>NW_022436967.1:2094232-2204241 GCF_009761245.1 Sapajus apella
CTACCAGACATACAAAGAGGAGCTGGTACCATTTCTTCTGAAACTATTCCAAACAATACAAAAAGAGGGAATTCTTCCCAAATCATTTTATGAGACCAACATCATCCTGATTCCAAAACCCGGCAGAGACTCAACAAGAAAAGAAAACTTCAGGCCAATATCCATGATGAACATAGATGCAAAAATCTTCAATAAAATACTGACAAGCCGATTGCAACAGCACATCAAAAAGCTTATCCACCATGATCAAGTAGGCTTCATCCCGGGGATGCAAGGCTGGTTCAACATATGCAAGTCTATAAACGTAATTCACCACATAAACAGAACCAAAGACAAAAACGACATGATTATCTCAATTGATGCAGAGAAGGCCTTTGACAAAATTCAACAGCCCTTTATGCTAAAAACACTCAGTAAGCTAGGTATCAATGGAACGTATCTCAAAATAATAAAAGCTATTTATGACAAACCAACAGCCAATATCATACTGAATGGGCAAAAACTGGAAGCATTCCCCTTGAAATGTGGCACCAGACAAGGATGCCCGCTCTCACCACTGCTATTCAATATAGTATTAGAAGTTCTATCCAGAGCAATCAGGCAAGAAAAAGAAATAAAGGGCATTCAAATAGGAAAGGAGGAAGTCAAATTGTCTCTATTTGCAGACGACATGATTGTATATCTAGAAGACCCCATCGTCTCAGCCCCAAACCTCCTGAAACTGATAAACAAGTTCAGCAAAGTCTCAGGATACAAAATCAATGTGCAAAAATCACATGCATTCCTATACACCAGTAACAGACTTAAAGAGAGCCAAATCAAGAACAAACTTCCATTCACAATTGCCACAAAGAGAATAAAATACCTAGGAATACAACTAACAAGGAATGTAAAGGACCTCTTCAAGGAGAACTACAAGCCACTGCTCAACGAAATAAGAGAGGACACAAACAGATGGAGAAACATCCCATGTTCATGGTTAGGAAGAATCAATATCGTGAAAATGGCCATACTGCCCAAAGTAATTTACAGATTCAATGCTATCCCCATCAAGCTACCAATGACCTTCTTTGCAGAACTGGAAAAAACCACCTTAAACTTCATATGGAACCAAAAGAGAGCCCGCATAGCCAAGTCAATTCTAAGCAAAAAGACTCTCAATTTTTAAGTTTTGATTTTTGACAACTGTTCACCCAAAACTCATTCAGGGAAAATAACGTCATGCTCTTTCAGAAGCATTTTATTTTCAAAATGGTTTAGATGATTTTATGTCAATAAATCTCTGAGAAGTGTGCCTTCTCCAAAGCCATTGTTTGAAGCTACTTATTTTGATACTGTCATGAGAAACGCTGTAAGTAACCCATAGAAAATGCAGGCAAAGCACGGCGAATCAGAGGCTAAGGCAACCAACGGCAAAGACAAGCACAATACAATATGACAGAAAGAACCTGGTCATCTCTAGCAATATATTATTTACTGCCATCCCCATTTCTGTATCTTGTAACTATCTTTCCCAAATGCTGACTGTCACCTTCCAACGGTTCTATTGTAGATGGATTTTCATGGCACTATACGCCTGCAGCTTTCACCATATTCACGGAATTGTCACATTTGAACTTTTTCTTGTTACCAAAAAATAAAATTTGACAACAGTGCAGGCGAGAATCTTTCTTAAAACTAGGCCTAACCTGATAGAACAAAGTTCTCTGGTTAGAAAACCTGAAATTATCTGAAGCAAATATGTTCTTTCCTTTCTGTAGCCACCAGAAAAGATTATTCTGTTATTTTTTTCTAAACATTTTGTGGATTTTCCAGGGATTCTTCATATTTTCAACAGAGAAAGATTCTCAATCATTTATTGATATACTTTGGTTGTGTTCCCACCCAAATCTCCTCTTGAATTGTAGATCCCATAATTCCCCCATGTTGTTGGAGGGACCTAGTGAAAGATCATTGAATCATGGGGGCAGATTTCCCCACACTGTTCCTGTGGTAGTGAATAAGTCTCATGAGATCTGATGGTTTCTGAAGGAGAAATCCCTTTCACTTGGCTCTCGTTGTCTCTTGCCACCACCATGTAGACATGCCTTTCACCTTCTGCCATGATTGTGAGGTCACCCCAGCCATGTGGAACTGTGAGCCCATTAAACCTCTTTAGTTTGTAAACTGCCTAGTCTTGAGTATGTCTTTATCAGCAGTGTGAAAATGAACTAATACATCTATGCTATGTGTTTTGTTATAGGAGTCTGAAAAGACAAAATATGAGAAATTAATGCTGGCAATGGGAGGTGGCTATACCCAAAAATGTGGGATGGCTTTGAAACTGAGTGATGGATAAAAGTTGAAAGAGATTTGAGGTACATGCTAAAAAAGCCTACATTTCTGTGAACAGTTTTTTTAAGACAATTCTCATGAGAATTTAGGGGGAAGCTGTAGAAAAAGCCTCAATCTTTGAGAATACCTTAGTAATTTTGAACAGAGTGTCGTTAGAAATATGAATTGAAAAGTTCAGCCAGAGGAGATCTCAGGCAGAAAGGAAGAAGTTGTCATTGGAAACTGAATCTTCATGATAAAGTGGCAAATACATTGTTTGAATTGTGTCTGTGTCGTAGCGTTTGTGAAAGGTAGAAACTGAGAGCCATGAAACTGGAGAATTAGCTGAGAAAATAGCTAAACAAAATGTTAAAGGTGAAGCTTGGCTTTTGCTATGGTCTGAAAATTCGTCTCCCTCCAAAATTCATGTTCACATCTAATTCACATTGTGATGATATTGAGATGTGGTACATTTAGGAGGTGATTGAGTGTCATTGGCCCTATCCTTATAAACAGAATCAGTGCCTTTATAGAAAAAGATTTGAAAGAGGCTCCCTCTACTTCTGTCATGTTAGGATGCAATAAGAAAGAACTATCTTGAAACAGAGAACAAACAAACCCTCACTAGACAGAAAATCTGTGGATGCTTTGGTCTTCTCAGCTTCCAGAATTGTGAGCCATAAATTTCTGTTGTTTATAAATTGCCCAGTGTATTTTGCTATAGCAGCCCAAACAAACTGAGACAACTTCTCCCTGCTGGTCATAGTAAAATGTTAAATGACACAGCATAAAGACAGCCATCCATGAACCAGGAAACACCCTCACCAAACACCACACCTGTTGGCCCATGGATCTCAAACATCCTAGCCTCGAGAACTGTGAGAAATAAAGTTTCTGTTGTTTATAAGCCACCCAATCTGTAATATTTTTGATGTAACAGCCTGAATAGACTAAGGCAAATAGCTATTGACACTTTGATGCATTTTTAAATTTATGAAATTAGATATTGATGCTATTAGCTAGGGATTCTGCACATTTTCAACACAGAGAAAGAATCTTAATTTCACAATTATGTGTTCCACTTCTTTACAGCCATTGACCTTTTAGTGTTCATTTGAGAAAAAATGATAATTCTAATATAAATCCAGTGATAATTTTGAATATATTTGCATTTTATTATATTCATTTAAAAAATATGAGATCCAAAATGTACTATTTGTTCTACACGTAGTCCATATATATGTACATATGGATTCCTAGACCCTTACAGTAAGTTTCACCCTACTCTGTGATCCTATGCTTCAGCAATATGAAAACAGCTCACTCTTTTTAATCAGCAGATGAAGCCACCTCTCTCTTTCTCCCTGTTTTTTTTTCTTTTCTCTCTCTCTCATTCTCTTGCTCTCTTTTTCTCCATCTCTTGTACACACACACACACACACACACACACACACACACACACACAACTTTCCGTATTTTTGGTTGACCAGTCCTAGTATTTTGGGTCACAACTTCAGATAAGTTTGTGCAGGAATTCTTTTCTTCACGAATGAATTTTGTACCTCCTCTAAGCAATGTTTGGGATAAACTGTGTTTTAATGTCCTTTATACTAAAAGATAAGCAACCCAATGTTAAAACTTTATCTACACAACGGTATCGTGTTCATAGTATGTGTTAAATGTACTAATAAATGAATCAACTTTTCTCTCAATTGCCAAAATCCATAGACTCTGAGCTACTGCTATAACTTAATAAATGTACTTACAGCTTGGAATTAATAAAAGGAAACTCTCCTCTTCCTATATTCCCAATTTTCAAGCTATCCATAAAAATAACGTTAAACATCTGTCATCTTGCACATCTATAACAATATCTTCCTTCAAAATATTGTTTCTTTTTTGTAACTTATATTTCTTAGTAAAAATAGACAGTATAGGTCTAAAAATAGACCCTCTCTTCCTTTTATCAGCAATAGTAAAAAATAAATGTTTGCTAAGCTATTCATGTATGAGAGTGTATTACGCAGTCATGAAAATATTAAGTTAGCTGTTTTGCCAAGCACCACACTTTAACTCACCGAGCTTACTTAAAATCCGGAAATTAGCATGTAGAGTTTACTTTATGTATTATATTTAAATTGATTCTAGAGGAAAGTGTATTCATTTATTCATCTGAATGTAAATGACATCCAATCACAAGAACTTTTACCCAGAGAAGCCAGAGAAATCTGACAAAATAATACGTTTTCATTTTTTTGTTTATTTTATTTTTTACATATTTACCAGACTACAGTTAATGTTGCAATGGTCCATTAGTTTTCATCACCTTATTTAATATTTTCTTGGAAGAAATAATAAAACAAAAACACTCCACAAAGTTTATTATATAAGGCTCATTTCCTCATATATTACCTCTAATATACCGTCAAAACGTCTGCTTTTTTGTATTTTTTTTTGAACTTGTTATTCAGAGGGTAAAGATTATGCTAGTTTTCCTCATGCAAAGTAATGATTTTCTAATAAATTGGGCATGAGCCCAGGATTTGAGTCCAGCTTTGGATGACACAGTAAGATCCTGTTTCAAAAATACTAAATAATTTTCTAGGTGAAACTTCACAAAACCCTTCATATATGTACTATAGAATATATTTTATATGTTAAAATCTTCCATCGAAACAATTTCAAATTAAATTAAATTTCATTAAGGGCCAAATCTTGATATTGAGCATATTAATTATGGTGTAATTAAATGTCCACGAAGAAAATTAAAACTACCTTATTAAATATATCTGTGCTCTGATTAAACTATGGCAAAGGAAATATTCAAGTTTAAAAAAGAGCTTAAGCTTGCTACATATATTTTTACCTTAATGTTTAGAAAGATATTTGGAAACTAATGGAACTAAATTTTATTTTAATTACTTATTACTTTCTTCATGCTATGATTCTAAATGAGTTGTAGATTTGAAAATATGTAGATTTGAAAAAGATTATCCCAGTGGCAAAGAAAGTCAACATTCTTTTCCTCAAGGATCCAAGTCCAACAACTCCTACTAATAAGGCTCAAAATTGTATCAAATATTCAACATGTATGCTAAAGTGATTGGTATGAAGCGTAGTCTTATAGTGTTTTTATATCGAAAAGATATACAGTTTTCTGTGTAGGAAGTTAATTATTTTCACAGAGTGCTGCTTTTTTCAAAAGACTCTCTCCACCTCAAAATCCTCAAATGTTTTAAAATTGATGAATAAAATCTTACTTGAATTCTAACTAATGTTACAACTTGTTGCATGCTTTATAATTTACTACCATTTTTGATTTTGTTTTGTAGATAGATTTGAATATCTATTAAACGGCGATAATTTTAAGATAATGATTTTTATACATCTAAATGTCTTAAGTTGAGCACAGTGGCTCACGCCTGTAATCCCAGCACTTTGGGAGGCTGAAGTGGGTGGATCACTTAAAATCAGGAGTTCGAGGCCAGCCTGGCCAACATGGTGAATCCCTGTCTCTACTAAAAATACAAAAATTAGCCGGGGCAGGGAGGGGTGTAAGGGTGGCATGCTCCTGTAGTTCCAGTTATTGGGGAAGCTGAGGCAGGAGAGTCACTCCAACCTGGGAGGTGGGGGTTGCAGTGAGCTGAGGTCACGCCACTTCACTCCAGCCTGGGCAACAGAGCAAGACTCTGTCTCAAAAAAAAAAAAAAAAAAAGAAAAGAAAAGAAAAAGAGAAGAAATGTCTTAAAGGCAGATTTAGTGATGTTCAAAATGCTCATGTGTTTCATTTCAACTTTATTATAGCACGCTAATTAACTTTAAACATTTTAATTCCAGGGACATTTTCTTTTCCATGCCTTGACTCTACCTGACCATCAGGTTTGCAAGTAAATGAAACTGATGGCAGAAATCTTGTATGTGGTGCTCAAGCAAAAACAATCCAGGTAAGTATTTATTGTGGGAAGGACTGACTAAATATTTGGGCTAAGAACTCCTGCATTTTGACCCATACCCTGCTGTAAATAAAATAATTAATAAATCTTTGAATACTCTTTATGTCACCTTCCTGAGGCTTCATCTGCCAATTCAACTTACACTTCTTGGCTCAAGAATTGTAGATACTGCAACAAAAGTGGATTTTTTAATTTTTTGTTTATACACTCCTGTAGGTATCTCTTTTTCATTACTTCTAATGTAGAAGAAAATAAATTAGCAAGGAGAGTTGAATTACTACAAATTTATACATCTAAATTTTAGCTGAGATGCAAAATAGAAACTTTAAGTTTATTCAGGTTGATATATTAATGTGATATTTTAAAAAGACATATTCAAAGAAAAATATTTGCTGATTATATCAGTGACTGAATAAGAAAATTCATGTTTTTATACAAAAAAATGATAAATTGATTACCAACATTTATAATACAATATTCCAAATGTGTAAAAATATGTGTGTAATAAGACACAAATCACATTCTAACTCCTAATGTTTTCCTCACATCATAATTTTTTTTGGTCACATTTACTTCAGAAGTTTTTGTTAAAGAAATAAAACAATATAGATCAAGCTGAGCTTATTCCCCCGTTTATTTTTCTCCAATTTCATTTGCCCCTGTCCTTTCCTCCATCTTACCTAATAGGTACTAATATTATGAATCTGGTGGTCTTCCCCCCCGGGATAATTCATTTGCATATGTAAGTAACATTTAATATTGTCTTACATGTTTTTGAAATTTACAAATGATCTCTATCTGATCATGTTGTTGAGCTATTGTCCTGTTTGTGCAACTTTAACCTCTGGAATCTGGTTTATTCCTATTCACATATGTATCTCTAGTTACTTCAGTTTAATTGTAATAAAATACTCCATTTTATGTGTATACCATAGTTTGGGATGTGTCATGTTGTAAGATAGGTTGTTTACAAATATTACGAACAACAATTCTATAAATATTGTGTACATGGCTTCTCATGAACACATGAGAGAATTATCGAGTGTAGAGTAAGAGCACACTCAAAATTTTGGGGTATAGCCAAATTACTGCATAAACTGATTTTACCAGTTGCAGTCCCGCTAGGGTACATAAAAGCAGGCAATATGCTGAGTGTGTAATGATATCTTTTTGTAGTTTTAATTTTTATGCTCCTCATTACAAATGTGCCTGAGTATATTTTTACATACTCATTGAACATTTAGTTTTTTCTCTTTGTGAGCTGCTCATTTTTCCTAAATATTTGTTTTCCTCCTTTGTAGGTTTCCTTTCTCAAAAGTCAAAATATGTGGTATGACAAAAAAGATTTTTGTTTTTGTTGTGTAAATATATGTAGAGAAAAAAATCTTACATAATGGTTTCTCAACCTGATTTTTTTTTTTTTTTTGAGATGGAGTTTCGCTCTTGTTACCCAGGCTGGAGTGCAATGGCGCAGTGTCAGCTCACCGCAACCTCCACCTCCTGGGTTCAAGCAATTCTCCTGCCTCAGCCTCCCGAGTAGCTGGGACTACAGGTGCCCAGCTAATTTTTTTTGTATTTTTTTTTTTTTAGTAGAGACAAGGTTTCACCATGTTGACCAGGATCGTCTCGATCTCTTGATCTCGTGATCCACCTGCCTCAGCCTCCCAAAGTGCTGGGATTATAGGCGTGCGCCACCACCTGATTCTTTTTTACAGAATCAATAGTGATTATTTTATTTTATTGTTTTTTTTTTAATAACACAATATAAAGGAAAAAAATCAAAGCGTGCTTCAGTTTTTCAACAAAAGATGCTGATGAGGAGATTTAGAGCTGTTCCAGGCACATATAAAAGTTAAACAATCATATTCTACATGATCATTTTAATATCCAATGTTGCAAGGTACAAGTATCTACAATACTCTTAAAAACATATATAAATTAATTATTTAAAAGAAAAAATAAGTCGGACGCAGTGCAGAGAGAAAGAAAGCTAAGAAGGTGACATTTAGGACATGTCACTGACATAGGTTTGAAAATAATTAAAGGACTTGGTTTGAAAGGAAATAACGGAGTGTACATTTCAGGCAAGCAAACTGCTGAAATAAACACTCAGATGTAAGACATCCCATGTGTAGGGGCAGCAAGGAGTATAGTAATTAATGAGACTAAGCATTCAGATTTAAGAATGTGGTTATTAAAGTCAAATCAATCTAGGCATTTAATAATGTAGAATCTCTGTATAAAATCATGATACCACACATTTCTATAAGATAAAAACTGAGAGTCCTTTATGTGATCCTTCAACATCTCACTTCTATCCACACTTATTTTCAGACTCATCTTCCACAATTTCTTTATCCATAGTCTACTTGCTAGCCACATTCCTTGTGAATTTCCTTGAATTCATTATTTCTGAGACAACTTTCATCCCACCACCCACAAGCCCTCAGCCCTATGCATAACTCAGTTTTTCTAAGTATTGTCACCTCTGTGCATCCTTCTTGGACAGTTCCTCCCCATCTTGCTGTCTATGCAATTTTCACACGTTCATTACCTTATTTTTAACCTTATACATGTATGTTTATCAGGATTTCCCCTGTCCCCAGCGTATGTATTATCTTTCCCCTAAGTATCTTTTCCTCTGTCCTCAGGACTGCTTTGAAAACAAGATTTCTGTCTTTGTTTTTAAAAGTATTCCGCTCTTGCAGCACAGGAACTGCAGCAGAGTATTTGCTCAGTGACTGTTTCTAACTGGAAGCCAGGAGAGGTCAAAGACCATCTACAACTTAGGAGCAAGACACATATGATGGCAAATCAGCTGTGGACGATTTCTCTTTTATTGGTTACTCTGCCTTCTCTGAATTCCACGCCTCAAGTTTATACATTATTGGAGAAGACATCAGGACAAATGAACCACAGGCAATTATCTATAAATTAGCCAGCTGTGAAGTCTGAAAATAATATCCAACAAATATGCATGAAAATGGAAAATGAGTAACGGAAACAATCAGATCCTCACAGTGGAGGTTTGTGTTTTGTGTTTGGAATATGTGAAAGTAATCTTTAATAGGAAGAGACCAGGGAGAAGGGAATCAAAATACATGTGCAGTTTAACAGTAATGGAGAAGTTATTATTGTACCCTGAAAGATGTTTGAATTCTTCGTGAGACCTGTTGAAATGCTCTCCTGGTTTCTTATACTTTTTTATTTGGCAATAAATAATATTTCACTTAGAACACTATTTTATCACCTGTGCTAGCCAGAATTACCTGGCCACTTTTACCTTCATTTTGGAAGAACCAGATAATATGAATAAACAAACCAAATGATGTAGAAAAGCAAAAATGATCCTATCTTCTGAGAACAGAAACCAGATCTAAAGTTTTTATAAAATTTAATAACCAAAATGAGCCAATTGTAATACCCTCCTGCCTTGGTAAAATAGTTACAACAAAGATTGTCTGGCTGTTTTATTAATTTTGAAAACTATAAAATAATTTTATAGAATGTTATTTATTAATTTCCTCTTAACTAGAAACCGGATATCATAAATTAGGTTTAAAATATTTGCACATGTCCTCTTCAAGGATTTGATCATTTAAGATCAAAGCCAAGAGTAAGTCTGAAACTTTGAAAGGAATGCAATTAATTTTTCACAGCTGTTTGCTATTTCACACCTGCAAAAACAATACTATTTCAGTAAAAATATTTTTAAAGTAAAGGGTTTAACTTGTGATTGAGGGCATGTGTTGGTAAGGCTAAGCAACTTGTTAGCCAGTGAAACTAATCTCTCCCTTTCTTGGATCATGAAGGGTCTCTACAGATGGTTAGGAATTTCTATATCATGATGTTTTGTTTGCTTTCTCTAATCAAGGTTGCCGTAAGAAGCAAATAATTCCTTGGATAGAATTACCGATAACACTTTGGTAAAATGACACAATTTTAGCAAATGATTAAGACATACATTCAATTAGACAACTAAATAATGTGGTGTTTCTGTCTACTTTGCTTTCTTAGTAAAGTTAATATCACTCTCCATCGAGTGTGATGGCTCATCCCTGTAATCCCAGCACTTTGGGAGGCTGAGGTGGGCAAATCACCTGAGGTCAGGAGTTTGAGACCAGCCTAGCCAACATGGTGAAACCCCGTCTCTACTCAAAATAAAAAATTAGCCAGGCCTGGTCATGGGTGCCTGTAATCCCAGCTAATCAGGAGGCTGAGACAGGAGAATTGCTTGAACCTGGGAGGCAGAGGTTGCAGTGAGCAGAGATCCAGTCATTGCGCTCCAGCCTGGGTGACAAGTGTGAAATTCTGTCTCAAAAACAAGATTAATGTCGCTTTCTACTTGCATGTATCTTTGGAGTCAGATTTCAGATTTGGTTCCTGATATCCTTTATTTGTTTTATCCTTGTTTACTCCACATTCTGTTGCCTTGTTCTACATGATTGCACCTTGATTTTTGTTTCAGTCTTTGTGTTGGTTGCATGAGTATCTCCTTTCATTTTTATCCTGCTTCTTATTGAGAAATAGTTATGTTACTCTTTATTTCAGAAACAAGCAAATATGCAACAAACAGGCAAATCATCAAACAAATAAAAATCCCAGACAAATCTATGATAGTTATTGTTTCTGCTAGGCTTTTATACTCTCTCACTTTTTGTATCTATTGATGATTTGCCAGCGTCAAAAGGAAGCCAAATTGAAAAGTGGTTGAAGTCCCTCACTTTATAAAGACTGTATTGATTGCTTTTGTAATGGTTAATTCAAAGTTGGAAGGAAATTTTTAATGGTGCACTGATATTTTATTAAGCAAAAGAGAGCTTCTCGGGGTAGTTCCCATTGCAAGATTGATCCCTAATATTCATCCCTCATTTGCCATATTAATTTGGATCTCTTACTTGGTCAGGGAATAACTGTTGGATTAAGCAGTTTAAAGTAAAAGTGAAAGACCAGGGACTGGTGAGGCACTTGCGACAAAAATCTAGTCCCAGAAGAGAAACTCGAGATTGTCTTTGAAAAAACTGTGGCCAATCTCCAAAATTTGGGAGTGTGTTTTGTTGCTTTTTGTGTGTGCTGAGTCCAGCAGAAAGTGCAGTTATAGTCAATACAAGTACATGTGTAGATACAGGATGGCTTTGATGGTTTGCACACAGACAACCTTCTGCCACACAAATTTGGCTTATGCATAAAATATGTAATGTATTCTCTGCCATCCACTCAACAAACTTCTACTGAAGTTTTTCCTTTTGGACCTTTATTTCATCTATAAGGAAATTGGTTCTTGGGGCAGTCTCCTCTCTTTCGCTGATTTGCTGTGATACCATAGCATGTTTTTCATGGGAGAAATTCTTTGTTAGAAACCTGAGCTGAACTATGCTTATGACATATGCTTTCATATTGAAGAGATACTTCCCACCTGCAAGCTTCTCCTATATGTGCGGCAAGCAGGATTATCCACAAATAATGGGATGTTAGAATGGCTCTTTCCTGTAATCCCAGCACTTTGGGAAGCCGAGGTGGGTGGATCACAAGGTGAGGAGTTCAAGACCAGCCTGGCCAACATGGTGAAACCCTATCTCTACTAAAAATACAAAAAATTATCTGGGCATGGTGTGTGCCTATAATCCTAACTACTCAGGAGGCTGAGGCAGGAGAATTGTTTGAACCTGGGGGGCAGAAGTTGCAGTGAGCTGAGATCGTGCCACTGTGCTCCAACCTGGGCAACAGAGCAAGACTATCTCAGGAAAAAAAAAAAAAGTCTCCTTCCTTTCTCAAGTTCAACTGTTACAACAGCAGATATTAGAACTAGCTGCAAGAAAAATAATTGCTATGTAGAGTTAAGAAGAAATGGTCTAAGAAACTTTAGCTAGCTTAGGGTTCTGTAAGAGGAGTGGCTGGAATATGGAGGGGATTTATTGACAGAGAGGAGTCTCAGAGTGACATGGAAATGGTGCTCCCTTCTCACCCCAGCCTGATGAGGCAATAGGCAATGGAACTGCTTGGAAACTTTGATCTGCTTGCTTCAGTTGGGAAAGACGAAAACTTTGTGCTTGATAAAAGTAAGGTGGCTGAAGCAGAATGTAAACCAGAGAATGATTCAATTCACAAAATTTCTAGGGCTGGCTTTAGTAGCAGAAGCAGGGAGTGTGGTCACATCTTAGAGTCCATCTCTATTAGGTTATCTAGGTAACAAACCAGTAAATGTTTTACATGGGCCAGATTTGAAAGGAGAAAAAGCAAGAGAGAGAAGTAAGAGAAAGAACTGGTGAGGGATTTGGGGTTGTCTTGGCTTTTATTTCCTAGGACTACAGGGGTATGAGGAGTCCTCTCTTGAAAGATTCTGCATATAAATTGCTGAACACACAGAAGGTATAGAAGTATTTGTAAATGACCAGCAGGATAGGATTGCAACTTTCCTAGTCAGGAGAGTTTGGGAAAGAATTGTCCAATAGGCTCCACCCAGGAGAAAGTGTAGCTTTATTCATCTGCCTAGCACAGAAATTGGCTAAAGTATTCACATAAGCAAGAACTGTCTTAAATTTATTGCATCTTCTTCCCTGACTTGGAGTTGATAGTCAACAAAATGACAACAAAGAAATCATTGAAGAAAGAGTGAAAGAGGAAAGTATTATAAAGAATGGTCATTTTCTCCTTCTAGGGGGAACAAACTTGAAAAGGTCCCCTTTTCCAAGAGGAAAAAATTTAACTGTAAGTCAAATTCTGACTTTTAACTTATATTTGGCATTGTTAATTCTAATTTCACAATTGAAATTGTGTGAAATGTAAATTATCATAGAACCTGTTATCCCTAAGGATAAAGGAAAAGCCATAGGTATGCCAAAATTTTTATCTAGGGACAGATACAAATTATTCACATTGCAAAAATCGTTAATGAGTTGGAATGAGGGTGCTAGGAACACACAGGTAAAACTGTGTTTTGTTTGCTTTGCTAGTTATATGTGTTCTTGGCTTAATTTTGCATTGCTGGAATTTTTTTAACCTTTTTAGTTTTAGGGTTATTAAAATATATATTCAGTTAGAAAAGCTAGGTGAATATTTTACAAAGTTTATTGGTTCCTAAAATTTACTCTTACATTATTACTTTAGGTGATTTAGAAGTTCTCTATTGCTACTATGACTCTCTGGTTTTCCAATTTTGTGTTTTGTATTTTGTACCTTACAGAGCTATAGATGTTACATATGCTGTCACCATCCTGACTCATTTGACATTCAAAATAATCCTGTGTAGCTGCAAGACAAACATCATTTAGTCTATTTTAGAAAAGAAGCAGAATGACATTTACAGAAGCAAAATAATTGCTGAAATTTATACTGTTAATAAATATCAGTGCCAAGATTACATCTCAGTCTTCTGATTATAGTTTCACTATTTCAGCATCTATATTTCAGTATTCGTATGTGATAACATTCCATAACAGATAGCACTTTCTGAGCATTTATTATGAAACAGACACTTTAGTAACTGCTATTTATGATCTTTCTTCCTTTTAGTAACAGTTCTATGAAGTAGGGATAACTGCATCCATTTTGTAGATGAGAAAACTGAGACTTTGATAGATATAGGGATTTAACCAAGATCATACACTAAACGGCGATTAGCACTAATAAAACTTAAACCAAGGCAATCTAACAATACCTGAATAATTCACTACTGCACTTCCCATATTTTGTAAAATGAATACATCTTAGTAAGTATATATGTATCAGTTTGTTCTCATGCTGTTAATAAAGACATACCTGAGACTGGGTGGTTTTTAAAGAAAAGAGGCTTCGTTGACTTGCAGTTCTGCATGACTGGAGAGTCCTCAGAAAACCTGAAAACCTGCAATCATAACAGAAGGCACCTCTTCACAGAGCGTCAGGAGAGAGAATGAGTGCTGAATGAAGGGGGTAGTGCCTTATAAAACCATCAGATCTCATAAGAACACACTCACTGTCATTACCCAATGATCAGACATGTGTATAGCTATACAATTAAGATTTAAAAAGAGCTATAGGAAAATGGCAATAGAAAATTATGAGAAGATAATAGATAAATTAATTTTAACTGGGATTCTATGGTTTTATCTAGAATCGTAGCCAATACAATTTTCAAGCAAACAGTGAAAGATCATACCAGGTACTGGGATGAATGAGCTTTCCTCTATGAACAAAAAAGATACAAAGATTTATTTAGGTTTGTGATATGAAAAGTGATCTACTTTTAATATGCCAATATAGAGGTCATGTGGAAAATGAACTAGAGAAGAGAATGACAAGATGCAGAAAGACAATGCAGAAAGTATACAGTTAATTCAGGATATGATTGGGCAAAAACTAAAGTAATTACATTAGGTGTGGAAAAGAGAAAAATAACAGAAGTTTCCCATGGATCTAGCCATATTCCTTTATTCTTCTTCTGTATATGCAACTTGATTATTTCACAAATCCCACTGAGGCACTTTCTTCCATGAATGTTGATGACCCTGAAAATGATGTATCTATTCTAAGCCTTATTTCAACTCCAGACCCAACTGTATGTTGGGGAGCTCTACTGAAGAAAACACTCTAGATGTCAAAAATTTATGTTTCTCACCAAATCTTATCTCTCCTCTTTCATTTGCATTTCTATCCTCCTTACTGAAATACAATTAACTTTTCTCTGTATAATCATCCACTTAACCATTAAAAAACTAAGTACCACAAATAACTACTTTTCATCTTCACATTTTTAAAAACAATCGTTAATGTTAATATTTAGGAAAGATTCACAGAGGAAAAAAATAAGAGTAATCTTCAAGTCAACTCCTTAGCAAATATAAGCAATCATAAATTTGACTAACTAATCTGGTACAAAATATTTTACACCTTTTTTTACAACTGAGGTTTTTTTTGGCAAAATATGCTGCTAGAATTTCTAGCCACTAATAGATAGTGATGCAATATTGATAAGCAAGAGAAGAAAGATGAAAGTAAAGATGAAAGGAATAATTATTAGTGTACAAGAGAAGAGATTAACAAATGTTCCTCTTTTGCCCACAGCACATCTACCACTATTGATTTTTTGTTTTAGGGGCACACATACATTAATTTGATTTATAAATGATGTTCAATATTACCAAGAACACAGATTTCATTAGGATATGCCCTCTATAAAAGTATCTAAGATGGTATATAGGAAATTATTTTTACCTGTTAATCTCTGATTTCTTCAACCTAAATATAGAAATGTGGTCTGACAGTCAAAATATATTACAAAAAAATCACACCTTTGTTATTATGAGCTGTAAACAAAGAAACTTAGATCAGCTCTGGACCAAGCGGACGTAATCGACATCTACAGAACTCTCCATCAAAATTCAAAAGAATATACATTTTCTCAGTATTACATAGCACTTACTCTAATATCAACCACACAATTGGAAATAAAACACCCTTCAGCAAATGCAAAGAACGGAAATCATAACAATCTCTCAGACTACAGTGCAATCAAATTAGAACTCAGGATTAAAAACTCATACAAAACCACAGAGCTACATGGAAACTGAATAAACTGCTCCTGAATGACTACTGAGTAAATAACGAAATTAAGACAGAAATAAATAAGTTCTTTGAAACCAATGAGAACAAAGACACAGTGTACCAGAATCTCTGGGACAGAGCTAAAGCAGTGTTTAGAGGGAAGTTTATAGCACTAAATGCCCTCCTCAGAAAGTGGGAAAGATCCAAAATCAACACCCTTACATCAGAATTAAAAGAACCAGAGAAGCAAGAGCAAACAAATTCAAAACCTAGCAGAAGACAAGAAATAACTAAGATCAGAGCAGAACTGGAGATAGAGACAAAAAATCCCTCAAAAAAAAAAAATCAGTGAATCCAGGAGCTGGTTTTTGAAAAGATTAATAAAAAAGATAGATCAGTAGCCAGACTAATAAAGAAAAGAGAGAAGAATCAAATAGACACAATAAAAAAATGATAAAGGAGAGATCACCACTGATCCCACAGATATACAAACCACCATCAGAGAATGCTATAAACACCTCTATGCAAATAAACCAGAAATTATTGAAAAAATTGATAAATTTCTGGACACATACACCTCCCAAGACCAAGCCAGAAAGAAGTCAAATTCCTGAATAGACCAATAACAAGTTCTGAACTTCAGACAGTAATTAATATCCTGCCAACCAAACAAAAGCCCTGGGCCAGATGGATTCACAGCCAAATTCTACCAGAGGTACATGGAGGAGCTGGTACCATTTCTTCTGAAACTATTCCAAACAATAGAAAAAACAGAGCTCCTCCCTAACTCATTTTATGAGGGCAGTATCTTCCTGATACCAAAACCCAGCAGAGACACAACAGAAAAAGAAAATTTCCGGCCAATATCCCTGAAGAACATTGATGTGAAAATCCTCAATAAAATACTAGCAAACCAAATCTAGTAGCACTTTAAAAAGCTTATTCACCACAATCAAGATAGCTTAATCCCTTGGATGCAAGGCTGATTTAACTCATGCAAATCAGTAAACATAATCCATCACATAAATGGAAGCAATGACAAAAAACACATGATGATTAATGGTTGCAGAAAAAGCCTTCAATAAAATTCAACACCTCTTCATGCTAAAAAGCACTCAATGAACTAGGTATTGATAGAACATATCTAAAAAATAGTAAGAGCTAGTTATGACAAACTCATAGCCAATATCATACTGAATGGGCAAAAGCTAGAGGCATTCCCTTTGAAAACCGGCACAAGGAAAGGATGCCCTCTCTCACCACTCCCATTCTACATAGTATTGGAAGTTCTGGCCAGGCCAATCAAGCAAGGAAAAAAAATAAAGGGTATTGAAATGGAAAGAGAGAAAGTCAAATTATCTATTTGCAGAATACGTGATTGTATATTTAGAAAATCCCACCATCTCAGCACCAAAACTCCTTAAGCTGATAAGCAACTACAGCAAAGTCTCAGGATACAAAATCAATGCGCAAAAAACACAAGCGTTCCTATACACCAATAATAGACAAACAGAGAGCCAAATC
Source organism: Sapajus apella (assembly GCF_009761245.1). Taxonomy (NCBI): domain Eukaryota; kingdom Metazoa; phylum Chordata; class Mammalia; order Primates; family Cebidae; genus Sapajus; species Sapajus apella. The sequence continues at coordinate 2,111,545 of NW_022436967.1, forward strand.
ATGAGAAAACTCCCATTCACAATTGCTGCAAGACAAAATACATAGGAATACAACTTACAAGAGATGTGAAGGACCTCTTCAAGGAGAACTACAAATCATTGCTCAAGGAAATAGGATTCAAACAAATGGCCATGGGGAGGAAGAATCAATATTGTGAAAATAGCCATACTGCCCAAAGTGATTTATACATTCAATGCTATTCCCATCAAGCTACCTTTGACTTTCTTGACAGAATTAGAAAAAAAACTGCTTTAAATTTCATATTGAACCAAGAAAGAACTTGTATAGCCAAGATAATTATTAGCAAAAAGAACAAAGCTGGAGGCATCACAGGAAGCATCACACTACCTGACTTCTAATTATGCTACAAGACTACAGTAACCAAAACAGTATGGTACTGGTACAAAAACATATATAGAGACCAATGGAACAGAACAGAGGCCTTGGAAATAACACCACACATCTACAACCATCTGATCTTTGACAAACCTGACAAAAACAAGCAATGGGGAAAGAATTCCGTTTAATAAATAGTGTTGGGAAAACTGGCTAGCCATATGCAGAAAGTGAAACTGGACTCCTCCTTATACTTTATACAAAAATTAACTCAAGATGAATTAAAGACCTAACACCATAAAAACCCTTGGAGAAAACCTAGGCAATACCATTGAGGACATAGGCATTGGGAAAGACTTCATGACTAACACACAAAAAGGAATGGCAACAAAAGCTAAAATTGAAAAATGGGATCTAATTAAACTAAAGATCTGTGCAGCAAAAGAACCTATCATCAGAGTGAACAGGTAACCTACAGATGAGAGAACATTTTTTCCAATCTATCCATTTGACAAAGGGCTAATATCCAGAATCGACAAAGAACTTCAACAAATTTACAAGAAAAAAAACAACCCCATAGGCGGAGGATATGTAACAAACCTGCACATTCCACACATGTATCTTAGAACTTAAAGTATAAAAAATTTTTAAAATGTCCTAAAAGATATAAAAAAAAACAAAGTGACTGTATTTGAAGTGTTCAAATATATCTCTCATCAAAAAATGTAAAGTAAGTTAAAAACTGGAATATTATCTTTATGTAATGTTTGAAAGGAATTATTCTAAAGCATTCAAAATAATCTCTCCTGATGCTTTTGTAGTTCAAGAATGTGATGATTGGGTGATCACACACATGTGTGAGATGTGCCACCCTTGAACCTTGTTACAGCATTGGCACATTATCCGTTTGCCATGAAATAAAAAGAAGAAAAATAATCTCTCCTAAAATTTCTAAAGAGAAAAACAAATTATAATCATTAAATGTCAACTTTTTTTCAGATTCATCATCTGCTCTGAAAATATCAAATTTTAAGTCAAAACAATTAAACAAAAATGTTTTGAAAGCTTAGTCACATCTATTTAAATATTTTAGTAAAAAGAAAACCATTTTCAATAATCACAGAAAAGAAGAATGGAATTTAATTGATCACAATTTTTTTTCCCTAGAATATATTTGACATCACATATTCGTTCAAATGAAATCATACTCGCATCTTAATTTGTTTATTTGTATAAAAACATGCCAGGAAATAGGCTGACAAAATATTCATTATTATATTTTATACTAACAAGCACTAGGGAGCCATAAGCTATGACTTTTCTTATTTATGATATCAGTTGTCCTTACCTGATAGTATCTGAAAACATACACATTTGTGATTCAAATTATAAAAATATAGTTAAAGGAAAAATGGATGGAAGAAAACAGGATGAAAAAGCCATTTGATAGTTAATAAGATTAAAACATTTATTTCTGTTGTACATAGGTGTTTATTTATTTAAGAATAAAACATGTATCTACCTGAACAAGCAGTACACAAGGACAGAAAATAAAATATAGCATTTGCCACTTTACTGCTCTTTTCATTATTAAAAATATAGGATCTTATAAATTTCATATGCAGTTGCATTTTTAGACTTTTATAATATCTGCAATGTTTTTTAAATTTTGTTAAAGGGAATGAAGAGTTCTATACACAATAGTCTAGGTCATTTAATCACAAACCATATTTCATTCTGACTATGTAATGCCAGAATTATTCCATTGTTTGGGAAGTTCATGCTATTCTTACACATCTTATTACTGTATGTTTGCATACGATCAGCAACCCCATCATCGCCTTCAATAAGCAACATGGGGATAGTGAATCAGAGATAATTATGTTTTCTCTGAAATTCTACCCATGAATCAGTTAATTTATATGGAGATCTGGTAAGCTCACCATGTCATTTGTACTTCTTAATCCTTCTTTTATTAGCTATACTTATGAGAAAATTGTATCATTATTTTCCTACAAGCCTCAAGGCTCTATTAATTTGTATAGTCAAAAACACTTTCAAGTGGCCTTCCTTTCTGATTGGAGAATTATTCATACTGTGTCTCAGTTTGACTGAATGTGTCTCATTATTTATACATGTACACTTTATTCTGTGGGTAAGAATAAGCACTGAGGAAAGCAAGGTCTTAACAGGTCCTGAAATTTGTTGTATATGTCAGTGGGTCTTGGTCTGTATCCATCAGTGCTATGACTATCCCCTCTCAAAGGCTGGAGTAATTTTTTATAGTCATTTACTAACATTATTTTTATTAAGACAAGATTGATTTTTGAGTGGGGGGGAAAGAGATTGTGTCTTCTAAATTCTGAATTTCTGTCAATTAATCTAACAGTTGTGGAAGATTTCTAGTCTTACATGGCAACAATAAAAAGAGTACTTGGAAAATAGAACTATGCCCATTGATTAAAATTTGTTTCCCTCCTTGCCCTGGCACACAGTAGGCCTCTAACACTGAAATTTCATTTCCATCGATATTTCTGAGCTGTTAAATTTACAGAGTTTATTTATTCCAGGTCTTCCCTTTGTGTTCCAATTTTTGTAAAAACCTCAAGCTTTAAATGAGCACTTAAAACACCATTTTATTCTTTTGCCGAATTCTTTGTTATGTAGATTGAAGGAAATTAAAATTCTTAATCTCAGTAAAATAATAGAAGCATATACATTAAGGAAGTATAAATTGAAAAGTTGCATATTTACCAAGGGGATATGTCACTATGCCATGTGAGTCCTATAGATTTCAGGGACATAGCTAGTGAGCTCAAGAAGGGGGCCACTGTGACGAGAAATAGTGCCAAAGACAGAGTAATGGGACATGAATTCAAAAACTGAAACCCAGTTTTTGTTAGCATTTAGAACATCATAAGATCATTTGGCTTAATAAATCAAACACAGATGTTGAACAGTTTTGAACAGATATATGATGAGCTAAGTTATATTCTATCACCATCACTATGGATGGTGAGCACTGAGATGAGTCTACACTGTAAACGTAGTAAAATATTGTTTTATGGCATGACAATAATCCAGGTAAGAGATGATGGTGGCTTTTAAGTAGTAGAGATGAGAAAAATGATTTGATTCTGGTTATTTTTGAAAGATTTTCTGATAGATTTGATGGGGGTGTGAAAGAAAGAGATACTAGAGACCATTCAAGGATGTTGGCTTAGTCAAATGGATGGCATTGCCATTTGTATCATGGAAAGATTTTCACAGCAATTGCATCTGGTAAAGGTGAGAAGTTCAGTTTTGAAGATGTCAAGTGTAATTTGCTTATTAATTATCTAGGAGTGTGTGTGTGTGTGTGTGTGTGTGTGTGTGCATCTGTATCCTGGCATTTAAATATATATGGACAGAATTCAGATAAGTCTATACTGAAGTTATAAATTTGAAAGTTGTCTGCATAGAAAATGGTATTCAAAGCCCTGAACACTGAATACGATTACCCAATGAGTTAGTGTATATAGAAAAGAGGCAAAGAAAAGGAGGAAGAAAGAGGGAGATAAGCTTGAAGTGGCTGGTGATGTCAGAGGAAACAAGGACAGGAGTATGGTCAGCAGAAACCAAGCTCAGTCAAGTCTAAGAAGTAGTTAAAGAAGAAGGGACTAATTTGCTGGGAGAAATAATGTTTATACATCAAGTAGATTGCTGACACAAAACAGATGGTTAGAATTAGCAACATTGATAGTCCCTGATGATTTGTAAAAGAGTCACACATACCAATATACAAATGAATTCTGGTGAAAGTATGCCTAATTGAAGCTGTTATAGTAGTCTCAAAAGAGAATGGGAAAATAATAATCCAATAGGAGATGGAGAATATAACATTTTACAGGGATTTACCATAAATAGGAAGGAGAAAATGAGATCAAGAGAAGTTTCACTTTTTCTTTTTCACTTATAGGGTGAATAATGACATGTTTTAATTCATAAGAATTACTAGTGAAGAGTGGAAATATTAAAATATACCAAAGAAACATGAATCTTTGGAAAACGTTCTTAAGTAGGTAATGTAGAATGGGATCCAGAGGGAAGGAAAATCTTAAGAACATAGGATTCAACTATGTCAATAGAAGGACGATCAGAATTACATGGGCACCACTTCTGGATGTAGGTATATAAAGTTGTGGGATTTCATGAGAATTTTGTTTTTATTGCTGCAATTTAATCAGTATTTGAAAAGTGTATATTTATTTGTTCCTATACATTAAAAGTGCTCATCTGCTTAAACTATTAATGTTGCCTATGTAATAAACATCTGGAAAGAGTTAAAACACATCTAAAATTAGTCAGTTTAAAATATTCTTCACAAATTTGATTGTAATCTACTTATTATACTACTTATCTACTGTCATCTACTTACCCAAACCAGCCTGCTCCCTACCTCACTCTTGTCTTCTGTCTTTAGAAAATTTAAAATCCGTGAGAAAATTTAATCAAGACAATTTCTGCATGTGTGTGCATAAAGTGAAGGGTGTGGATAACTGCTCTTTTCAAGTCATATATTTTCTGTAGTAAAGGTAAGAAATCATGTTTAAATTTCTGTGGGTGTGCATATGTAAAGATTGCAAGGTTATAGGTAATCGCTATTCACATTTGCTTTGCAATGCTCACAATTTATAATAGAAAATCTATCTGCTTTTGTATGTCAAGGACATAGAAAAAATGCAAGTGTTTATAAATTAAAGAAAGAAATCAGAGCCAGAAGACTGGGAAATTGTAGAAAGATTAATAATATCATTGAAAATCCAATTTGCCTGCACAGAAAATCCTATTTTCTAGCAGAAATATTAATATCAGAGATGTCTAACTAGGTTATTTAAAGATTAAATTTCAAGGGATGGAGGAGTAAGAACAAAAACAAAGTCAAATAAATAACAACTAACATTGCAGAAACTTGAGATCTTACAGATGAGTGTTACCTACTTAAATATCTTTTGATTATAGTAAATGGAAAAGATTATTCCGAGTTCTATATTTTGAAAGAATTTGCGGAGATCATTAAGCACATTTTCTTTAAATTAGGCCAGAGTGATTTAAGACACACTGTGGTGCCAAATAACGGGCAAGTACCAGAAAAAGTACGTAAATTTAATATGTATAAGCAGGATCTTAAATCCTAGCTCTACAGAGAGGGCAAAGATGGAGTTTATTTTCACACATAAGATTAATGAACATGACTATCTTTTCATTTCATTTTATTCCTTTTAAAATGTTACCATATTTTCAGGAAATTTATGCATTTTATTTCTTTTAAAATGTTAGCATATTTTCAGGAAATGGGTGAAATCTGTCTCAATATTTCCATATATTACAAATACATAAATAAGGCAATCACATTCATATAGATTATGTTACGAACTTTGCAGCAATTTACAGACTGGACAGGTTATGTTTTTCTTTTTGTAATTTTTGAATTCCTAAAGAGGCTTCATCTTTCCCCTAAATGTCTTTTTGCGGAACTGCGTTCATGCATGGAGAAGTTTTATTTTGTAAGTACTAGACACTATTATCTTTCATTTTTCTACTTGTTTCATCAAATAATGGCAAAACAAATGAATGAGACAGCGTTTACCTATCTTAAAATTATCTAGGAGTTTTTGGCTTTCAAATTTGCTTCAAAATTGAATAGTAGAGATATTTTTCTAGCTAAACAGTGTGCAACCACGGTTTGTCTACCAAGTTCAAGTTTATATGGCATTCATCATGGAGAAACATGATCTTCAGTTATGCTCGTCAAGCTTCTATCTATATTATAAGGCCAAAATAAAAACTTTTGCTAGCTGCCTGAGATTTAAAGTAAAACTCTTATTCAATAGTAAAGATGAAATTTTCCCATAGCCTACTTTCTTTAGAAGTGATATTATATTATTTCATAGCTTACTATATTTGTAGTTTTTGTCACTGAACATAAATTTTAAACTTCTTGAAGATAAAAACTAAACTTTTAGATTATATTTGTCTTCATAGCTGCCAGTACTCAGAAAGTGTTAATTGGCCAAACATCAGGTCTTGAATTAATATTTCTTAACTAAGTAAGGTATTATTGTAATTTGTGTGTTTGAGGCAGTAATAAACTCCATGTGAACAGTTTCTGCTAGTGTGGAGAAAAGGAGAAAATAAAATATTTCAATCAAAAAACATCAAAATTTTATGATAATTGAAAGTAATTAAGAGGACTCAACAGTCAAGTGATTTAGAAGATTTTTAGATTTCAAGCCTGGAGCATAGTAATATTGTCAACCTAAGTAAAGTTAATTTGTGGAGTAGAATTGTTTTATGTATTTTTGTCCATTGAGATTTTGGTGTATCAGAGGGGCCAGAATTAATTTTAAGATTCATAATTGTCAGCAAGGGTATGGGAAAGTTTACATTAACTGAAACCAGAATGTGAGAGAAACAAGAGCACAGGCTGTGACAGAACACTGTAGAACTTGCTGAATATGAGGCCATATTCTAAACTCCTCGGTGGGTCCTCAACCTTTTCATTAAAGCATATGAAGAAATAGGAATGCTTTTACACTATTGGTGGGAGTGTAAATCAGTTCAACCATTGTGGAAGACAGTGGGGCAATTCCTCAAGGATCTAGAACAAGAAATATCATTTGACCAGGAATCCCATTAATGAGTATATACCCTAAGGATTATAAATCAATCTACTCTAAAGACACATGCACATCTATGTTTATTGTGTCACTGTTCACAGTAGCAAAGACTTGGAACCAACTCAAATGCCCATCAATGATAGACTGGATAAAGAAAATGTGACACGTATGCACCATGGAACACTATGCCACTATAGAAAAGGATGAGTTCATGTACTTTTCAGGGACATGAATGAAGCTGGAAACCATCATTCTCAGCAAACTAGCACAAGAACAAAAAACAAACACCACGTGTTCTCACTCACAGGTGGGAGTTGAGCAAAGTGTGTGAACATATGGCACAGGGAGGGGAACATCACACACCGGGGCCTGTCGGAGGGTGGGGATTGCGGGGAGGGGTAGCATTAGGAGAAATACCTAATGTAGATGGCAGGTTGATGGGTGCAGCAAACCACCATGGCACATATATACCAGTGTAACAAATCTGCACATTCTGCACATGTACTCCAGAACTTAAAGTACAGTAAAACAAATTCAATTAGATTAAAAAAAATAAATGTTGTAAAAGTAATCTACTGAGAATCAGCAAAAACATCTTGGGAATAGGAAGGAGTGGAAAATTGTAGCAATTGTTCACATGACAAATCAAGTTTAATTATAAATACTAAATATAAGATACCACCATTATCAGCACAGTAGTATTAAAATTAATATTGACTACTTGGCATTCTGCTATAATTTTATTTTATTTCATTCTTCACAATGTTATCACGGAGGCACTATTATTAATATTTTTTCTCACTTTACAGAAGAGAGGACTAGGAATTAGACTAATTAAGGAAGTCACCAAACGTCACACAAAAAGCAAAGATGAAAGTTTTTATTTGAACTTTGACTAATTCATGCCTTTGCTTTTAACTACCACAAAATATTGATATACCACGGCTTACAAATATTATTAATATTATAGTCATTTTATTTTTTTGCTCCATACTCTAAACTGTGAATGTTGAATATTTCCCGTAACAAAGAAACAGACCAATGAAACAGGTGTAGAAGTGGCACAAATCTCTCTGCATCATTCCTTCTTTTTCTCAATCTCTTTTATCTTCCATAGAAAGGAAGAAAAAATAGATGACATCTCTTCTGCACTAAGTAAAGATGTAAGAAGGAATTCTACTTTAATATTTTTCTCCAAGCAGAGAAAAGTCTATAGGTAATGGCACAATACCTGCGTCAAACAGCCATTTTGTCAGAGAGGCTATTGATTAGAAAGCCTCTGAAGTTTTTGCACTGTTTTTTGTTCTTTCCTTTTTTGGCTCTGGTCTCAACTATAAACTTGGAAAGGCACCTCCTTCAGCTGATTCAACTGGTTGATCCCATGTCTCCCCTCACATAATTTGTGGGAGGATATATCTACCTGAGAGATAGTTGAATATAGACGTTAAGGGTCCAGGTTCTGAAAACAGACTGAGTTTAAATTCCAGCTCCATCACTTACTTACTTAGTCCCAAGATAAAATGTACTAAGCTTTATCTGCCCCAGTTTCTTCATCTTTAAAATGGAATTGCTAACCATACCATCTACAAGATGGATTGTTAAGAGGATCACATGAGTTATGTGTTATTCTTAGTGTCCAATATATCCTAAGCTTTAACGCTTGTAATCAAAGAGATAGTTGATCATAAATGTTGACTGTTACCAAAAATTAGAAAATAACTCTATATATATCCAAAATAACATTTTTTCAATAACATAGAACCCTGGTCAAAATCTTGCACCAGCACTGCTAGATCTTCCAAGGGCTGATTTTTTTTTTTTTTTGCTTACTATGACAAAATATGCTGCTTGCTTCCTGCTGGGCCCCACCCCCAAATGGAAGACATGACCTGCTTTGCAAGTCACACAACATGAGGCAGCTTTTCCCATAAACCAGGTTCCGACGGAGAAGAGGTTTATCCAACCTGATATGTATTAAAGAAACTAAGTAAAATGAAACTTAATCCTTGGAGACAAGGTTCTACTTTATTTGTCATTTTCAGGATTTGAGCCACAGGGGCAAATGCTAATTTACACACAAGTTGTTTTCCCTATTCCCTGATGGTGTGCCAAAATTCTAGTAAAGAATGAGAATGTTAATGAAAGAGCCTATCATCTTCAAGTGTTGAATTCAATATTCATGTTGCATTCGAGGTAATTTCATGAGAAACTGTGGCATTTATTTGTCTTTCTCATCCTAAAGGACTTATAAACGAAAATAATGTTTGTCAAATTAAACCTTGTGTACTATATATAATACTATACAGAATCATAAGCACTGTGTACACTTTTGGAAACAATGTAGCTCAAATAGTTTCAGAATACAGACACCTGAAATAATCACAAAAAGGAAACATTCTCCTTGTATAAATTTAAAAAATAAATAGAAAACATGTTTTTATCTTTTAATTTTTTGGCTTTACCTAAAGCCTTATAATTTAATTTATATTAGAATATATAAGAATGGGGGAAACCACCGTAGCAAAGCATTTAAGTTCATTGGAGAGCTGCAGTCTCTCCAGACCATGCTGAAGTGCCTGATTTGCGGCACGGATGGCAGTGAGTGAAAAAGTGATGTACAGAGACCTCTAGAGACAGGAAAGCTTAACTACAGTTAATACTATGCAGATATGCTTCAATGCTGTACTGTAATTGAATTACTCAGGGAGCTATAACACAGCTATAAAGAGAACAAGGTACTATTCTATTCCTAGTGATGTGGTTAAAATCAGCTTTCTCAAAAGCTTTATGCTTTTGGCTATTTTCTCTTTAATGAGTTAATTAAGGTAAAATATGCTTTACATTTGCTCTGCTGCAAAAACAATGATTAAACCACAGATGTTCATACCAAAAACATATAAATTATCAATGTGTGCAGAACGTTTATTTTTAGAAAATCTTAGTAAGCATTTACCTGCTGCCATGACATAGGATATTCTATTTACCTTAGCTTCCACTTACTTGTATTGGAAAGAAAATTTGTTGATATCATGTTTATTTTCTTTTTCTGCTATATTGGACTCCTCCTTTTGATACCTTTGATTATGGCTGGTAGATTTCTTTACTCACTAATAACCCTATAAGAACTTATTGTAATGGAAATTACACGGTTTACAATATTGTAAACACATTTTACAATCAGTTCTGTCTTCGACTAATTTTTTTCTCTGTATGCTAAGTTATGAATGTTGAATATTTCCTGCTACAAAGAAACAGATCAATTCTACGCGTATACCTACTCTAATTCTGTCTCCGTCTCTATCTTTCTCTCTTCCTTTCTCTCTGTCTGGCAGACGTGTGTATTTTAGTTTATTAGTTGTTAACATTAGTCAGGTTCTCCCACAGAACAATGTCAATATCCAATATGGAGTGTGTGGGGTGTGCTTGTATGTCAAGGAAGAGAGGGAAAAAGTGAGAGAGAGAGAAACAGAGAGAGAGAGAGAGAGAAAGAGAAGCAGAGAGAGAGAGAGAGAGAAACAGAGAGAGAGAGAGATTTTATTTTATTTATTTTATTTTATAATTGGGACTAGCAAGTTCAAAGTCTCCGGGATAGGTTGACAGGTTTGAGATCCCAGGGAAGAGCTGATATTTTAGTCTCTAGCCCCAAGGCAATCTAAAGGAAAATTTCCTTTCAAGGCTTTCAACCAACTGGATGATGTCCACTCACATTTGGGAGAGTAATCTGTCTTCCTCAAAGTCTATTGATTTCAATGTTAATCACATCTGAAAGATACCTGTATTGCAACATCTAGACTACTATGTGATCAAACACTGAGCACCATGGCGTAGCCAAGTTGACACATAAAACTGACCATTCTACTGAGTAATTCTGACAACTTTATAAAATTTGACTATTCTAAGTGAACCAAAACAACCCAAAGCAAACAAAATATGAACATAAATATACACTCAAATAATACAATTATACAATGACTAGCGATTATTTATAGTATAGATTCTATTTAATCACAGTAAAATATTTCTCACAAAGACAAACATTGTGAAGTGCTTACCTTGCAGCTAAGGTTCACTGCTATTTGATGTTTAGTCTCCCATATTCTTTTACTATTTATTTCATGTTAAAGAATAAATCAGAATTTATAATTAACCTATTTTTATAATCATACCCAAGTGCTAGTTATTGAATCAAGACAGATATGTTTTTCATGGATTACAGACCTTTTTTTCTTATAGACATGTGGATTGAGATATATTTCCTTTATATTTTAAATAAAACTGGACAGATACTCAAAGCCAAACATGTCATTTATTATTGAACGTGTAAATAAGGATAATATGCTTGCTAATAATTTTATAATCTTCATTTTTTAATCCTAAGTAATGTAATTAATGTTGAGCTATATTGACACGAAATGATGGCTCTTGGTTTGAAATTGAATTTTAATTAATATTACCTATGCAAAAATACTTGAATCATATTAGTGATATTGTCTTCAGCCACCATTATATATTTAAATATGAATTTGGTATAAAATACTCACTGACTTTGGCCTTTAAAACCTGTTAATACTACTTGCATATTACACTATAGCATATTCTAAGAGTACTTTTCTTCAGCATTCTCATTTGGGTAGGCATCTGCATTCTCTTAATATGCAATGAATAAAATATGACTATGGATTCATTTGGCTCATTTAAAAAATTGCTCATGCACATGAAGTATCTTGTATAAGGTCATATTGCAATTTAGTATTCATGCCAGGAGTAAAACCTACATTTACTAGTTTTGAATATAGTGTACAATCACTTGAGATTTACCAAGTAGGGATCAGGTAACTGGAGAAAAGACTGTATGCATTTTTTGAAAAACATGTTTAGATCATTGTATTTATTTACTCAGCCTTATTGAGGCATAACTGATAAAATTTCAATATATGACATATATGCAATATGATTACTGAGCCTATGTCTACATTGTGAAATGATTACCACAGTCAGTTTACACATTCATCACCACACGTAATTGCCATTTTGTGTGTTGGGGGAGGGGTGCTGAGGACATTTAAGGCCTACTCCAGCAAATTTTAAGTAAACAATTCAGTATTTTAACTATATTTGCCATGCTGTACGGCGCATCTTCAGAATTTATTCATTGAGCAATTGAAATACCCTTTTACCTGCATCTCTCCACGTCCCTCACCTTCCCAGTTCCTGAAATCACCTTTCTAATCTACTTTTGAGAGTTGAGCTTTCTTAGATTTAGATTGCACATATAAGTGAGATTATACAGTATTTATGACTTTCTGTGCCTGGCTTAGTTTATTTGGCATGACGTCTTCCAGGTTTATCCATGCTGTTGCAGGTGTTCCTTAATGTTTTCGTTTGAATAATATTTCATTGCGTATGTGTATACAATGTTTTCTTTAGTAATTCATTAATCTATATACTTCTTAATTCCTTAAAGTCCTGAGGAAATGGCAATATAATACCTCATCTATATGTTATCCATGGTGACATATCAGAGTCTATGTAAGTATCTGTTAGAGATACTTTTGATATAGCTAGGAAAATGCATAGTAAGATAAATTTCTGAACAGCAGTTCTGTGTTTTGTTTTATTGTAAAGCTAAGTAGGTTCTTAATTTAGTTTAAGCCTAAATTGTAATCATGATCAGTAGTTAATGGACTGATTTTCTTTCATTCTGAATCCAAATGTAGTACAAAATTGAATGAGAAGTATTTTGATACAAAATAAGCAGAGGTGCCCCATTAGATGGGCCCGATGAAATCTGAATGCAGAAAATATTGAGTGAGAAATGAGAATAAAAAAATAAAAACAGAAATGAGCACAGTACTGATAAAAGCTATAAAAAGTACCAGGGCACAGAAATTTGACAAAATGGAAAGGACTATTTAGGAAATAGAAACATTGTAAAGAATCGGGATTAAAAATAATGACAATTACAAGAACAGCTTTACCTCTGAGTCTTCTTTCATCTGAAAGTAGGAATCATGTATCAAATTACCCTAGGCAGTAATATGGCTGGAATAGCTGCTAATTGGAAAAAACAGTCATCAATGTTGATAGTAATGTGTTGGGCACTGCCCATGCAAGGCATACTGAATATGAGAGAGACCATCTTAATATAACTTCAGGTTAACTATAACTGACTGATAAGAGATGTATTTCTGAAATCAGACATGTGAGAGAATGCAAGGGGCATCATGAGAATAGCCTTCTCTGAAATGGGCTAGAAACATGTGGTTAACAAGTTTGAAGTTGGTGCAAATAAGACATAATTTTTCCTCATTTCACCGCCCTTTTTCAGGGACAATCCTAAAATATCTTATTTGCATTAATAACATTTGTTTGACTTTTATATATCCCGTTTTGACAAATAAAAAGATGAGAAGAATTTTGTTTGAAATGTTAGCCAAATTCTTTTTTTAAAAAAATACATTTTGTTAGGAGTTGGTTTTATGGCTTGATTTCTATTTGTAATTTAATTTTTATCTTAAGTTTTTAATATTTAAAAATATTTAGTTTTTGTGGGTGCATCGTAGGTAGATATACTTATGGGATACATGAGATATCTTAATACAGGCATGCAGTGCTTAATAATACCACGGTAAATGGTGTATTCATCCCCTCAATAATGTATCTTTTGTGTTACAAACAATTCTATTATATGATTCTGATTATTTTTAAATGCACATTTAAATTATAATTGACTACAGTGACCCATTTGTGCTACCAAATACAAGGTCTTATTCATTCTTTCTATAATAACTACTTACGTACTCACTAACCGTCCTCACTTGTCCTTCTCCCTCTGCTACCTTTTCCAGCCTCCAGTAACCCTCCTCCTGCTCTCCATCTTCATGAGTTCAATTGTTTCATTTTTTTAGCTCCCACAAATAAATGAGAACATGCAAAGTTTGTATTTCTGCCTTATTTTACTTAATATAATGAAATTCAGTTCCATTCATGTTGTTGCAAGTTACAGAATCTCATTCTTTTTTATGGCTGAATAATACTCCATTGTGTATATGTGCCACATTTTCTTTATCCATTCATCTGTTCATGGATATTTAGGTTGCTTCAAAATTTTGGCTATTGTGAACAGTGCTGAAAAAACATGGGAGTGCATATATCCCTTTGTTATACTGATTTCCTTTCTTTTCGGTATACACGTAGCAGTTTGATTGCTGGATTATATTGTAGCTCTTTTTTTTTATTTTATGAAGAACTTCTGAACTGTTCTCCACAGTCATTTTGCTAATTTACATTTCCACCAACAGCGTATCGGGGTTCTCTTTTCTCTGCATCTTTGCCAGCTCTGTTATTGCCTGTCTTCTGGATAAAAGCCTTTTAACTGGGATGAGATGATATTTCATCGCAGCTTTGATTTGCATTTCTGTGATGATCAGTGATATGGAGCACCTTTTCATATGCCTGTTTGCCATTGTTATGACTTTTGAAAAGTGTCTATTCAAAATTTTTACCTAGTTTTTTAATTGGATTATTAGATTTTTACTTATAGAATTGTTTGAGCCCCTTATATATTCTGGTTATGAATACTTTCTCAGTGGATAGATAGCAAATATTTTCTCCCATTCTATGGGTTGTCTCTTCATTTTGCTGATTGTTTCCTTTGCTGTGCAGAGGCTTTTTAACTTGATGTAATCCCATGTATTTATTTTTGCTTTGGTTGACTGTGTATTATTCAATAAATTTTTGCCCAAACAAATGTTCTGGAGAGTTTCTTCAACATTTTCTTGTAGTAGTTTTACAGCTTGAAGTCTTAGATATACAACTTGAATCTATTTTGATTTTACTTTTGTATATGGTGAGAGATATGAGCCTAGTGTTTTTGTTCTACATATGGATATCCTGTTTATCCAGCATCACTAATTGAGGGAATTGTCTTTTCCCCAATGTATGATCTTAGCACCTTTGCCAAAAAGGAGTTCACTGTAGGTGTATGAATTTGTTTCTGGGTTCTCTATTCTGTTCCATTGGTCTATGTGTCTATTTTGATGCCAGTACCATGCTGTTTTGATTACTATAATCCTGTAGCATAATTTGAAATCATGTAATATGATTATTCCAGTTTTGTTCTTTTTGCTTAGGATAGCTTTGGCTATCCTGGGTGTTTTGTGGTTCCATATAAATTTTAGGATTTTTTTTTTCTATTTCTGTAAAGAATGTCATTGGTATTTTGATAGGGATTGCACTGAATCTGTAGCATACTTTGCATAGTATAGATATTTTTATAAATATTGATTTTTCCAATCTATGAATATGGAATATCTCTCCATATTTTTGTGTCCTCTTCAAGGTCTTTTTCAATATTTCATAGTTTTCATTGTAGAGATCTTTCACTTTTTTAAGTATTTAATTTCATGTGTGGCTATTGCAAATGGGATTACTATTCATTTCTCTTACAGATTGCTCACTGTTGGCATATAAAAATGCTACTGATTTTTGCATGTTGATTTTGTATCCTGCAACTTACTGAATTTTTTTTTATCAACATCAAATTTTTTTTGGAGGGAATATTTAGATCTTTTCCAAATGTAAGTTATATTATCTGCAAACAAGGATAATTTGTCTTCTTCTTTTTCAATTTGGAGGCTATTTCTTCCTCTTGTCTGATTGCTTTATCTAGGGCTTCTAATACTATATTAAATAGGAATGGTGAAATTAGGTATCTTTGTCATGGTCCAGATCTCAGAGGAAAGACTTTCAGTTTTGGCTGATTCAGTATTATGCAAATTATGGGTCTGTTATATATGGCTTTTATTATATTGAAATATGTTTTTATGATACTCAGCTTTTTGAGGATTTTTATCATGAAAGGATGTTGAATTTATTATGTTCCTTTTTCAGCATCAATTGAAATGATCATACAGTTTTTGTCCTTCATTCTGTTGTTAACATGTATACACTGATTTATTTGTGTATGTTTACCAACCTTGCCACCATGGAATAAATCCCACATAGTCATGGTGAATGATCTTTTTCATGTATTATTGAATTCAGTTTGCTAGTATTTTTTTAAGGATTTCGTATCAAAATTTATCAGAGCTATTGGGCTGTAGTCTTCCTTTATTTGATGTGTCTTTGTCTGGTTTTGGTATCAGGATAATGTTGGCCTCATAGAATGAGTTTGGAAGTATTTTTCTCCTCTGTTTCTCAGATTAGTCTGAGTAGGATGTGTATTTTTCTTTAAACATTTAATAGAATTCAGCAGTAAAGCCACAGGGTGTCAGACTTTTCTTTACCATCTGACTTTTTATTATAGCTTTGATCACATTACTTCATATTGGTCTGTTTGTGTTTTGGATATCTTCATAGCACAATCTTGGCAGGTTGTACATGTCTTGGAATTTACCCATTTCCTCTATATTTTCTAATTATTGGCATATAATTGCTCATGGTAACCACAGATGAAGCTTTGAATTCCTGCAGTATCAGCTGTAATGTCTCCTTCAAGTCTGATTTTATTTGATTCTTTGCTTTTCTTTTCTTAGTCTGGTTAAAGGTTTGTCAATTTTGTTTAACTTTTCAAAATAACAAGTTTTCATTTCATTAATCTATTGTATTCTTCATTTGGGTTTCATTTATTTCTTCTCTGATTTTTATTATATATTTTCTTCTACCAATTTGGGTTTCAGTTTGCTCTTGCTTTTCTGATTCTTTAAAATGCATCATTCTGTTATTTGTTAGAAAGTTTTCTTCTTGTTTGAAGTATACATTCATAGCTATAAATTTCCCTCTTAGTACTGCTTTTGCTGTATCCCACAGGTATTGGTATGTTGTGTTTCCATTACCATTAATTAAATAATGCTTTTCAATTTTCTTCTGCATTTCTTTATTGATTTATTGGTTATTTAGGAGCGTACTGTTTCATCTTCTTGTGTTCGTATAGTTTCCAAAATTCCTCTTGTTGTGGATTTCTTGTTTTATTCATTTGTCATCAGAGAAAATGTTTGATATTATTTTAAATTTTTGGAATGTTTAAAAACTTGTTTTGTGACCTAACATATGGTCTATCCTTGAGAATGATTCATGTGCTGAGGAGGATAATATATATTCTGCCACCATTGGATGAAATACTTTGTAAATATCTATTAGGTATGTTGATTATATAGTGCAGCTTAATTTTGATTTTTCTTCGTTGATTTTCTATCTGGATGGTCTGTCCAATGCTGAAAATAAGGTATTTCAGTCTCCAACTATTATCGTATTGAGATATATATCTCTCTAGATCCAATAATATTTGCTTTATACATCTGGATTATCTGGGTGCTCCAGCATTGGGTGGATATATATTTACAATTGTTATGTCCTCTTGGTAAGTTGACACTTTTATCATTAAATAATGGCCTTATTTGTCTTGTCTTAAAGGTTTTGCTTTTTAATCTATTTTGGCTATTTTAAGAATAGCTACTTTTGCTCTTCTTTGGTTTCAATTGGCCTGAAATGTCTTTTTCCATCTCTTTATTTTCAGTCTTTGTGTACGTTTATAGGTGAAGTGTGTTTCTTGGAAGCAACGTATCATTGGATCTTGTTTATCTTTTGATTTGAGAGTCTAGTCTATTTTGATTCAACGTTATAATTGTTAAGTAAGGACTTACTCATGAAATTGTGTTATTTGTTTTCTGGTTGTTTTGTGGTCTTCTTTTCCTTCATTTCTTCCTTCTTGTATTCCTTTTAGTGAAGGTGATTTTCTCTGCTGGTATGATTTAATTTTTTGACTTTTACATTTTGTGTATTTGTTGTATAATTTTTGAATTGAGGATACCATGAGGTTTACAAATACTATCTTACAACCTACTACTTAAAACTTGTGACAATTTAACCCTGTTGTTTAAACAAGCAAAATAAAACTAACAAAAATTCTGTGCTTTAATTTTGCTCCCCTTCTTTTTAACTTTCTGATGTTTCCCTTTATGTCTCACTGTACTATGTCTTTACTATGTGGTTGTAGTTTTATTGATTTCTTATTTAATCTTTCTGCTTAAAATAGTAGTTTCTACAACAAAATTACAATAATATTCTGTGTTTTTATGTGTGCTTACTATTACCAGTGAGTTTTGTACCTTCCAATTATTTAATTGCTCACTAATGTTTCTTTCCTCTCAGATTGAAGAACTTTTGGGTTGAAGAACTTCTTATGATTTGTAGGTGTTGATGAAATTTGCAGGCTTTCTTTTTCTTTTTTTTCTTTTTTTTGTCTAGGAAAGTATTTCTTCTTCATGCTTGAAGGATATTTTTACCAAATGTGCTATTCTAGGGTAAAAGTGTTCATTTTGTTTTTTTCTTCAGCACTTTAAATATGTCATGCCACTCTCTCCTGGCCTGTAAAGTTTCTAATGCAAAGTCTGCTGCCAGATGTATTGGAGCTCCAGTGCATATCATTTGTTTCTTTTCTGTTGCTTATTTTAGCAACCTTCCTTTATCATTGATTTTTGGGAGTTTGATTATTATATGCTTTAAGGTAGCCTTCTTTGGGTTAAATCTACTTGGTATTCCATAACTTTCTTTTACTTTAATGTAGACATCTTTCTCAATGTTTGGCAAGCTCTCTTAAATTATCACTTTGGACAGGTTTTCTACCCCAATCTCTTTCTCCACCTCCTCTTTAAGGCTAATAACTTAGCCCTTTGGGTCCTATTTTCTAAATCTTGTAGGTGTGCTTCATTCTTTTCTAGTTTTTTTTTTTTTCTTCTTTTCTCTCCTCTGACTATTTATTTACCCATAACTTGTCATCAAGATCACTAATTCTTTCTTCTGCTTAATTGATTTTACTGTTAAGAGACTCTAGTGCTTTTTTCAGTATGTTAGTTGCATTTTTCAACTCTAGAATTTCTGCTTGATTCCTTTTTATTTTAATCTCTTTGCTACATTTGTTGGATAGAATTCTAAATTCCTTCTCTCCATTATCCTGAATTTCTTTGAATTTCTTCTAAACAGCTATTTTGACTTCTCTGTCTGAAAGGTCTTGTATCTCTATTTCTGCAGGATTGACTCTTGGTGACTTGTTTACTTTGTTTTACAAGATCATATTATCCTGGATGGCCTTATTGCTTGTGGATATTCTTCAGTGTTTGAACATTGAAGAATTAAGTGTTTATTTTACTCCTCACAGTCTGGTTCTGTTTGTGTCTGTCTTTCTTAGAAGGCTATTTGAAGGAACTTGGGCCCCAAGCACAGGGATGCTGTGGTTCTTCCAAACCTGTAGAGGTACTACCTTGGTAGTCTTGGATAAAATTTGAAAGAACTCTCTGGATTACCAGAGAGTTATTATTCTCTTTCTTTACTTTACCTCTGGGAGAGCTAAAAATTCATTTTCTAAATGGATATCAAGTGTCTTGGGGATTTTCTTTCCACACTGAATTGCATAGGTATCTTTGCCATAAATTAGTGATTCTACACGTGAAGATCCATTCTGGATGTTATTCTTTTCCTTATTCTTTTATTCTATCTTTATACAGTCTTTGAATTTTTATATACTTTTTATTATACTTACTGATTTCTACACAAATACCAGTTGGAACTTAGACTGGGATTGTTTTAAGTTTGTAATTCAATTTAGGATAATTGCTATTTTAATATCTTATGTTTTGCAATTCCTGAACATAGTTCTTGTTCTCCATGTCTGTAGATCTCATTAGAATTCCCTTAGAAAAATTCTGTAGTTTTCAGTGTAGTGAAGCTTTAGCACATTTTAAAGAATTAATTTGATAACTTAAGAATTTATTATGATAATTACAGTGAATACAATTACAGTAAATAATTTTAATCTACCAAGAAATTATTATTATTGCCTTTTTGGTATCCTTCTCTTTATTTTTGTTTATTGTTTATTCTTTGTTGCTAAATTTCCTGTCTTCCTTGTATTTCAGTTCTTCAAAGGGTGAATTGAACTGAAGAATTATTAATATTATTAATCTCCTTATTCTTTCTTTTCTTTTGTTTCTTCCTTTCTTTTCTTTTCTTTCTTTTTTTTTTTTTTTTTTTTTTTTTTTTTTTTGGTTTTTGAGACAGTCTTGCTCTGACTCCAAGGCTGGAGTGCAGGTATGCGATCTCGGCTCACTGCAACCTCCACCTCCTGGGTTCAAGCAATTCTCCTGCCTCAGCCTCCCAATTATATCTGGGATTACAAGTGCCTACCACCATGCCTGACTATTGTGTGTGTGTGTGTGTGTGTGTGTGTGTGTGTGTGTGTGTATTTTAGTAGAGACAGCATTTCACCATGTTGACCAGGCTGGTCTCAGAAATCCTGACCTCCGGTGATCTGCCTGCCTTGGCCTCCCAAAGTGCTGGGATTACAGGCATGAGCCACCTTACCTGGCAGCCTGCTCCTTCTTTTCTAAATGCTGCTCTCATCACCTCAACTTGGAGTGAAAATTTGGCATCTTTTTATGGTTGAAGATATATTAATTGAACTACTGTTCAGAAAACAACTCTGCCACAAAGTGTAAATCACAACTTCAGGAGATGGTCAATTGTGACTTTATCCACTGAGGCCTCTCTCTATAGTTTTCTAACAAGACCCAGTCTTTCTGGGTGTGTCTATTGCCACAGACTTAAAAGTCACTGGTTCTCCATTCCTGGCTTTTAGGGTCCCATGAACACTTTTCTGGAGAAGGATATTAATCGCATGTCTTAGGAGGCAGTTCATCCCCAAGGGTGAAGGGTGTGTTCATGGGACTGGTGATTGCAGCCCCAATACCATTTCATCTTGTAGGCCAGAGAAGCTGACCAGAAGCATGGGGTCATGTAATCTGCAGGTATGGGAAGCCAAGTATTCCTGTTTCTGTAATAATAGGCATACATTTAATAACACTTAGAGAAGTTGTCACATTCCCTATAAAGCGTAAATTTTCCAGTGCTTTTCTTGTTTGAAAGATTTAGCAAAGATATTTGGTGTTTGTATTAATTTTGTTTCTCCAAAATATATACTTTTATATTGACTGACACTAAATTTCAGAATATCTTTTCCTTAATTCAAACACTACTCAGTTGTGATGTATTCAAATTAATCCTGTTTCTTTTATTTTGCTTTCTATCCTTCAGGAAATGTTAACTCAGTAATAAAACTAGTGAATATTTTTTAAAAACTACACATCTTCGGGGATTTACTCTTGGGTAATTTTATCTTTTATCTTTTTTTTTTTTTTTTTTTTTTTTTGAGTCAGAGTCTCACTCTATGGCCAGGCTGTGGTGCAGTGGCACGATCTTGGCTCACTGCAATCTTGACTTCCTGGATTCAAGGGATTCTCCTGCCTCAACCTCCTGGGTAGCTGCGACTACAGGCACTTGCCACCACGCCTGGCAAATTTTTTGTATTTTTAGTAGAAATGGGGCTTTACTGTGTTAGCCAGGATGGTCTCAATCTCCTGACCTCGTGATCTGCCTGCCATGGCCTCCCGAAGTACTGGGATTACTGGTGTAATCACTGCTCCTGGCCTAATTTTATCTTAAATTTTACTTTGCCTGAGATACATTTTGCTACTTCTGCTTTATTTTTCTTTTACTGTTTATTCTTTTATTTTAATACCTCTCTATTCTTTTCTCTTAAGTGTGCATTTTGTGTATAGCACATATTAAGATATTTACAAAATTAAATTTTACAGTTCTCTTTTAATAGGGGATCTGGGGCCAGGCGTGGTGGCTCACGCCTGTAATCCCAGCACTTTGGGAGGCTGAGGCAGGTGGATCGTGAGGTCAAGAGATAGAGACTATCCTGGCCAACATGGTGAAACCCCGTCTCTACTAAAAATAATAAAAAAAAATTAGCCAGGCATGGTGGCACATGCCTGTTATCCCAGCTACTTGGGTGGCTGAGGCAGGAGAATCACTTGAACCAATGAGGCGGAGGTTGTGGTGAGCCAAGATTATGCCATTGCACTCCAGCCTGGGCAACAAGAGCAAAACTCTGTCTCAAAAAAAAAAAAAATAGAGGATCTGAAATCCTTTATGTTTACAGCTGTAACTTACCTGTTTGGTATTATTGACTTCCTACTTGCATTTTTCTTATTTGTATTTCCCTTTTCTTCTAGTTCTTCCTATGTGGTGTGTATTTCATTTTTATTCATATTATTCAGTGATTTGAGAGGCATATGCCACTCTTACATTTGGCAGTGGTTAACATGAAGTTTAAAGCAGAAGCCTTTGCTTTTCAGAGCCTGGCAGACAGTATGTGGGGAAAGTAACTTCACAACAAAAAGAGCATAAGCAGTGTATCTCTTGTGCATTTTAATTTACACTTGATCCTAAGAAACTCATTATAGGAAATGAGTTTTTCAACAGTTCCTCCTTAGTAACATAAGGCAATGAGCAATTTAGATACACAAGAACATTTTACATTTTTAGATCCAAATTTAGTAATTTTAGAATTGTTTTGTTTACATTTTTTTATATGACTAACACTAAACTAACTCAAATATAGTTTGATGTTGAAAGGAATGGAGCTCAGTTTGTGAGTATTTATGTAGAATCCCTCTTGTAAACCAAAATAATTTCACTGAAATCAACCGTAGTTTACTTAACAACACATTTAGAAAATACTGTGTATGTTTTCCCAGCAAACCCACCGTTCAGAACCCACAAAATTGATGTTTCTGCTAACCTTTTCATCAAAAGCTGTTTCAAAGAAGATGTGAGAAGATTAGCAAATGATTAGTTTAAACTTTCTATTTTAGTGTAATCAAATAGTTCACATTTCTAGATTGCATTTTTTTAATCGACCAGTATTATTTTCTTACTCAGCCCAGCTGTTTTTGACAGATGAAATAGTGCAATTTGGGAAGTGGCAAGAGAAGCTTATAAACTAACTACAGCGATGGAAAATTACCTCCACTGCTAAATACCAAGGGAATCTACAAGATAAGAGTAAAACGAAATGTCACAACTCACAGCAATGGCGCAAAACAACTGGACTTGGGGGAGTACTTGAGTATTTGTTTTGGCTGCGTTGTATAGAACACCCCAACTAGTTTTTTGTATTAAGAAACTCAAAGTTTCCAGTGTATTAAAGGAATAAAATATATTTCTGGCATTATCAACTAACAACTTGTGTTTATGTGTTTTATTATTCCAGTTAAAATTATTTTCGTTATTTCTCATTCTGAACATTTAATGCGTTCTAGTCTGTCATTAATTTCAAAAAGATTAGACATAAACATAAGTGATACAAAACTATTCTCAGTTTTTATTTTAATAGTGTTTTTAACATTCATTTAATTATATGGTTTTTTACTATTTTGTAAATAGTTAATCTTAACTATTTTGATGTGAAACTTGTGTATAAATTAGTGATTTCTCAAAAGATCAAATTGCTCATCAGTCTGAATTAACCATATATTCTATATTCATGTAAGATGACATTATAAAAGGATAAGAAATGATAGATATGTGTCAGTAATATTATAAGTATGACAGCATATAACAAAGTGGAATTGTTCTCAATTTTAGGTAAAGTTGAAGGACAGAACGTTTGAGTCATTAAGATTGCAAGTTGTTAATTGGCCTATGAAACTGCCCAAATTTATCTGTGACATTTTGCAGTGTTCTTGATGGTCATGAAGTGAGAGGAGGAAGCCACGAACAGCTATAAGACTTAGATTTATTTAGCTAAACAGATAAAGGATTTATTGGCAGAGAGGATGCACAGAACAGGGGCTGAAAAACAGAAGATAGTTAGGGGTCTTTTCCTTTGCCCCCAGGTTTTTTGTGAGAATCCTCAACTAATGGTGAGATTTTACGCAGAGTTAGATTAATTCTTGTGATGCCATTGTCCTTTATACTGAGTCTCCACTATCTTTCTGGAGGAATGCATACTAATACAAAGTGTGTTTCCATGGAAGATAAAGTTTACAAACTTTAGGTTCTCCTGGTTCTTGAACCAAATTCAATGTTAGCAAGAATACTTCCTCAAGGTTGAAAAGCAGAATCATTGTCCAGAGAAATGTTATTGCCTCTGGCTTGCAAATTCCCACAAAACACATCCTTCTATCTAACTCTTCAACTCAAATTTCAACTTTTCATTTGTCTCCATTGAACAAGATAAGATCATAGTTTTCCAAGTTCAGTATGCCTCATGATCCCTAGAAGTCCTGGTTATAAAGCAGATTGCTGATCCCTCTTTCCTGGTTTTTCATTCATGTTTCCTGGTGCTGCTCATGTCACTAGTCCAGGGACCATATTTTGAGAACACTGGATTGAGGAAACATAAATCACTTTTTATACCATGTATATTTTAACTTTGCCAGTACAATTTTCAGAAGAATCTGTTCAGAATTTTAAAAAGGAAACTAATATGCAAATCCTTTAATTCTGTTTATTTGAAAATGCAATTCACATATTTAGGGTACTAACAGTAATCACTTCTGTACACACAGATATAATCTTTGCTATAATTTTTATACAATGGCTTTTTACATAATAATCATACAGAATAGTGATATTATTTTTCTCTTAAGCACTCCACATTGCAAGAAGTTATCGAGTATTTTGTTTGTCTCTAACAGTTTTACACATTTATTCCTTCTTATTTATATATATGAGTGAATCCATCTTTCAGTCATGGTGACTACCACTATCAAAGAATATTATTCTGTGGGCGACGGAAGATCCGCTGGGGAGTCTTGACCAGAAAGAGGGTCCCGAACTGAAAGAGGGGTTGTGAAGAAATAAAGAGAGACAGAAAAGCTGGGTCTGGAGGACTGAAAAGGCAATGCCTAAACAGCGAATTTATTTTTGTCCAGGGTGTCAAAAGTGTTTAAGATCAAAGGTTTTTACACAATCAATAATAAGAGGAATGGAAAGTTACAAAATATAGGATCACGAAAACAATCTTAAGCATGACATTCAAGGATCATAAAAGTGGGCAGGTGGTATGCTTTATCTGTTTTTACCAAAACACACTTTTGTAAATAACAATACGTAAGAGTCACAAGCTAAGCCATAAAGTCATTATCTAGGGTTCAAGGCATTCATGCAGATAAGATTAAACTTTTTGAAAAACAAAGTCAAAAAAGTCATGCAGAGACCTAGTGGAGACATAATGTCTGACAAAACCACACGACCCTTGCCCAAGCGTCATTGCAGTCAGAAGCAGAAACTTTTGCAATATCAGTCATTTCTTAGTTCCTTCTTTCCCATAGCTCGACTGCCTCCAGCAGGAAACTGTGTTTGGGCTCAAGCTCAATGTCTGGTGAGGCCCACACATTAGGGGGCCTCTCACAGGAGCATTCCCCACATTATTCAGAACTTGTCTAATAACCTATAAAATTAAGGTTAGAAAATAAACAAATATGTAAGGCAGTTTAAGACATGGAGTGAGTAGAATTATACTTTTATTAAAGTTCTTTTCTCTATTCAAACAATAAGTAGAAATCTAGGCCAGGCATGGTGGCACACACCTGGAATCCCAGCACTTTGGGAGGACAAGGTAGGCAGATCATGACGTTAAGAGATTGCTATCATCCTGGCCAACATGATGAAACCTTGTCTCTACTAAAAATAAAAAAAATGAGCTGGGCATGATGGCGCATGCCTGTAGTCCCAACTATTTAGGAGGCTGAGGCAAGAGAATTACTTGAACCGG
This sequence comes from Sapajus apella, assembly GCF_009761245.1. Classification (NCBI taxonomy): domain Eukaryota; kingdom Metazoa; phylum Chordata; class Mammalia; order Primates; family Cebidae; genus Sapajus; species Sapajus apella. Next base: position 2,137,162 of record NW_022436967.1, read on the forward strand.
GAGGCAGAGGTTGCAGTGAGCCAAGATCATGCCACTGCATTCTAGCCTTGCAACAGAGTGAGACTCCTTCTAAAAAAAAAAAAGAAATAAATATAAAGAATAACTATTAACAATGCTCATGTTAGATACATCATTGACTTCAATATGCCCCAAAGTCCTTATCTCCATAATTTATTTTTTCAGAAGATATATATATATACATATCAGAAGATATTATTTCAGAATATATATATATCAGAAGATATATTCAGAAGATATATATATATATATAAACTTCTATATTTACATATAAATCGATAATATAAAATTTTTTATTGTGAAAAAATACACATAAGATTTACCATCTTAACCTTTTAAGTGTACTGTTCAGTAACATTAAATACATTCATATTGTTGTGCAACCATCACTATTATCCAACCACAGAACTCTTTTACATTTTGCATTACTGGAAGTCAGTACCCATTAAATAATAATTGCCCATTCTCCAATTTCTCAGTCCCTGGCAAGCACCATTCTACCTTATGTCTCTATGATTTGTCTACTGTAAGTCTCTCATATAGGTACAATTACACAGCATTTATCATTTTGTTACTGGCTTATTTCACTTAGCAAAGTGTTCTCAAGTTTCATCCATGCTGTAGGACATGTAAAATTACCTTTTTTTAAGGTTGAACAATATTTTTTGTGTGTATATACCACATTTTGCTTACTCATTCATCTGTGGCTTCCACATTTTAGCTATTGCATATAATGCTGCTACAAACATAGGTATACAAATATCTCTTTGAGACTTTACTTTTAATTATTTAGGTATATATTCAGAAGTAGAATTGCTGGATCACATTGTAATTATATGTTTAACTTTTTGAGGAAACTTCATATTGTTTTTCATAGTGCTGGTTGGTTTTAAATTCTCACTAACAATGTTCAAGTGTTCTAATTTCTCCACATCCTTGCCAAAATTTGCCTGTTGTTTAAATAGCAGTCATTATGGGTGTGAGGTGGTATCTCACTGTGGTTTTGATTTGCATATCCCTAGTGATTAATAATGTTTAGTTTCTCTTTGCATGTGCTTGCTGGTCATTCATATACATTCTTTGAGAACTGTCTATTCCAGTAATTTGTCCTTGTTTGAATCAAATTGTTTTTTGTTCTTGAGTTTTAGAATTTTTCTACATATTAACACCTTGTCAGATATATGATTTTGCATATTTTTTCCCATTCTGTAGGTTGGATTTTATGCTTTTGTTAATGTTCATTGAGGCACAGAAATTTTAATTTTAATAAAGCCCTATTTGTCTATTTTGCCCTTTGTTGCTTTGCCTTTGGTGTCATATCCAAGATATCATTGTCAAATCCAGTACATGAAGCTTTTACCCTACGTTTTCTTCTAAGAGTTTTAGAGGTTTAGAACTTCTGTTTAGGTCACTGATCCATTTTGAGTTAATTTTGTACATGGTTTTAAGAAAGGATCCAATTTCGTTCCTTAGCATGTGGGTATCTAGTTTCACAGCACCATTTGTTGAAAATACAATCCTTTCTTCATTCAATAGTTTAGGCATCTTTGTCAACATTATTTGATCAAATATGTGAGAATTTATTTCTGGATAGTCTTTAATTCCATTGATCTGTATGTCTGCTGTTGTGGTAGTACCACACTATTTTGATTAATGTGGCTTTGTGGTGAAGTTTGAAAACTGGAAGTGTGAGTCCTCCAACTTTGTTTTTACTTTTTAAGATTGTTTTGGCCAGTGGGGTCCCTTGAGAGTTCATATGAATTTTAGGATAAGTTTTTGTATTTCTACAAAAATATCTTTGGGTTTTTGAAATCAGGTATATTGAATCTGTAGATGGGTTTTTGTAGTATTGACATCTTAATAATATTAAGCCTTCCAAGACATAAATATGGAATGTCTTCCCATTTACTTATATCTTTAATTTCATTCAGCAATGCTTTATAGTTTTAATTGTATGTCTTTAATTTCCTTAAGTTAATTCCTTATTATTTCATTCATTTTGATGCTATTGTAAGTAGAATTGTTTTCTTAATTTCATTTTTTGATTGTCCATTTTTATTATATAGAAATGCAATTAATTTTTATATACTCACATGTGTCCTCCTGCTTTAATTCATTTATTAGTTCTAAAAAGTTGTAGAGTTTTTAGGGTTTTCTACATATAATAACATGTCATCTGCAAACAGAAATTTTACTTCTTTTCTCATTTAGATGCATTTTATTTCTCTTTCTTGACTAACTGCTCTGCTCTGCCTAGAATTTCCAGAATGATGTTGAATAGGAGTTGCCATTGGGTACCCAAGCCTTTTTCCTGATTTTGGAGAAAAAGCTTTCTGTCTTTAATTATTGAATATCATGTTCACTGCAGGGTTTTTGTTTGTTTGTTTATTTGTTTTTTTGAGATGGTGTCTCACTTTGTCACCCAGGCTGGAGTTCAATGGTGCTATCTAGACTCACTGCAACCTCCACCTCCCAGGTTGAAGGTATTCTCTCACCTCAGCCTCACAAGTAGCATGGATTACAGGTGCATGACACAATGCATGGCTATTTTTTGTATTTTTAGTAGAGACTAGATTTCACCATGTTGGTCAGGCTGGTTTGGAACTCCTGTTCTCAGGTGATCTACCCATCTCCAAATTTAACATTTTAAATGTTGATGTCATTTCCTTCTATTTCTAGTTTGTTAAGTGTTTTTATTATGAAAATATGTTGAAGTTTGACAAATGTATTTTCTACTTCAATTGCGATTATTATGTTTTTCCCTTTATTCTATTAATATGGTATATTATATTGATCTATTTTTATATCTGAAACCATTCCTAAATTCCATGAATAAATTCCACTTCATGAAGTATAATTATTTTAATACACCGATATATTTGGTTTACTAATTTTTTTGAAGATTTTAGTAGGACATTCAGAAAAGATACTGATTTAGATTTTTATTTTCTTGTACTGTCTTTGTCCATCTTTGCTATTAGGGTAATGCTGGCCTCAAAGAATAATTTAGAAAATATTCCCTCTAATTTTCAAAAAGTTCTAGAATGATTAGTGTTAGGTGTTTTTTTTTTTTTTTTTTTTTTTTTTTTTTTTTTTTCTTTTTTAATGTGTGATAGAATGTATCAGTGAAACCATCAGTTGGTGTTTTTGCTCTTTTTTGGGAGATTTTTGATTACTGGTTCAATCTCCTTACTGGTTATAACTTTATTTAGAGTTTTAATTTTTTTTGTTATATAGTTTTGGTAGATTTTTGTATTTCTTAGAATTTATTCAGTTAATCTAGGTTAACAAATTTATTGGCATATAATTTTTATAGTACCCTCTTGCAATCATAATAGTGGTAGTATTGTCCCCACTTTCATTTGTGGTTTTAGTAATTTGAATCTTTATTTTGCTTCTTAGTCCAGCTAAAGCTTTATAATTTTATACTTCTTTTCGAAGAATTAACTTTTGGTTTAATTGACATTCCCTATTTTTTTCCATTTTCTATTTCATTATCTATGCTCTAGTCTTTATTATTTTATTTCTTCTGTAGTTTTGCTTTTAGTTTGTTCTTTTTCTAATTCTTGAAGTTGTAAAGGTGGATTGTTCATTTGAGATCTTCTTGCTTTTTAAATTTTTTAATGTTTTTAACTGTTATTTTAGGTTTAGGAGTACACGTGCAGGTTTGTTTTATAGGTAAACTTGTGTCATGGGGGTTTGTTGTGCAGATTATTTCATCATCCAAGTGTTAAGCCTAGTAGTATCCATTAGTTATTTCTCCTCTTTCTCTCTTACCCCTCACTGTCCACCCATCAATAGGTTTCTCCTGATTCTCTCTTACCCCTCACTCTCCATCCATCAATAGACCCAAGTAAGTGTTGCCCATGTGTTCGCCTCATTTAGCTTCCACTTACAGGTGAAAATATGTGGTATTTGGTTTTCTACTCCTACATTAGTTTGCTAAGGATAATGGCCCCCAGTTCTATCCATGCTCCTGTAAAGAACACAATCTTGCCCTTTTTTATGGTTTCATGGTATTCCTTGATTTATATGTAAATTTTCTTTATCCATTCATCCATTAATGGGTAATTAGATTTATTCTATGCCTTTGCTCTTGTGAATAGTGCTGCAATGAACATACATATGCATGTGTCTTTATGATGGAATGATTTATGTTTTGGGGGGTATATACTCAGTAACGAAATTACTGGGATGAATGACAGTTCTGCTTTTATGTCTTTGAGGATTCACCACACTGTTTTCCACAATGGTTGAACTAATTTACACACCCACCAACAGTTGAAGTTTTTCTCATATGCTTGTTGGTTGCAAGTTTGTCTGTTTTTGAAAGTATCTATTAATGTATTTTGCACACTCTTTAATGGGGTTATTTATATCTGTAAATTTCCCTGTTAGAACTGTTTTTGCCCAACACTATCAGTTTTGGTATGTTGAGTTTTCATGTTTATTTGTCTCGAGGTATTTTCTAAATCCCCTTGTGATTTTTTCCTTTTAACTACTGGTTGTTTAAGAATGTGCTACCTAACTTAACAAATTTGCGGATTTTCCAATTTTCCTTCTATTACTGGTTTATAAGTTCATCCAGTTATATAGTCAGAGCAGATACTTTGTACCATATCTATTTTTTTAAGACTATTGAGACCTAATTTGTGGCTCATATCATAATATGGTCTATCTTGGAATATGTGCCATGTGCACTTGAGAAGAATATGTATTATGTTATTGTTAGGCCAAGTATTCTGTATATGTTTCTTGTATCTAGTTGGTTTATTGCATTATTAAAGCCTTTTTTTCTTTACCAATCACCTGTGGTGTATCACTACTGAAAGTGAGATTTTGAAATCTCCAAGTATTGTTGTAGAATTTCCTATTTCTTCCTACAATGCTGTCCATTTTTGTTTTATATATTTTGGTCTGTTATTAAGTGTGTACATGTTTATAATTCTTGTATCTTCTTATTGTATTGAAAGTCTTTTAATATGCACTATTCTCCAGCTCATGTAAGCTGTTTAAAGTCTATTTTGTCTGACAGAAATATAGGCACCTATATTCTTTTCTTTACTATTGATATGAAATATTCTTTTCCACCCTTTCACTTTCAATCTACATGTGTCTTTAGATCTAAAATATCTTGTAGATGGCAAATAGATGAATCAAGTTTGTTTTTTAATTCATTCTGAAATTTTTGTCTTTTGATTCCAGAGGTCAATCTATGCTTAAAGTAATGGGTGATAAAGAAGGACATAGTCACTCTGTTATTTGTTTTATATGTTTTATATCTTTTGTAGTCTTTTACTTTCTGCATTAATATCCTCTTTTGTGTTGTTGGTTTGTAGTAAAAGATTCAAATTACTTTCTTATTTTCTTTTGTGTATACTCTTTAGCTATTTCTTGGTTGTTGCCATGGGAGTACTTTTAACACCGTAAGGTTAGAACGCTCTAATTTAAATTTATGTTAGTTTAACTTAAGTAGCATATAAAATCTTTGCTTCTTTATATCTTTATCCCCAGCCCTTTCAGTTGTTGTGAAACATCACATCTAAACACATTGTGTATCCGTAAACCTAAACTAATACATTTTGATGTTATTAGCTTCTTATATTGTGTAGAAAACAAAAGTTAAGTTACAGAGCATTGTTATAATGATACTAGTTTTCATAATTGCCTATGTATTTACTTGTATTGAAATCTTATTTAGCTATTTCAGCTTCAAGTTACTGTCTAATGTCCTTTCATTTTATCTACAAGTCTCTCTTTAGCATTTTGCAGAACAAGTCTATTGGGAATAAACTCCCTCAGCTTTTGTTTATTTATCTAGGAATGTCTTAATTTCATCCTCATTTTTGACTGACAGTTTGCCAGATACAGAATGATTCTCAAAATTGCCTTAACTTTCTCTAAAAAACTTTTTACTTCAGTAATTGTACTTTTTAGCTCTAGATTTTCTTTTTTATTGATTTTTAGGTGTTTTATCTCTCTATTTATATTATTTTGTTCAGACTTTTTTTCTGACTTTCTCTATGTTTTCCTTGAATTATTTAAACAGCTTCTTCCCCTGGGCATGCATGGTGACTTTCTATTTCCCTCCATGTATGTGTTTGTTTTTGAAAGTCTTGGTCCTGAATGTTTGGTGATTAAATGAGAAAAAAAAATATGAAAGTTTACAAAAGGCCCTGGCCTATGAAATCTCCTGAAAAATCACTTTATTTGGAGAGGTAGGTTCTCACAACAATGGCAGAAGGTACAAAACCATCAGTCACTTGCTTTTGTGTCTGCATCTTAATGATCAGAAGTATCAACCAAAGATCAGAACGTTATGTCCCTTTTATTTGGAAGACAGAGTCCTTTTTCTAATCTAGACACTCACAGAGTTTGTATAAGCCACTCCTGCAATGTGCACAGCTGCTTGTCATTGGGTTTGAGAGGATTGATAGTTGACACTGTGGTAAGAGTTGAAATTGACTGAAATTAACTGCAGTTTACCTTTCAAGTCTCCTATTAGATGTTACAAGTCTTAAATGGCCTCCACAGTTCCAAAATGGTTATACCAGATTATTCTCCCAGTGTAATTGATATCTAGGTGTGAAGAAAGATTCCTGGTACTTCCTACTTTGCAATTTTTCCAGAATAATTCTATGTAATTTTTATATAAAACCATATTTCAAATTAATATGATTTATAATTATATATAAATGAATATATTAAGAGAGATGTTTAGACTTTCATTAGGCATAGTTTATTAGCCCATTTTTGTACTGCTATAAAGAACTGCCTGAGATTGGGTAATTTACATAAGAAAGAGGGTTAATTGATGTAATTTAGTATGTCTGGGGAGACATCATGAAACTTACAATCATGGCAGAAGTTGAAGAGGAAGCAAGTCACCTTCTTCACAATGTGGCAGGAAGAAGTGCTAAGCAAATGAAGATGAGCCCCTTGTAAAACCATCAGATCTCATAAGAAAGCATTTATTATCATGAGAACAGCATGGGAAACCTGCCCTCATGATTTAGTTACCTCCTCCTGGTCTCTCCTTTGACACATGGAGATTATGGGGATTATAATTCAAGATGAAATTTTGGTGGGGACACAAAACTTAACCATATCACTCAGTACACCAGGTTCTTTGTACTTACTGTTTCTCTTTTAATAATAAACTTTATCAAGGCTTTCATCTGACTCGTATAAACTTCAGGAAGTTCCTGAGACTACTTCAGGTTTTTGTAACTCACTACTCATGGATGCACTGAGTTTCACTGAAAGGGTATTGATTAAAACTACCAACAGAAAAACAGGCAGAGTTCAGGATAACCAAAGGTGGAATTTTCATTTGTCCACATAGTGGTGTCATGTGGACAGTGTTCCCTTCTCCCTAAAACAGTGCTTTATGAGATGCATAAAGTGTTGTCAACGTAAGAATGCTAACGTAACACCATTTATTAAACAGGGGATCCTTCCCCTATTGCTTGTTTTTGTCAGGTTTAATAAATGGTGTTGGGAAAACTGGCTAGTAATGTGCAGAAAGCAGAAACTGGACCCCTTCCTGTCACCCCACACTAAAATTAACTCCTGATGGATTAAAGACTTAAACATGAGATCTAACACCATAAAAACCCTAGAAGAAAACCTAGGCAAAACCATCCACAACATAGGCATAGGCAAGGACTTCATGACTAAAACACCAAAAGCATTGGCAACAAAAGCCAAAATAGGCAAATGGTATCTCATTAAACTCCAGAGCTTCTGTACAACAAAAGTAATAATCATTAGAGTGAACCAGCAACCAACAGAATGGGAAAAAATTTTTGCAATCTACCCATCTGACAAAGGGCTAAGATCCAGAATGTACAAAGAACTAAAACAAACATAAAAGAAAAAAACAAAAAATCCCATTCAAAAGTGGGTGAAGGATATGAACAGACACTTTTCAAAAGAAGACATATATGAGGTCAGCAAACATGCAAAAAAATGTTCATCATCACTGGTCGTTAGAGAAGTGCAAAAAAAAAAATTGTAAAGGAAAAAAAATTCTGCCCTCATGAAGTTTATGTCCTACTTCAGTAGACAAGCATAAATAAATAAATAAGCATGTCTTTTTTTACTAAGGGAAATGAGGAAAAGAATAAAGCAGAATGGTGGAAAGCGATGGAGCTAGTGTACATTTTAGATTATGTGGTTAGGGAAGGCATTTCAGTAAGTGCTCACCAGAGAGATTTGTATGAAATAAAGAAGCAAACTGTGCAGTAAAAGATTAACGTTGCCCAAAGAAAATTCTGGCTGTTTGCCTCCACCCCTAGGAGGCAACCTCTACGTCCTTGAAAGGTTCTATCTTATGACTGACCCTGTTTTCCTGAAGGCCTGGGGCCACGCTAGATAGTCTATATTAGCAATGTGATTTATGATAGGGGTCTTGGGCCACAGAGAAACAGCACAACTTCTAAAGGGGCCGGAGTCTAGGGTCAGTCCTGTGAGTGTTCAGCCTTGTGTACCTGATTCATCCCCAATAAAATCTTTGAATATTAGCGCTTAGGATAGCATTTCTTTTTTTTATTGTACTTTAGGTGCTGGGGTACATGTGCAGATCATGCAGGACTACTGCATAGGTACTTACATGGCAAGGTGGTTTGCTGCCTCCATTCCTCCTTCATCTATATCTGGCATTTCTCCCCACGTTATCCCTCCCCACCCTCTCCACCCTCCTCTGTCCCTCCCCATCCGCCCTCAACTGACCCCAGTGCATGATGCTCCCCTCCCTGTGTCTACGTGTTCTCATTATTCAACACCCACTTATGAGTGAGAACATGTGGTGTCCTTACAAAGGACACAAACTCATCAATTTTTATGGCTGCATAGTGTTCCATGGTGTGTATGTGCCACATTTTCTTTGTCCAGTCTATCATTGATGGGCATTTGGGTTGGTTCCAGGGCTTTGCTATTGTACACAGTGCCATAATAAACATACGTGTGCATGTGTCTTTATAATAGAATTATTTATAATCCTTTGTATATATCCCCAGTAATGGGATTGCTGGGTCACATGAAATTTCTATTTCTAGATCCTTGAAGAATTGTCACACTGTCTTTCACAATAGTTGAACTAATTTACACTCCCACCAACAGTGTAAAAGGGTTCCTATTTCTCCACATCCTCTCCAGCATCTGTTGTCTCCAGATTTTTTAATGATTGCCATTCTAACGTGTATGAAATGGTATCTCAATTCTGTGAAGGTCATTGGTAGTTTGTTGGGGATAGTTGTGAATCTTTGAATTACTTTTAGCAGTATGGTCATTTTCACAACACTGGTTCTTCCTAACTATGAGCATGGAATGTTTTTCCATCTGTTTGTGTCCTCTCCTATTTCCTTGAGCACTGGTTTGTAGTTCTCATTGAAGAGGTTCTTTACACCTTTTATTGGTTGTATTCCTAGGTATTTTCTTCTCTTTGTAGCAATTGTGAATGGCAGTTCGTTCTTGATTTGGCTCTCTGTTAGTCTGTTATTGGCGTATAGGAATGCTTGTGATTTCTGCATATTGATTTTGTATCCTGAGACTTTGCTCTAGTTGCTTATCAGTTTCAGGAAATTTGGGGCTGAGAAGATGAGGTCTTCTAAATATACAATCATGTCAACTGCAAATGGAGACAATTTGACTTCCTCATTTCCTAACTGAATACCCTTTATTTCTTTTCCTTGCCTGATTGCTGTGCCTAGAATAGGAGTGGCGAAAGAAGGCATCCTTGTCTGGTGCCACATTTCAAAGGGAATCCTTCCAGTTTTTGCCCATTCAGTATGATATTGGCTGTGCATATTTCATAAATAGCTTTTATTATTTTAAGATATGTTCCATCGATACCTAGTTTATTGAGAGTTTTTAGCATAAAGGGCTGTTGAATTTTGTCCAAGGCCTTCTCTGCCTCTATTAAGATAATCATGTGGTTTTTGTCTTTGGTTCTGTTTATATGGTAGGTTATGTTTATAGACTTGCTTATGTTGAACCAGCCTTGCATCCCCGGGGTGAAGCCTACTTGATCGTGAGGGATAAACTTCTTGATGTGCTGTTGGATTCGATTTGCCAGTATTTTATTGAAGATTTTTGCATCTATGTGCATCATGGATATTGGCCTGAAGTTTTTGGTTGTTGTTGTTGAGTCTCTGCCGGGTTTTGGTATCAGGATGATGTTGGTCTCATAAGATGATTTGGGAAGGAATTCCTCTTTTTGGATTTTTTGAAATAGTTTCAGAAGGAGTGGTACCAGCTTTTCTTTGTATGTATGGTAGAATTTGGCTGTGAACCCATCTGGACCTGGACTTTTTTTGGTGGATAGACTATTAATTGCTGCCTCAACTTCAGCCCTTATTATTGGTCTATTCAGGGTTTCAACTTCTTCCTGGTTTAGGCTTCGGAGGGCACAAGTGTCCAGGAATTTACCTAGTTCTTTCAGGTTTCCTGGTTTGTGTGCATAGAGTTGTTTGTAGTAATCTTTGATAGTAATTTGTATTTCTGTGGAATCGGTGGTGACATCCCCTTTGTTGCATCTATTTGATTCTTCTTTCTTTTCTTTTTTATTAATATGATCAGTGACCTATTTTGTTGATCTTTTCAAAAAAATCAGCTCCTGGATTTATTGATTTTTTGAAGGATTTTCTGTGTCTCTATCTCCTCAGTTCTGCTCTGATCTTAGTTATTTCTTGTCTTCTGCTAGCTTTTGAGATTTTTTGATCTTGCTCCCCTAGCTCTTTCAATTTTGATGATAGGGTGTTGATTTTAGATCTTTCCTTTCTTCTTATGTGGGCATTTATTGCTGTAAATTTCCCTCTAGACATTGCTTTAAATGTGTCCCAGAGATTCTGATAAGTTGTGCCTTCATTCTTGTTGGTTTCGAAGAACATTTATTTCTGCCTAAAATATAATAGGTTATGTTTTATTCTGTATGTGGGATTATCAGATTTTGATAAATGTCATAGTTTCAGAAATTTACATAAGGATTTATGATTTTATAATTTAAAATATTTTTAACGTTTTAATAATTTAAAATAATTTATTGATATAAACTATTTTTGAAGTGTAGTGTTTTATTTCATTTATGTAAGTAAAATATTAGTTTTTTAGATCTCTTTAGTGAAGAATTGAAATCAATAATATTTCTTCATTGCATATCAAATTGTATAATTTATTTTTTAAAAACTAAAAAGTAAACTATTTGTATTACATGCAAGATCATTTTAAGAAAATAATTCTTTCCAAGCATATTTGGAAAGACTTGGATAGATAGCACTTTTGTGGACATTAATGACAAATTCACACACATAACAAATATATTACTTAATTATTCAATCCTAAATATAAATAGAAGCAGTCACTGAGTATGTCCTTTGAAGGGAAATATACTGACATTCATATATTTTTATTATTCAGGTTTTTCCACTAAGTATAAAAGAATTACTAGGCATTTTATTACACTCTCCTCTGTAGAAAGTCTGCTTAGTGTCTTCCAATTCAAAGAAGTCCACAAGAGTGGGTGAATAATGAGACAAGATACCTTGAGCTGAAAATTTTGCATTACCTTTACTCAGTAATATAATATTTACATAAGTTTTTTTCTCTGTCTGTGAGACAATTAGCTTTTGCTTATATTAGTGAAAGAAAAGGAATTTGTCACAGTTTGAGAACGAGCAATATTGTGTGAGGCTCCTAAAAGAGGCAAGACACCTAATAAGTAACATTAAGGTCACCTAAAAATTTGATTTTTAGGGGAGATAAAAGTAATTGTGATAATTAGCATTTATAATATTTATTTGATTATGTAAACAATCATGAAAGATTTCATGTTGACTTTATATTATTAGATGATTTCTAATACAAATCAGATTCTAGGTTAGAGACAAATAACTGATCTAAAAGGTGAAAATGATTTGAAAGTTAGCAAAATTTTTTCAAAAATACTGTTTTACCTTTGGTTTTTTATATACTTATAGAATTGATAGAAACATTAAAGATTACCAAATTCAAAATTCTAATTTTTCAGATGAGAATCAGAAAAGCTTATTTTAGAACTGGAACAGGTGCTCACAGATATAATCCTTATTTTTAAAAACTGTTAAATGCAAGCAAAATGTGGTAAATATCTTTTGTAGCTTGTGAAATAAGTTTCAGGTTCTTTTTAGGTTGCATACAATTTTTTATTTTAACCAAGTCATCATCCAGTTCTTGTTTTTAAGCCTCATTTTTTCTTCTGTATGCAAATATTCCTCTTCAATACCCCTGCAACTCTTATGTCTTTGGAAGACCAACCCCTATTTGTCACCACAACCACCTAACATAATTATCAATTGCTTCATTTCTCTGGGCTGCCATAGAAGCTCAAAACCTAGAATAGTGCATGCTTTTTAATTTTTTTAAATTTATTTGCCTAACATATCCTCCACAGCACCACCAGTGGATTGTTTTTGAAACACACACACACACACACACACACACACACACACACTTGATTCCAAGTTTAAGAACTAAGTTCTACAATGAATGAATAGAAAGTTATTAATTTTGTCTGACAGAATAGGTTACAAAAAAGTGACACCTAAACAACTGCCTTAAAAATGTTTTCCGATACCCAATAGCCTACATTAAACAAAATCTTCTAAATGTCTATATAGCCTTAATATTTTAATGTTTGCTTTTATCCAGGTCTTCTGATTTTCATTTGTGAAGAAACTCTGTTCCCTCACACATCATATGAGGCCATGCCTTGGGATCCTTTACATGTTCTTTGCTCATTCCTCTGCCCACACCCCTCCCTCCAGACCATGGAGTGGTCTCTTAATAACAGTCCAATCCCAGCTGGACTGTGACTTCCTTGCTGAGATTTGCCTCATTCACTCAGGCATAGTCACTGTTGTCTTTCTCATGACATTTTGAGAATTATGAGTAGCTTATTACACTTTTAGTAAAAGGTGAAGTTCTTATAATGGCTGGTAGAGTTCTACATTAGTCTTTACAAACTGCGCCCCCCAGACGTCCTCATGCTCTCGTCTTAAAGTTTTCCACTGGTTACTCCTGCCTTCAATGACCTCTATACCTGCATCCACATAGTTAGTCTTCACGATCTTCCAATCTTTGCTCAAATTTTGCCTTCTTAACGAGACATATCTTGACAACCATAGCTTAAACTGGAATTGTGTACCAATCTTTTTTACGACATCCATTTCTTCATAATATTTATTATTTTGTAGAAAACTACATAATTTACTTATTTCATTTATTTGTTAATAGTATAGCCACCCATTAAAATGTAAGTTTCCTCAGGGAAAAATGTTTTGTTTGTTTTTCCCCATTTATGTGTACCAAATCTATTGAATGATGCATTTTTAATAAATATGTGTTGACTAAATGAAAGAAGAAATGTGGAGCAAGTTACCTTGCCTCTTTAGCCTCTATTTCCCCATATTCAAAGCAGAGGTCATGATAATTCCTAAGTGAGAAGGCTATTGTGACTAATAAATTAGATAATGCATTTAAAGCAGTCACCACTGTGTCTGACTCATCATATTCAATTAATAATGCTAGCTCCCCTTGTTAATCATGTTATTGTTTTACAAATTTTTAGGATTCAAAAACCTAAGTAGTTAACTATTAATTGTAGAGAAATGAAAAAAGTAAAGTAGGAAAATCTAGAAAAATTATCTGTCGGTAGAATTTATGATATAGTTATATATATTTTTTACTTCACAAAAGTGAATGATGATATTTTATGGTATAAAATAATGTCTGAATATTAACATTTTCAAAAAAATATTTTTAATTCTGATTATTCTTTTTGATACCAGTATAAAGAATGCAATTTATCCTTGATTTTAACTTACTGGAACTATTAGTTTAACACCATGTTTGTCAAAACTCATCTCACAATAAATAAAATATCATTCAAACTTAAGCCATATATATTTGTTTTTTTAATTTATAAAAACAACCTCAAAGTAATATACATCATTGTTTAAAGATAAACTGTATGTTATTGATGGAGTTAAGCTCAGCAAGTGTTTGCCCCAAACTTCTGCATGCCCAGCTCTACTCACTGAGGCTGTATTAATGTTGCTTGGCTTCACATAGCTAACATATATGCTTTCACAGTTATTTTTTGATTTATCAACTATAGATATCTTTCTATTTGTCCTTGGCTTGTGAGAGAGTAGCTATTAATTTATTTCTCTATACTCACCCTCTTTATTCCAATTCTTGGTAATTTTAATATCCTAAAAAATTTCAATTAATATTTCTTGTTAGTTTTTTTAGAAAACCTACCAAATTTTCCGATTTTTACCAATTATAAACATCATATTTCCAATTTCTATTTTGTGAAAGGAGCAGGTTTGTGCCTCATCTTCATTTTAGTTTTCACTTTAAGGCTGGTGATATTTATATCCTTTTACGTTACACATAGTTAACTGTGTTTTGCTTTCCGTATAGCTTGATCCTAAAAGTTGAAAATAAAACATTGGTTTATCATTATGATTGTGTCACTGTTGTTCAATTCAGAACTAAGTATTGTACATAGTCGCATTTCCTCTTCTGGTTTCTAACGTCACTGCAGCTGTGCTGTTCAAGAGTGAATAGTCTTACTGTCAATGGCAAGTGTATTTTTACCTTTTATATTTCACTAACTCCTAAAATCATGCTGACTTTGTGTCTACATGTTTTTCAACTATGACTGTATTTTACAACACTATAATCTACAATCAACAATTGCTGATTTCATTTGTTTTGGTTCTTCATTAAACTCTGAGTCTTGATATCTTTGAGATAGCTGGAGAGTCATTTCCTAAAAGCCAATTTACCATATCATTTTACTTTACTGGAATTTAATTTTTCCTCATAGCAGCGTTTAAAAATGACTTAACTGACCTCTCCTCCATTCCCTACTATTGCTTTAGGAGAATAAAGGGTGAAAAGAAGTCAAGAATTATGCCTTAAGAAAAATTCACTATTTTTGTTTTTTTCTCTTACTTTTCAGAATCAATGTGCAAATAATTTACTTGGGAGACAATTTTATGTAAGTAAATGTTGAATAATTTTGCATTAATGAACATTACTTGTCAAGTAAAAATTGATTAATAAATTGTTGAGATATAGAATTCTACATTTTACACATGTTCCCTCTCTGCTTTGAGACCTTGCTCCACTGTCTCCTAACATTTTTCTCTCATTGATGAAAAACATAATGCTATTCTGATTCTTGCTTCTTCAAAGTTCATTTGCCTGTTGTTTTATTGTTTTCTGGCTGAAACCATTGGGAAAATTATTTTTGCCTGTAATATGTAACATTATACAATAATTTATGTACATGTGATTAATTTATGTCATATTTGTTCAATGCTCAGTGAATCTGTTGCTCTTTTATAGAATTGTTTTCCTCTATGCAGTTATTTCTGTGTCCAAAAGTAGCATTTAGTTTTTCAAAAACATTTTCTTAATTTTTCTCTCTTTCCTAATTCCCTGGCCTTGTGTTACAAAGTTAAAACTTCTTGAATTTCTAGAACATCTTGAAATCCTCTGAACATACTTAATGACATACACACACGCACGCGCACACACACACACCATCTCCTTGTGATAACATTCTTTGCCTTTGAAGGTAGACTTGTTTATTCTGATCATTCTTTCCGAATCCTCAGACGTTTTTAACCCTATTTTTTTTTAACAATTAAGGAATAAGTTTAACCAGAAGCTTTAAGTTAACAGTCAGTACACAGCAACATAGCATTTGTGTGTGTGTGTGTCAGTTGCTATGGAATAAAAATGAGGAGACTGTTTTAACATGGTGATGCACACATTAATAATTTTATTTGTATCCTGAGAATATGTTTACTTTTTAAAAGAATACCTTGTATTATGATAAGGGACTTTTATGTACAAACTCTACTGGAGTGTTTGTATATATGTTTGGGCGTATACCAATGTGTATACCACACCACACCACAAAGTATTTGTGAGAGATAACTAAATTATTATCTCAAATTCCAGGTCCACATTTATTTCTGTCTTCCTTTATATATTTATAATGGATATTTTAAATTAGAGAACTCTGGCCTCCTCTCTTGATCTATATAGATTTCTAGAAGAAAGAGAAATTTATTTCTGTGTATGTGTGTGAAATATCTATAGAGGAGGAAGTATCTTTACAATTAATGCGTTTCTAAAATAACGTAATTAGTCTTTTTGTCTTTTTTCTGAAACTATTAAAATGAAATGTGAATATTTTATAACAAATTAAACATAGAAGTTTTTCATTAGATGGTACAGAGAAGCTACAGTGGCATGAGAAAGATTTTTGGAAATTTATTTTGCAAACAGCTTACATAATTAAATTGAATTCAAAGAAGAAATTATCTGTCATTTTCCCCCTTACAATTGTGTTGAATTGCCAAAAGTGTCTAATTAAACAAAGATCATGAAAACAGCAAAGCCTCAATTCATTATTTATGCAAACATTTGTAGAGCAGAAAATTGTAAATTAACGTTATATCAAGTTTTACAAATATTGTCTAACTCATGTTTACAGATCGGTATTAGATTTTGTGAGACTACTGCTAGCACATGTAATTAAAGATCAGATGATTTAGTACTTGCCATAGAAAGTAAAGAGTGAACAGATAAGAAGAAGTTATGGTTTATGATTATTTCTTTTTTCAGTTTTTCATTAGAAGAAATCTTTTAGGTAAGTGCAATTCCAACTTTAAACCTGGTCAAATAGTTTAAATGATTTCTGGTAAGAAATTACTTGAACCTGACTTCTGAATTAGCCATACTTCTTTCTGAAATATACCTATCAAATTATGGACTTTTTTGTTTTCATATTCATTGGAAGTATATTCTACATCTTATTTTGATGTAATTGAGAATAGTTAACTTTTATTGGGTGCTAAACTGTAGGATTTTTTTCCATTTATTAACTCTTTTTTCTTCATAGTCCTATAAGAGAGGTGCTATTATTATCCCAATTTTAAAAACTAGGACTTTGAGGCAGAGACGGTAAGCAATTTGTTAAGGAAGGTCACACACATAGGAAGGAATCAAACACCAGAGACCATGTTTGTACTGCCTTTCACTATGTAGGACTCATTTAATGACATTTACATATTTTATTTACTTTTTATATAGTACTACTAGTTAGGCATCTTCCCCAATTTTCAGATGAGGAAACTGAAGCCCAGAGAGATTAATAAACTTCCTCCAAGACACTCAGTTATCAAGTGGTAGAGGTGGAATAGCATTTTCAGAGAAAATTCCATCACTCCACTGGAATGCAAGGTGAATGAGGGCAATAAGTTTACATTTGAACTGCTAAAAGTGTTAGTCCTGAAAATCGTAATTATAGCACAAATATATATTTTTGACAGCCAAAATATTATGTTATTGTTAATTGGAAGTGGTATCATGTGGAAATATTCCATAGTATCTTATATACAACTGGATTATATGCAAATCATTACAATCATATCTTAAATACATCACATATCATTGTATAGAGAACATGAAGTAAACCTGCAAAGATAACCAAGAGACTTTTTCATAATTGTATTAATTTGGGAAAGGGGTTGCCAAATATTAAAGGCGACTAACCTATTTCCCCTGCTTTAAATTAACTAAAATATTTGAAGAGATGAACAAAGTGAAGAGACAACCCACAGGCCAAGATAAATTATTTGCAAACTCCCAGCTGACATCAGTTTAATAATCAGAATGTATAAGAAGTTCAAACAACTCAATATTAAAAAATAACAATAATAATCCAAGTTTAAAATGAGCAAAAGATCTAAGTAGACATTTCTTGAAAGAAGATATACAAATGCCCAAGAGGTATATGACAAAAATTCAGCATCACTGATCACCTGAGAAATATAAATCAAATCACAGTGAGATACCAACTCACCACAGTTAAAATGGCTTTTATCAAAAAGATAGGCAATAATGGATGCTGGTGAGGATGTGGAGAACGGGGAGCTCTTGCACACTATTGGTGAAATGTAACTTAGTATATAGCCACTATGGAGAACACTAAGGAGGTTTTTCAAAAAACTAAAGATGGGGCAACATAGTGAGACCCTGTCTCTACAAAAAATAAAAATTAGTTGGATGTGGTGGTGCATGCCTGTAGTCCTAGTTACATGGGAGGCTGAGGTGGGAGGAATGTTTGAGCCAGGGATGTTAAGATCACAGTAGGCCAAGGTCACACCATTGTAATCAAGCTTGGATGACAGAGTGAAACCTGGTTTCAAAAAAAGAAGAAAAAAACTAAAAATGCAACTACCATATGACTCGGCAAACACACCAACAAATTTAATTGCATTTCTATATACTGACAATAAACAATTGAAAAAATAAAAAAATGCAATGCCATCTCCAATAGCACCAAAAAAAGTAAAATCATTGCATGTAAATCTGACAAAACATCTGTAGGAGGTGAATGCTAAAAACTACAATAGTGCTGAGGGGAGAAATGAAACAGGACTATTTTGTTATGATGGTTAATACTGAATGTCAACTTGATTGAAGGATGCAAAGTATTGATCTTGGTGTGTGTGTGTAAAGGTGTTACCAAATGAGACTAACATTTGAGTCAGTGGCTGGGGAAGGCAGACCACCCTCTGGTGGGCACAATCGAATCGACTGCCAGCAAATATGAAGCAAGCAGAAAAATGTGAAAAGGGAGACGGGCCTTGCTTTCAAGCCTACGTCTTTCTCCCTTGCTGGGTGCTTCCTGCCCTCAAACATCGGACTCCAAGTTCTTCAGTGTTAAGGCTTGGATTGGCTCTCTTTGCTCCTCAGTCTTGCAGACAGCCTATTGTGGGATCTTGTGATTGTGTAAGTTAGTACTCAATAAACTCCCATATATGTATATCTCCTATGAGTTCTGTCGCTCTAGGGAACCCTGACTAATATATTTGGAAAGATCCACTTCATTCATATCACAGTAATCAAGAGCGTGTAGTATTCCCAGAAGAAGATAACCATAGATCAATGAAACCAAATAGCGAATCCAAAAATAGATCCACACAAATGTGTCTAAATAATCTTTGACAAACAAATAAAAGCAATTCAGTGGAGGAGTGTTTTGTTGCCAAAAAAAAATAAAAGGCACTAGAGAAATTGGACATCCATAGCCAAGGGAAAAAAAAAAAAAGATTCTTAATGTAATTAACACCTTATACAAAAATTAACTCAGATCGTGGTCTTAAAGGTAAAATTATGCAACGTAAAAATATGTGGTATGCATTTATTATAAATTTTACATCATATATTTATAATATATATCTATATATACATTATATATTTACACTATATCACATACATATATATACTATACCACGTACTTATATGATGTATACCACATACTTATATGAATATATAAAAATTTATTTATAATAGATGTATGGAAAAAATCCATGGCCTAAGCCCAGAGTTTTTAGATATGACTCCAAAAGTACAATCCATAGAAGAAAAAGAAATAAATAACCTCATTAAAATTACAATTTTTGCCTTGTAAAAATCTTTTTAAGAAGGTGAAAAGTCAAGATGGTGAAAAGCAGACATGGGGAGTATACTTATTAATCTTAGACAACAAAGGACCTGTATTTCTGCTATATGAAGAATTCTTAAAAATCAACATTGTGAAAAACAATAAAATTAGAAAATGAGCAAAACACATGAATAGATGGTTCACCAAAGAAGATGAAAGATGTACAAATGTATTAAACGTTAGAAAAATAAAATTGAAACCACAGTAATATATTGCTATACACATATCAGAACTGCTAAAATTAAAGATAGTGATAATATTAAATGTTGGCAAGAATATGGAGAAACTGGATCACTCATACCTGGGAATGTGAAATGGCCTAGCTACATTAGAAAATATTTTAGCAGTTCTTTTTAAAACTGGACTTACTATATGACCCAACAATTTCATTCTGGGGAACTTATGCCATATAAATGAAAATTTATTTTCACACAGAAGTTTGGACATAAATATTCATAGCAGGTTTTTTCTAATAATGTAAAACTTTAAATTCCCCAAATGTCTTTCAGAGGGTGAACGGTGAAGCAAACTGTTACACATCCACATCATGAAATACTATTCAGCAATAGAAAGAAACAAACTATTGATATAGTCAACAAATTTAATAAACCTCAAGAAAATTATGTGGAGTGAAAAAAACTAATGTCAAAGTCATACATATTGTATGATTCCAATTCTTATGAAATGACATAACTATAGAGATGGAAAATTGGTGATTGCCAGAGGTTAGGAAAAGGTTGAGGGTGAGGTGTGGCTCTAGAAATAAGTATCTTGATTGGTGGAATGGTCATATAAAGCTACCCTGTGATAAAATTACATCAAGATATACACACACAAACACACAAACATGAGTGCATGTGCTACTGGTGAAAAGTACGTAAGCTCTATGGATTGTACCAGCATCACTTTCCTCAGTGTGATACTGCATTCTACTTACACAGGTGTTAGAAGAGGAAGAGGCCAGGTAAAGGGTACATGGGACCTCCCTGTACTTGTGCACCTTCCCATGAACCTATATTTATTTCAAATAAAAAATTTAAACATGAAGTGAGCATTTGGATTTTATTTTTATAGGAGGTGTTAGAAAGGGATCTGTTTTTGTTTCCTAGGGCAGTGCTATAAATAACAGAGACTGGGTGATTTAAAACAACAGAAGTTTGTTCTCTCACAGCTCTGAAGGCTAGGAGTCCAAAATCAGAAGAGGAACCCCTTCTGGAGTCTCTGAGGCAGAATCTGTTCCATATTCCTCTGCTAGCTTCTGGTGTCTGCTGTAATCCTTGCAGTTTCTTGACAGCTGCATCACTCCAATTTCCGCCCCTGTTGTCAAATAGCATTCTGCGTGTGTGTTTGTGTGTCTTTACACATTTCATTTGACTTATTGCATCAGTCATCAGAGTAGAGCCCACTTTAATCCAGTAAAACTTCATCTTCACTTGACTATCTGCAAAGACTATTTCCAAATAAGGTTACATTCACCAGTACTGGGGGTAAGCTATGTTCTAAGAATATGATCTAGCAGAAATGACATCAAACTAGTTTACCAACTTTTAAAATCTTTTATCATTTGGCTCATTCAGTCAGTCAATTTCCCATGTCTATTGAATAACTATTTTGGACTCTAAGTATATATTTTAATACTTTGTAGAACATTAATTTCAGCCTCCCTCTTTTTTTTTGAGGCAGAGTCTCACTCTGTCACCAGGCAGGAATGCAGTGGTGCTATCTTGACTCACTGCAACCTCTGCCTCCAGGTTTCAAGCAATTCTCCTGCCTCAGCCTCCTGAGTAGCTGGGACTACATGAATACACCACCATGTGCAGCTGATTTTTGTATTTTTAGTAGAGATGGCATTTCACCATGTTGGCCAGGATGGTCCTGATCTAGCCTTGTGATCTGCCCACCTCGGCCTACCAAAGTGCTGGAATTACAGATGTGAGCCCAGCCTGTAATCCACACCCAGCCCAGCCTCCCTCTTAATTTATGTTCCTGCTCAGAGTGATGTCCCACCTGACTTCAACATTTTCTAATTCAATAGATTTCTTTAAGATTCAGATCATGAAACATTCTTTAATATTTAGAACCATACTTGGCTACATTTTTTCCAAAACTCTTTTGTAATTATACTGTATTTAGTACTGGGGTTTAGCATTCTGTTATTTCCAAAAGTGCCTCACCAAGTTTTGGCTTCATGTTTAGAATGTAGGCTCAATGAAGTCTGTGCATGGTGCTGATTAGATCTAGAGTTGTATCTTGTGTATGTCCCTTCAAGGGTAATAGTGAATATACAAAAGACACTATTAAATGACTGATTGAATGTGTGAATGTATCTTTAAAATAGAGAGGTGAGATAACAACTTACACGTGGATTCGGAATAAATGTTTGTCTTCTTATAAAGTAAGAGAGAACAAGGACACCTGAATTAAAATTGCATAAAATTGCAGATTTAAAGAGGATAAAAATTATAAACGATGTAAAAAACTGTTATATAATGGAAAATGTTTTATTTCTTCTGTAATTTCAAAGTTTCAGTTGTTTGCAGTGATACAGGAATAAAAATAGATTTCATATAACAAAATAGAGCTAATCACCAAAACTAAAAGAGATTTTGGTGCTTACATGTCTATGCCCTCTCTCTCTTTTCTCTGGAGTCTTTCTAGTTATATTCCTAGGCTAATCAAATGCTGCCTTCCTCTTACTTTCCTATTTATTTTTCTTGGGATCTTGAATTGCCTCAGCCCAGAAACTTTACCCAGTGGAACCTGCAGAAATGATCTGTGAGATCTTATTTTTATAATGTTGATTATATAAAACTTAATTAATTATGGTTTTAGTTTACCATTTTTGATTCTTATAGCTTAGATACTTCCCTTAATGTCATTATAATCTCATTATGTTTGTTATATTTTGACTGCCATTATGGCTTGTTTTCTATCCTATGTTAATTACTTTGTTTCTCTTTAAAACTAATTTTCTCCTTCACTACTCAAGGGGATTCTTTTTCTCACACAGTAGAAGAAAAACCAACAACTTCTCTAAAATATAAACAAACACTAGCGCTAAGGAGAAATAATTCAATTCACTACAAAAATATCTATTTTGTAATCACTTTGTATTTACAAAGCAACATGCAAGGCACTGCATATGGTGATGAAAACAGATATGGGGCAGCTACTGGCTTTCCAGAGCTTACAGTCTTGTTAAATGCATGAAAATATGATACCTTTAATTGTATTACAGATGAAAGAAAATGATAAGAATTGGAAAATTACATAGACATGGACATTCAGAAGACTGAGAGGAGATAGAGTAGGAAAGAGAAATAAGGAACAAAGCACAAAAGAAGTTTAAGGTGTTTATCAAGATTTATTGGATAATCCATTGTTTAAATAAGAACTAAAACAGATGAAGTTTCCAACAGATAAAATAATTGAGTTTTGAAGGATTCTGCATCTGCTTTCTAAACATTTTAGGCCTTAAGAAAATTATTCTATCTACTTAAACCTCAGCCTTTTACTGTAGCTGAAAAGCGAGTATAAAAGGACCACCTGCCTTATGAATCTGTTACAAATGTTAAGTGAGAGTCTTATAAAAACTTCGAAAATATTATATAGCGTTCTGTTTTTTTTCACTTTTTTTTTTGGCAGAAAATCTGAGATTCTTATAGGAAAAATGTCAGTAAGGATAAAGGTAAACATCCTGTAAATATTTGCAAAATAAGCTCTGAAATATATTAAATATAGTATATCATGACCAAGTAGGGTTTATCCCAGGAATGGAAGGATGGATTAGATTGATTAGAGAATCTACTTATTTAATTTTCCTTATTTAAACTAAAGGGGAAAATGTAGGTACATAACTGTGGGAAAAAACCCTTCACCTAAAGTCAATACCAATGTATATAAAATCTTTAAGCAGTCTGAGCAGTGTTTCGTGCTTGTAATCCCAGCACTTTGGGCAGCATAGAAAGACTCCCATCTCTATAAAAATCATAATTAAAAAAATATCCAGGTATAGTGGTGTGGGCCAGTAGTCTTAGCTACTCGGGAGACCAAGGTGGAAGGATCTCGATTCGTCATTGCACTCCAGCCTGGGTAGCAGAACAAGATCCTATCTCAAAAACAAACAAGCAAACAAACAAAACAAAAACAAAAAGAAACTCCTAGCAAGCTAAAGATAATAAGACACTACCTAAAAAGAATAAAGAATAAACCCAAGCCAACATAGTTTTAATGGTAAAACGTTGGAAACTTTTTTTTTAAGTGATGAATGAAAGAAATGTCTCTTCCTACCACTATTTCTAGTCAATATTATGTCTGAGGCCTTCATCAGTTCAGGAAGATAGGAAAAAAAAAAAAAAAAAAAAAGGAACCAGCATAATGACTGGAGAGAAGTAACAATAGTAAGAAACTGACAAAGTAACAGAGTAGATAAGATTTTAAGTCAATTTTTTGCTATAAAATTACTTATATTCACATACACTAGGTTAAAAAAATAAGAAAAGATTATTTTAAAAGGACAAAATGTACAGTATGATGTACATAAGAATGCATTTGATAAAGAATGTCCAAATCCTTTATGGATGAATTATCAACTTTATTAAAATCATGAAAGATGACAAAAGTGAATATAGACTATATTCATGAATAAAAAAGATTCAGTATCACAAAGATGTCAACTCTCTAAATTAATGAGTAATGTCAATATGATTTTTAATAAAAAGCTCATCTTTTCTTTAGTGGAACTTGACAAACTGATCTGAAAATATACACAATAGTAGAGAAATAATGATAAACAAGATAATTTTAAGGGAGAACATGAGGGGATTGATGCATTGACACGTGTTAAGGCTTACCTACCATAAAACAATGGCAGTTGAGGCAGTGGATTTGGCTGTGGTGGAGACAAATGACCAATGCCACAAAAGAAAGTCCCCAGATGGAACTATGTATTTCTGAACATTTTGTATATAAAGAAGGTGTAATTACAGATCTACATAGAAAAAAGAACAACTAATTAGTATGAAAGTGGTTTTCCATTTTAAAAAGTTATCAGGGGACCGTGGCTCACTCCTGTAATCCCAGTACGTTGGGAGGCTGAGGTGGATGGATACATGTGATCAGGAGTTCGAGGCCAGCCTGGCCCACATATAGTAAAACCCTGTTTCTACTAAATAATACTAAAAATTAGCTGGGTATTGTGGAGCATGCCTGTAGTCCCAGCTACATGGGAAGCTGATGCTGGAGAATCCTTTGAACCCAGGAGGCAGACATTGCAGTGAGCCAAGATCTGCGCCACTGCACTTCACTTGGGCAACAGAGCAAGACTCTGTCTCGCAAAACCAACCAACAAACAAACAAACAAAAAGTGATCTATACTTCACATCATATACAAAACGTTGGGGTGACAAATAATTCTATGCAAGGAAATTTTAAAGCTTTTAGTACATGATATGAATTTTCCTCATGGATTCATGTTACAGAGTATTTAATAAGATCTGAAAATAGAAAACAGTGTAATTTTGATTATTAAAAATTTAGTGCTTTACCTGAAAAGGCACCATTTAAATAATAAGAATTAAGTTTGGGTTGCAAGAATATATTTAAAAACATAAAACCAGTAGAGAATTAGTATCTAGACTTAAAATGCCCTCCTATAAATCAAAAATAAAATATAAAAATATTAAGCTGTTAAAGGAGCTAGTATATTAACTTACTTTCCCGGTCAAAGGACTGTGTAGCCCATGAATATATGAAAATATTTTCAATTTCAATAGAAACCATGAAAATGTAAAATTATAATCACATTTAAGTATCTGTCATGCTCCTAAACGAGACAATAATTTCAATGTCTGCAAATAACAGTGTCAGCAAAGCTATAAACAAATAGGCAATCTCATATATGTTGGCTTCTGGTGGAAGTTTAAATTTTTGCATCCACTTTGGGGAGAAATTTGGCAATCTCTAGTAGAGCTAAATATGCATACCCTGTGTCATTGAGAAACTCTCCCACAAGTGCACAAGAAAAAATACAGAATGTTTGTATCAGCATTTTTATAGCAAAACAACACCACAGTAGAAAACTCTGAAACAGCATAAATAAACAAACCAATACATTTGGTACAGTCATCCAGTGGAAATCCACCTAATAGTAAAACTAATGAAATAGATTTACATTTATCAACATAAGTAAACCTAAAATAAAGTTGAACTAAAAAGAATTTTCAGGTGAGTACATAAAATAGGATATTGTTTATATAAAAAAAATGCACAGCATTATTTAGAGATATACGTAAGTAGAAGTTGTATACTAAACATGAAAATAATACAGCTTGGAATCAAGATTGTAGTTAGCTCTGGGAAGACAGGGGAGTAGGGAGTTGAAGGTGAACTAGGACTTCGACTCTGCTTATAGAAGTTTATTTCTCAGGCTGGGTGGTGGCTACCTATTGTTTATAATGTTATATAACATATATAATAATAAGTCTATAATATATAACAGATGTATGATATCATGTGTGTTGATGTGGTTTGGCTGTCCTCACTCAAATCACATCTTGAATTGTAGTTTCCATAATTCCAACTTCTCTTGAGAGGAATGAGGCGGAGGTAATAGAATCATGGGGGCAGTTACCTCCATGCTGTTCTCATGATAGTGGGTGAGTTCTCATGAGATCTGATGGCTTTATAAGGGCTTTTTCCCTTTTCCTCTGCACTTTCCCTTTCTGCTGCCATGTGAAGAAGCATACGTTTACTTCTCCTTCTGCCATGATTGTGAGTTTTCTGGGGCCAATTAAACCTCTTTCCTTTATGAATTTCCCAGTCTTGGGTATGTCGTTGTTTGCAGTATGAGAACAGATTAACATGCATAGAATTTATGCTTATATGTATTAATATATATGATTATATGTATAAAAAGTATATATGTATATTATATATCATATCATATATACTATATATAATTGTTTACATAATACTTTTGCATGTCTGAAATATAGCAAAATAAATATTATGTTAATATGCATAGAATATTAACATATGTTAATTAAACATAGAATATTAACACATGTTAATATGCATAGAATTTATGCTTATATATTTATATATGACTATATGTTTAAAAAGTATATATGTGTATTATATGTCATATAAATGTTACTATGAAATATATCAAAATAAATATGTTAATATGCATAGAATATTAACACATGTTAATTAACATAGAATATTAACACATGTTAATATGCATAGAATTTATGCTTATATATATTATATATATTAATATAGACTATATGTTTAAAAAGTATATATGTATATTATGTATCATATAATATATTCTATATATAATTGTTTACATAATACTTTTGCATGTCTGATATATATCAAAATAAATATTATGTGATACATAATGCAGGGAGGAGGTAACTTAAAAGAGTATTGTCAAAGAGTAAAAAAATGTAACCTGATGGCTCAGTCTGCTGTTCAAAATAAGAAAGGTGAATGTTTGACCAAATATTCTGCTAATGCAGTACAAGGGTCACCAAACCATCAGCTGCACACCAGATTTCCAGTGAAATGTCTGATTGATATTACAGAGTCCTTATTATTCACCTGCCAGCCTTTCCCTTCAATCAACTCCACATTTTATGCATCATTATTATTTTACATACCAAATTTTGTATCACTCAGGAAGCAAAACACAATAATAGTGATGGCAGCGGCCATCAACATCAACAGTGAGTTGGGGTGCTAGTTCTCTGGTTGTCATTGCAGCCACCCAAACCTCAGCTGCATACTCTGGCCTCCTGCTCCATGAAGCAGGCAGGAACCCTGCCCTCCCTGGTGGGGCTACAGCCAGCCAAACTTCAGCTGTAGATCCAAGTCTCCCTGTGCTCTTGGTGGGGGCCAGGAGCAGGCAGGATCTGCCCTCCCAGGTGCAGCTGCAGCTACCCAACCTGTGGTTGCAGACCTGGGCCTCCCACTCCATGGAGGGAGCAGGAGTGGAGGACAAATGACAGCCCTGCCCCTTCTGAGTTGGTGGGGCAGGGATTCCCCTGGTGCGGTTGCGGCCACCCTCCCAAGTGCAGGACCCGGGCATCTCTGCAGCCTGCGCCCTCAGGGGCTCTGGAAGGACCCCTTCATCCCTGCTGACTCAGGGGTTTCTGCTACAGATGCGTGGCCTCTCTCCCCTCCCAGTGCCTGCTCTGTTATCCTAGCGGGGTTGGGGCTGAGCCCTAGAGCCATGAGTGGAAGCTGAAGGCAGACAGATTCCTGGGCAAAAGTAAGCAGTAGGATAAGGTCTCTTCTTCAGGCCAGGGAGGCCCTAAAGGCTAGGGGCTTAGCTGCCAGTCCCATGGACCAGGGTGAAGATTTGTGATGCCTCCCCTGGCCCACCCATGGCTGCCCATGGACCAATTTACATGCACTTCCTCCTTTCTGAAGTCCATAAAACTCCCAGGTTCAGGCATAGCAGGGTAGATGACAGAGAGACATCAGGCTGATCAGCTGAAGGGAGGATCTATTCTCTTTGCTGATAGCTAGAGCTGGTAGATGGAGATGATGGGCTGACGTGTCAGCAGAGAGAAGCCACCCTCTTCAGGATCACCTGTCTGCTGAGAGCTGACACTCCATGAGATGACTGCCTGCAGAAGGATTTCCTCCCACTGTGGGTTTCCTCTGAGTTGTTATAACATTCAAAGCTCTTATTCATCTTGTTTACCTTCCTCTTGTCTGCACACCTCATTCTTCCTGGATGCAGGACAGGAACTTGGGCAAAGGTGCCACTAGCCACAGAGGTTTCCAGCCAAAAAAGCAATACCCTAACAATCCTATAACAATAGTGACTTAAATAAATTTTTTTTTCTCATGCAACATTATGAGCATATGTAATTCTGAGCTATTTCTGGAGAAAGGCAGATCACAGCTGGAATGGAACCTCGGTAGTCCTTAGGAACTCAGACATTGATCTTTTTCATCTACTATGCCTATAATGAGGTTGCAACTTTATAGTCACAATAATTATCTGGAATTTCATCTATAAAATGCCCATGTTCCAGGCAGCACAAAAGAGGGCAATAAAAAGGTTAAGTGTTTGTCCCCATTTAAGGACCTTCTCAGGAATCTCAGGTATCAACATTATGTACATTAAATGACTAACTTTAGCTAAAAGGGAAGCAGGGAACTCAAGTACTTTAGTGGGAGGCTGACCTGAGTATATTCGTTTTCTGCTTTTCTGAATGTTTTTTAAAGTTTTAATTCCTTACTAGATCTATTTCTCTTGTATAAGTTGATTCCCTAATTGATTCTTCAGGATGTTTACTGTGTTTTGGGAATCGCTAAAGAGTCATCATGGTGGGTGAAGAGAAGCAGTCAGTCTGTATGCTCATGCTTCTGCTAAACTTGAGGTCTTCATTGACCTGTATGCAGTTGTCCCTTATGTCCCCGTTCACAACGCATCCCACAAGCATTTGTTCTAGAAGTGTCTGCACTCCAGGCGCTGTCAAAATTTTGGGGTTTTCCTTCAAGTGACTCAGCATTATGTTTTTTTCTGAATCTTGGCTGCTTCCACATTTTGTTCCCAGTAAATCTGCTCAAACCTCCACCATCTTCAGGACCACAAGGTGGGTCCTCTGGCTCCCAATAGGAACATGAAAGAATGTTTGCATCCTTTCAAAATGATGTGAATGCTAAACAATAGAAACTTCAGCCTCTCCTTATCTATCTAAAAATGTGTTACTGTGCTTTTTAATATGTTGCAGCTAAGCCATTGTTTTTTGGCTTAGGAACAATCTTTTATCAAAGGTCAAAGTCGAGAGCACTATAAAAATACAATTTCTTGTTATTTCTCCCTGCATTTTATGGGAGCTTATTTTCACTGCATACTCAACTTTCTTTTGGTTCAGCCATAAAAATAAGAGCAAAACAAATTGTTGAACTTCTTTTTCCTTCCTTTCTTGTCTTTTTCCTACCTTCCTTCTGACATCAGAATAGTCATCTACTCTTCCTTTCTACCAAATGAAAACTTGGTGACATTTTCTAATTATTTCTTACTGTATTTAGAAATGCCTACCCATCTTCTGTGTAAAAGTCATGCAGCTTAAACTTAGTGATAGGAAGAAACAAAGGGAATTTATTTCGTAGAGGAAAAAAAAAATGCATCAGTCTAATGTTCTATGTATATTTTATATGAGTGTCTGTATGCCTTTGAACGTCGTTTATTGACACTCATCCTTTCCCAAACTCATCATTTTCATGTCTCACAAGAAGTAATATCGAGTCCAGTCTGCTCAGATCTTGACTCTGTCTTACCAGTTTTAACTCAGGAGACCATAGAATGCCAATGCATTCTCTCCAGCCTGATTCCGTTGCATTTGCAGAAGGTATGCATATCTTTGGTCTCAGTGTTTACTCTGCTCCAAGAAAGTACAGATGGGTGAACTTTTGGACAATGGACTGGAAGGAGCAATAGCCAGATGAATCCGAGTCAGGACGGGCTCTCTCATACATTGACTGAAAAGGAACATCCCTTCCCATTACAAATATTTTGAACATTTCAACCTATTTTACATCTACTAATGACAATTTCTTTTCACTCAAAGAGAAAAATTTTTAACCATCTTCTGACTTTTGATAGTCACTCCATATATTAACTAACAGTGAATAGTGAATTGCCCAGATTGCTTTGCCTATAAATTCTAGTTTTGATGTCAGTCATCAAAGGATTATATCAGGGTGCGGTGAAAATCATACTGCCACACATCACTCTTTTATTAGCTTTTTTTGGTTAAAAACTCTATTCTTAAACAATAGTGAATACTTACAAAGCATTTGTAAAGAGAAGACACTGTTCTTTGTGCTTTATCAATATTTATGTCATCTAATCCTTATAAAAACCCTACTAATATCTTTATCTTACAGATGGAAAGACTGAGGAGCAGAAACATTATAAAACTTGCCTAAGGCCTTATGGTTAGAATGTAGTGGGACCAGAATTCAATCCAAGCGGTCTATCCCAGAATCTGTGCTTTAAACAGAATACTATACTGCTATTCTCAGGGGCCTGAATCTGATCATTATATTGGCTAATGAAATAAATGTTTGCTCCTGAGAATTAGTGTATAAGAATCTGGAATGTAATAAATTTGCCAAAAAAATTAGCTCAATTCTGTGGTGAGCAGAACCATTTTTAAGGTCAGCCATCTTGCTCCAGGCAACAAATCTCAGTATTCCTGTGCACTATTGCACTTTCCTTCAAAAATCTATAACAGGTATTGACATACAAAGAAAAGTATTTATTAGCAGAAATATATATTTAAAAAATATTTATTAGTTTTGAAAATGTTACAGTGGTTGTTGATCTGAGATAAGATCCTTGGAAAATATTGAACAAAATCTATTTAAATTATAGATAGTAGGAAAGCATGAATGAACAACTCGATGAGAAGGGAAATAACAGAAAGAAATGGATGTATCACTAATTAGAGAGGCAAGAATATTGAAAAGCAACTTTAAGGAGCATTAATGAAGACTTATTGTTGAATGAGGGAAATTAGTGCCACATAGGAAGACACCAGATATAGGACAGAGGGGTAAAAGTAATGGAGGCAAGTCTGCAAAGATGAGAGGCTGTTGGTATTCTGAGATAAGAAAAGTATCAATGCCTACCGATTAGTAATCCTTGCAAGATAATTAAAAGTAGAAAGATAAGAGAGTTTTCTTAATGGTATGATAGGAGATGATTCAAAGGAAAAATGATATTGGAATGGGTAGTAGAAGATTAAAGCAGTCAAGACACTGAAGGCAGATAGCGTTGGGGTATTTGGTTTCCTGAGTGGTATGACAGGAGATAATTCAAATGAGAATTCACTTGGGAGTATAGAGTAGAAGAACTGGAAGTCACAAAGGTCCTAAAATCAAAGAGAATTTAATGTTCTCTTAGGGAAATGAGAAAGGCAGATTTGGAAACTGGCAGAGTTACAATGATGAATTTCACTTAATATGAATTTTTTATTATTTTAAGTCCATTTAGGAAAAGTTATTGCAATTTTAGTGTTCAAGAGACAACTGGAGGCAAATAGATGTCACACTTAAAGTAATGTAACTAATGTGAAGGGATGTGATTTTTCAGTGCTATACAAAACTATCCAGTAACTAGTATATTGCAGTTCCATTCTATCCACATATAATGGAAGAATTACCATGAGAATTTATCTTCTTGGTCATTCAGTATCACAAATTTAACTTCCTTGCCTGCACTTACTTTTGTGTAATGATACTTTTTCACCATCTAATATATTTATCTGTCAGCCACAATTAGACTCTTTTGTTGAATTCCTAAATAAGTAAATGGCTTTGATAAAGTTGGGAAATTCTTTCAAAGAGCGCTTTATAAAGGAAATAGCTTCTCACAATTAATTGACTTGAACTCTCTGTAACATAAGAAAAACTTCTTTACTAAAAAGAAATAGGCGAAGACCTGTCTTAGTTCATTTTATGCTGCTGTAACAGAACACCTGAGACTAGTAATTTATAAAGAAATGAGACTTATAGCTTACAGTTCTGGAAGCTGAGGAGTCCAAGGTTGAAGGACCTTCATTTTGCAAGAACATTCTTGCTGCATGATGCTATGACAGAAAGCATAAAGGCAAGGACATGAGAGACGGAGAGAGAGAGAGGGCGAGAGAGGAGAGAAGGAAGGCTGAACTTACACTTTTTATCAGAAACTCATTCCTGCCTTAACTAACTTACTGCCTAGATAATGACACTAACCCATTCATGATGGCAGAGCTCACACGATCTAATCACGTTAATGGTCCAACCTTTTAATACCATCACAACGGTGACTAAACTTAAACAAGAATTTTTGGGAAAATGTTCAAACCATAGCAGGACTTAAATAGAGCTTTTTTTTTTCAAAGAAGACATTAATATTGCCAACAGACATGTACAAAGGTGCTCAAGATTGTTAATCATCAAGAAAACGCAAATCAAAATCACAATAAAATATATTTCATGCCTGTTAGGATAGTTATTATCAAAAAGACAAGCACTAACAAGTATTGGCCAGCGTATGGAGAAAATGAAAACTTTTACACTGTTGGCGGGAGTGTAAATTGGTAGAGCTATAATGAAATACATATGAAGGTTTCTCAAAAATTGAAATAGAATTATAAGACCCAGCATTTTATTTTCTAGATATATACCCAACGAAATGACAATCAGAACTTCATAGAGATGTCATTCATTGCGGCATTATTCACTATACCGAAAACATGAAAGAAACCTATGTAGTCCATCAGCAGACAAATAAAGAAATTGAATACACACACACAACAGAATATTATTCAGCTGTAAAAAAGAAAGAGATCCTACCATTTGTGTCAACATGAGTAAACTTGGAGGATATTATGCTAAGCAAAATAAGCCAGACACAAAAAGAAAAACACTGCAATCTCTTTTCTGAGTGGAACTTAAGAAAAGTCAAACACATAGAAACAGAGAGTAGCAGTTTTTACTAAGAGTGGATATAGGGGAAGGATGAGAAGGTGTAGATCAAATGGCACAAAGTTCCAGGTATGTAGAATGAATATGTCTTGAGGTCTAATGTACAGCATAAAGACTGTAGTTAGTATTGTACTGTATACTGGAAATTTGCTAAGACAGTAGATTGTAGGTACTCTTACTACAAAAAAAAGAGATAACTATTTGATGGTGAGAAAGTATATGAAGTGATAGATATGTTAATTTTTTTACTGTAGTAATTATATCGCCATGTATTAATATATGTATATTAAAAACATCATGTTCTATACCTTAAATACATTCAATCAAAAATGTAAAAAAATAAATTAAAACGGGATAATTTTTTAAAAAATAAATAAGATGGTACAAAATACTGAAAAGGGTGCTTCAAGATTGCTGACTAGATGCAGCTAGTAGGTACCTCTTCCATGGAGAAGAATCAAAATGGTGAGCAAATATTCACACTTTGAATACATTATCTAAGAGAGAACACTGGAATTCAATAGAGAAGCAAAAGGAACCATGAAAAGAAAATGAAAAGCCAGACAGGGCTGGGACTGGTATGAAGCTGGGAGAAACTCCCCGAGGTGGCACATGGTAAAAGACCCCTGGGGCTCCACACTTCCACAGGGACTATTACAATCCTGGATATGAGAAAGTCCTTTAACCCTCCTGGGCCTCCAGACTAACTCAGGATGGTGCCTAGAGATTGCGGGAAGGCATTGCTCAAACTCACTTGGAGTCCCAGACATTTTCAAGCCCCCAGCTGCTGCATTCCTATGCCATTCTAAGAGCCCAGCCCCCAGAGGCTTGTGTTCTGCCCTGAAGCTGCCACTGCAACCTCAGGGCAAGCGAAGGAGTGGAAAGGCCAGGAATTTTTGCACCCCCAAAGACAGACATCATCACCACTGCTGTGAGATGAAAGAATGAGCAAACCATGTGCCCCAACAGCTGCCAGCCTCCATTGCTCTTTCTAAGAGGAGCTTGGCCTTTCTGGTGGCAGGTCAGCCATGCAGCCAATTAACATTTAGCTGCAGCCTCATGCCATTCTGAGAGCCCAAGCCTCAGAGGCTTGCGTCCTGCCCTGGGGCTGACACCACTGTATCTACCACTTACCATCACTGCCACAGGGCTAGGGAGGGAGCAGGGAGGTCATGCACTTTTGTATACTTTAGGACAGATACCTCTGCCACTGCGGTGGCACAGAGGCAGGAGTAAACGATATGCCCTATGGCTGCCTACTTCTGCTGCTCCCACCGAGAGGGGCATACCCTTCCTGGTGGCAGGCCTGCAGCATAACCACCCTGCCCCCACCTGACTATTCTGCCATCAGCCTGGGAGCAGCCCAGTTCCCCCTATCATAGCTATCATGTGAAATCTTGGGACCTAAGGACAAATACACTGGCCTGGTCCCAGTCTAGTTCTCCCAGGACTCTTGCATACAGTTCAGGGGACTATCTAGGGGCTTGTGAATTGGGGATTGCCTTGCCCAGTTCAATACTGCTGGTACCTGATCACCCCATGGGGTCTGAGATCAGGCCAACCCAACTAGCAGACCCCATCACACCATCCCAGCTGGTATCCACTCACATCGACCAAAAGGCAGAGAGCCTTACCCTGTCTATACAAAGTGGCAGCACTTCTGCATTTTCAGACTAGAGAGCTTCCACCCTGAAGCCAATCCAGTGGAGAGCTGAAAAGGCATTTTTTTAGTTCTCAGGTAAATTATGAACTGAAGATAGACAACACTATTGGGCTAAACTGAGTCAGGAACCCCAGTACAGGAGTGTAATATAGAAACAAATCATTTTTTCTGGCTACCTAAGACATAAAGCTGGTGCAGCTCCTCCTAGACATATGGAGAACTTGGTGATTGCCACCAGGAGTAGGCTGCACCACACCATCAGGGATGTTGCCTGTGATTATCACTGGGGTATACATGAGTGAGCTTTCCAGTGCAACTCTGCCTAGCATTGTCACCTCGTCCCCACAACCATGGTGCTGAGCAAGGAACTCAGGATACCAGGCATTCCACAGACAAGCCTATTGCCTGAGGCAACAAAGAGCACATCCCAGGAAACAAATATCAAGCACATGCCCATCTGCTTCTATTCAGCTAGTTCTTGGTCATAAGCATCCTCTACTGGCCTGGAGGCTGAACTGCACAACTCAATACAAAACCAGCTGACAACTTTGGGAGGCCGAGGCGGGTGGATCACGAGGGCAAGAGATCGAGACCATCCTGGTCAACATGGTGAAACCCCGTCTCTACTAAAAATACAAAAAATTAGCTGGGCATGGTGGCGCATGCCTGTAATCCCAGCTACTCAGGAGGCTGAGGCAGGAGAATTGCCTGAACCCAGGACGCGGAGGTTGCGGTGAGCCGAGATTGCACCATTGCACTCCAGCCTGGGTAAGAAGAGTGAAACTCCGTCTCAAAAAAAAAAAAACAAAAAAACTGCTGACAGAAGTGCACAGCCATGGAGAATGAGATAAGATTACTGAAAGCTCTGCAAATTGCAATCCTGAAAAAGGGAATGAATCTTCTCGTATACCCAGTACATCACTACTACAACCAGCATTTGAGGAAAACTACCACGCAAAAGCTATCTATAACCAGGAAATTCATATAGAGCCTTAGCTTCCTGAAAGCATGTAAAATCAAAACCAAATGACCGTGCAAAACACAAATTACAGTCACACCTGCAAGATGGGAGAAATAAAAGTCCTACCTGCATGAAAGTGAATCCAAAAATTAAAAGTGACAGCTTCTTTTGATGAGAAGGAACCAGAATAAGAACTCTGACAATATTTAAAAACAGAATATTATGACATCTCCAAAGGGTCATGTATCACTTTCACAATGTATCCAATTAAGAATGAAAATTTTGAAATGACAGATAAAAAATTCAAAATATGATTTATAAGGAAGCTCAATTAGATCCAAAAGAAAGTTTAAAATCAACCCAAAGAAATCAGAAAAACAGTTCAGGATATAAACGAAAGACTTACTGAAAAGATAGATATTTAAAAAACAAACAAATTCTGGGAATGAAAAGTTAATTGAAGTAATTACAAAACACAATTGAAAATCTTAACAATAAGCTAGACCACACTGAAGAAAGTATTTTAGAGCTGGAAGATAAATCTTTTGAATTTACAGAGTCAGACAATTAAAAAAAAACCTTTTAAAATTAACAAAGCCTTTGAGAAATATGGGAAAATGTAAAGCATCCAAACCTATAAATCATATGCATTCTAAAGGGAGATGAAGAAAAAAGTTAAAAGAATGCAAAACTTATTTGAGGAAATAATTGAAGAAAATGTCCCTGGATTTGCTAGAGATTTAGATATCCAGATAGAATAAATTCAGAGAACTCCTGGGGAATACATTGCAAGAAGGAGGGACTTTGATCAGATCAGAACTAAATGACATTGAGACCAAAACAAACAAACAAAAACAGCAACAAAATCCTCCGCACACAATACAAAAGGTCACTGAAATAATGTTTGTTCTTAGAAAACACTAAATAATAGACTTCTAGCAAGATCAACCAAGAAAAAGAATGAAAATTGAAATAAGAAGAATCAGAAATTACAACTGATATTACAGAAATACAAAACATCATCGGAGACTACTATAAGCACCTTTACACACGCAAACTAGAAAATCTTGAGAAATTGGATAAATTCCTGAAAAAGTGCAAACTCCAAAGATTGAGCCAAGAGGAAGCAGAAATCCTGAGCAGACCATAATGAGTAGTAAAATTAAGTTTTAAAAAATCACCTCTCTCAGAAAATAACCTAAGCCCAGACACATTCACCACTGAATTTTACCAGGCATACAAAAAAGAACTAGTAGCAATCTTATTGAAACTGTTTTAAAAAATTGAGGAGGAAGGAATCCTCCCAAACTTATCCTATGAAGCCAGTATTAATTCAATGCAAAAATCAGTCAAAGACACAAACAAAAAGAAAACTTCAGGCCAATATTCTTGAAGAAAATAAATGTCATAATCTTCAACAAAATAGCACACTGAATCTAAAATCACACCAATAAGATAATACACCATAATCACTTGTGTTTATTTGTTTATTCCCAGGGGTTCAAGGATGACTCACCATATGCAAATCAGTAAATGTGAATCACCACATAGAATTTAAAAACAAATACGACTATCTCAATAAAATCTAATATCACTTTATGAAAAACACCTTAAACAAACTAGGCAACGAAGGAACATATCTCAAAATAATAAAACCTATATATGATAATCCATAGTCAACATCAGAATAAGAGGAGAGAAGTTGAAAGCATTTCCTCTAAGAACTGGAACAAGACAAAATTGCTCACTTTACTCACTGCTATACAGCATAGTACCAGAAATCCTAGCAGGAGCTTTCAGACAAAAAAGGAAGAAATAAAAAGCAAGCAAATTGGAAAAGTGGAAGTTGAGTTGAACTAGCTGTCTTCACTGATGACATGATCTCTTATCTAGAAAATCCTATATACACCAGCAAAAGACTTCTATATTTGACAAATGACTTCAGTAAATTTTTAGGATACAAAAATAATGTACAAAAAATAAGTAGCATTTCTGTGCTTCAGTAACGACCATATTGAGAACCAAATCAAGAACTCAATTCCATTTATAATAGCAACGAAGTATAAAATGAAATAGCTAGGAATATATTTAACCAAGGAGATAATAGATCTCTACATAGGGTGACATGAAAGACTTGTGAAAGAAATTGTAGATGACACAAATGGAAAACCATCTCATGCTCATAGATTGGTAGAATCAATATTGTTAAAATAAGCATGCTACTTAAAGCTATAACAAGTGTTATTTTTCACAGAATTAACCAAAATAATCCTAAAACTTGTATGCAACCAAAAAAAAAATAGCCAAAATAGCCAAAGTAATACTAAGCAAAAAGAATAAAGCCGAAGATATCACATTATTTCACTTCAAATTATACTATGAGGCTTTAGTAACCACAAAAGCATAATATTGGAATAAAAATAGACACCCAGATCAATGGAAAAGAAAAGAGAATCCAGGTATAAAGTTGCATACACCAACTGATCTTTGACAAATTTGGCAGAAAATATGCACTAAGAAAAGGACACCATATTCAGTAAATGAGCCTACGCAAATTGGATAGCCATTTGCAGAACAATGAAACTGTACTTCTCTCTCTCACCATAAACAAAAATTAAGTCAAGGTGGATTAAAGACTTAAATGTAATATCTAAAACTATAAAAATCCTCTAAGGAATTCTAGGAAAAACTCTTCTGCACATTGCCCTAGGCAGTGAAATTAATACTAAGACCTCAAAAGGAAACCCAACCAAACCAAAAGTAGGCAAAGAGGACTTAAACTAAAAAGCTTCTTCACAACGTAAGAAATAATCAGTGGAGTAAACAGACCACAGAAGGGAGAAAATAGTTACAAGCTATGCATATGACAAAGAACTGATGTGCAGAATCTACAAGGAACTCGACTCGACTCAGTGAGAAAACAGACATACCCACACCCACACCCACACCCACACACACACACACACACAAACACACACACACAAATGATCTCATTAAAATGTGGGCAAAGGACATGAACAGACAATTTAAAAAAAAAAAAAGGCATACATGTGGCCAAGAAAAGTGAAAAAATCCCTAACACCACTAACCATCAGAGAGATGCAAATAAAAAAACTACTATGAGATACTATCTCAGAATGGCTATTATCAGAAAGTCAAAAAATAACAGATGTTGGCAAGGATGCAGAGAAGAGGGAATACACTTTTGGTGGGAATGTAAATTAGTACAACTTCTATGGAAAACAGCATGGAGATTTCTCAAAGAACTAAAAGAACTTAAATTAGAACTACCATTTGACCCTCAAACCCACTACTGTTTATCTGCCCAAAGGAAAATAAATCACTGTATCAAAAAGACATCTGCACTCATATGTGCATCACAGCACTATTTACAATAGAAATGTCATGGAATTTAAGTGTCCATCATTGGGTGACTGGATTAAAATGCTGTGTATATATGCCATGGAATATTATGCAACCATGAAAAAGAAAGAATGCCCTTTGTAGCAACATGGGTGGAAGTGGAGATCATTGCATTAAATGAAATAAGCCAGAAACAGAAAGTCTAAAACCACTTATGAGAGCTAAACAATGAGTGGACATACAGTGTGTAATATTAGACACTGGAGACTCCAAAAGGTGGGAAGATGCAAGGGGGTGAGAGTTGAAAATTACCTAGTGGGTACAATGTTTACTATTTGGGTGATGAGTACACAAAAAACCCAGACTTCTCCACTTCACAATATATCCATGTAACAGCTGCACTTCTATGCCCTGAATTTATAAAATTTAAAAAATTTTAAAAAGAAATAGCAAGAAACAAACAGCATTCTCAACTCTAAATTCTCCAAAGCCATGGAAAAATTCCTGTGGGATTAGACCAACGATCTTGTGCCTCACATGCTATTCACTTTGTACAGACTAACAGGACTGCCACTGTTTTCTCTTTTGTTTCCATGGGCCCTAAATTCCTCCCTTACGTGCTCTCCCTTGCAGTTGGGTAATCCACTAGTGTGAATGGCTATCTAATTTTCAGAATGAAATGTCCCATGATCATGGAATAATGACAAGAAAAACGTGTATGTTCAGTACAAATGCAACCATTTATTTTATTGGAATATTTGTTATCTTCAGTTGGTTGAATCCACAGACTTAGAACACAAAGAAATGGAGGGTTGGTCATGCTAGTTTTAACATAAATTGAGTCTGAACCTGATTATCCTGTTACTGAACACTGTGGGATCTGCAAAAATGAAGAGTAGGCTATAGTATGAAGTAGTTGAGTAAAGTCATGTCATAAAGAGTCTTGAGGGACTGGTACATTCCCAGTATAGGGGGCATAGAGCTGGCATTCTATCAGCTTATGTTGAATGAACACTCAACTACTACGTTTTATCGAGTCAAAAAGTGAGAATGGAATTTGGTAAGCAAGTGGAAAGGTTATCCATAACAAGAATAAAAGTTGTGAAATATTAGAAGAAAAGGAAGTGAAGAACAGATTGAGTTAGGTTAATATTTATGCAGCAGACAGGTAATGAATGTTTTAATTGTTTGGGGGAAATAGCAAGCAGTCATCAGCTAAGAGTTAGAGATGTATTTGGTAGAAGAGAGAAAAGAAAATATGAATTAATAACCTAGAATAATGCAAAAATGAGTGGTTTACAAATGTATACTGTGAATGCTGGATAAAAATTAAAATCATTCTAATATTGTTATTAATTAAAATAAGATTTGTCAGCAATGTGGTATACTTTTTCAGGCATGTTCAACTGAGTGCAGGAGAAAAGTAGATGGAAGGCTGAATATAGGGGTTTATTTTACTTGTACAAATAAGTGCAGTTGAGAATTTGCTACACTTTGAGCTTATATCTATCTATGCAATAATAATTATCCTAACATTTAAACTTGTTAAGGAATGAAATTAGACTATCAATGAACAGTAAGTCTAAATGGGATCAAAAGCTTGGGTAGTCAGTCAGAGAGTTAGATGGCTGAAATTAAGACTATGGAGAATATTCTGTTTGTTATTAATCAAATGACTTTATTATTGATTATTTAACCTGGTACATCTTTAGTCACTGAACATATTATATGTATATTAATTTAAGACATTAATCTAAGGTAGGTGACCACTGGTCTGTGGTAGGTAAATGGCTGGATTGGGCAGTTGGGAAGAACATTGAAAAACAGAAAGGAAAAAGTCTTATGATGATATGTTTTGGAGAGATTAGGCGTGGGATAGCCCACCAACAATTAGACAGAATTATGTTGGAGATAGAGACAATGAGCTTAACACAATCCCCAAAGAAAGAGGGGGAGAGACCCTGATTACCATATAAATGCCACAAAGACAGAGAGCGAATTGTATAAAATTAAGAGCTGCAAATGTTAGGGTTTCTCGTTTTTGTTTTTGTTTTTATCAACTATGCATTCAGTGCTTATCTTCATTGCTATGCTTTAATTTAATGAAGAAAGACACAACTTAGTATTCATTGTTGTAACTGCAGCACCAAATATTATAAGAACTCAGGAAATACTGGCTGAATAGATAGATGAGTTAATTAGATTAACTGTTGTATATGAATGTGTGTTGTCCATATAATGCCACAGATATATTTGGATTAAAACTTTCAAAGTGAATGAATGATTTTGTGAATGTTTCCAAGGAGTGAATATTATTATTACATGATGTTGCTTCTATTATGAAGTATATAAATACTGGCTTATTTTTATCTTCTAACTTCTACAAAAATCATACACTGAAATGACCAAATTGAGGCAAATCAACTTCAAACAATGTTTTAAATAGAACTACATTTATGTCAATATAGTTTAAAGGAAACATGGACTATATGCAGCCTATGAAGAGATCTCTGCTACAGAATTTTGAACAATACAAGTGCTTAAAAATTTTCAGGTTTGTCACTGGGCAATATCACTATAATATCAACACTTAGAATCAGTCATGACACGTTAAGAATAGGAAATGACCTTCTTTTTTTTTTTGAAGTAAACACTCATAAGACTAACAAGATTTTTTTTTTTTTAAAAAATCCTGCTCTATTCCTGCCCTACTTTGCTGCATCACTGGTTACATTGGCTGAACAGATTAGAATTTTTTTTGTTTGTCATATTTTATTTTCTTAACGATGATGGAATTAGAGCATATGGGTATCTGATATCCTGCTTAGGTTCATAGCTTCTCTCCCCTTTGAGGATGAAAACCTCAAAAGGAAAAAATATACATTTTTTTTTCTTTTATTAAGACAAGGACCACTGCAATAAAAAAAAAAGCAACATAGAAAAAGTTCTTCCATCAAATTTCATGATGGTTATTTCAAATTATATTCCTTAGAGACTAGGGTTTCACCTGAGGTCAACCTGGCTTGTCACACAGGAGGTAAGGTGAGTGAGAGGCTCAGTATGTGTCCCCTTGACACACAGAGTTTTAATCTTTATTTATCAGACAAGAGAAACTCTGCTTAGGTATGTTATATATTAAAGTTTCATATATTAATGTTAAAATGCTACATCGTTTATTATTCTTTAGTGACATTTGTTTTCATTTCCTTCACTCCCGGTGTTGTGATTAGTACAACTGCCGGACTACTGGAGTTATCATAAATAAAGGACCCATCTTGGCTATTTGCTTATTCTAATGTTACTTGTTTACTGCATATAAATGCTAAAACCCTGGGATATTTGTTCTTAAATTGATGTCATTCATACAATAAATGATATTTTTTCATAAGGTTAAATGATTTCATTGTTGTACTTGGAGGAGATTTACTCTGTTTCAAGAGAATGGATTTGTAATTAGCAAGTTGAATTTTCAAGAGCCTGATGTTAGTTTTACACAAGCAATATTGTGTGTGTGCTTTTATTACATACTGTACAATAAAGAAATGCAGTACTTTTGTAGCTAGTGAGATCCCTATCACTAGATCTATTTTAAAGGATTGTAGGAGTGCTTTATTGAATTGGTGGTTAGAGAATTCTATAGATTTCTTCTGTGTCTAAAATTGTATGAGTTGTCTTCATATAAAAGTGGATTATTTAATT
The DNA here is from genome assembly GCF_009761245.1 of Sapajus apella. NCBI lineage: Eukaryota > Metazoa > Chordata > Mammalia > Primates > Cebidae > Sapajus > Sapajus apella. The sequence goes on from NW_022436967.1 coordinate 2,179,942, forward strand.
ACTTGTGGGATTTGATTGATAGAGTTACTTTGATTTTACAGATTATAAATGGATGGATAAGACCCATCTGATTTTATTATATAATGAAAATTTAAAACCTTACATTGATTACTAAGATTGTTCACCTTAATATTCATGCTTTAACCTGTTTGTACACACTTTATTGCTGGGGTAGGGGGACATTTTTAAAAAATAAATTTCACAATATATATTAATGTTTTCTCACTTTGTAGATATAAAATCCTATTTGTATGCAAATAAAACATTTTTTTTAAATTATATATTGTTTCAAATGTTCAATTTTAAATAAAGAATATCTTTACAAAATGGCTCAATAACCAACATAGTCAAAAGAAAACAGTAAAATAAGTCTAGAGGGAGAAAAAAAAATATTTGCTTCTGATATGGTTCTTTCTTGACATTGAATTTATTATAATGGAGTTTTACATTTAGTATGCCCACTGCAGTGCTATGATGCCTTAAACCAAATAACTATTAGTGCTTCCAAGATGGCAATGTGTAGACATAATCATCTTGTTTAAGTTGGCACGCCTCACAATAGTCAATCATTCTATGAATCAGTGTTACCAAATCCATATGCTGTAAATCACTATGTTTAAGTAACAGACATGTTCCTTTCTAAGAGCTGAGGCTCAACAAAAACCTGAAATACAAGATCATTTACCTGCAAAAGCCTTCATAAGAAAACAATCAAGGTAGTCTGTGATATGGACACACTTTATTAATTGTCTGTAAAAGCATGAGAAACTGGAGATCTTATCAGTTTGGTTTCTGTGCTGTATTTTTTGCATGTTATTATGGTTGGGGTACCTTACAGAAGATAAATGAACTAAAATATATCAGTTAGGTTAAGCTTTATTCAAAGCTTAGATTATTTTCTTTTTAAAGCATTACATTTGAATTTTCAGCTCTCAATAAGCTAAAGGATTGTAGAGGTGCCCCAACATTCTAGAAGATAAATTCTGAGATATTAGAAAGGTTTATAATTTTTAGATTTTATCAGACTCAGTAGACAGCGAGTCTGAGAGAGAAATGTGATCTCCAATTATTTAAATATTTCTCAGGCAAAAATAGTAAATTGATCTGAGGAGTTACATTTTGGAATAATAGCAACACAATTTATTCTGCCAGTGAATGTTAAAGAATATCTTCTCTAAATAAACTAATTCTGTTTCTATTTTTCATACAGAAATTTTACTTTAAAAAATGTATTTTAATTTGTTTTAGACTAGACATCATTATAGTGAACTGGTTAAAATATTCCAATTCTTTAAGCAATTATTGAGTTGTTTTAATATATTTGAGTTATTCTAACAGGTATTTTGACATTAATTTATTTATAGCCCATGGTTTGTTATTTATATATAATTAATATATGAAGAATTAATGTAAATAATTAAAGGTACATTTAAATTGTTTATATGTACTTATTTACTTGATAAACATATATTTTCTAATTCACTATAAATCAAACAGACCTTAGACTACAAGATAAATGTTGCTGAAATTTGGCAAAAGGGAAAAATATTAGCATATAAATAAGGATAGTCATAAAATCATTTTTATATTTCTAGTTATATCAAATAATTTTGCATTCTGTGATACATCTTATAGAGAGAAATATGTTCTAACTGAGTTACTTTATCCAAATTTCCAAGTTAGTGAGAGGTCAATAATATAAGGCAGCAGTTAGACCTTTTTCAATCTTTTCCCAGACTTGATTGTGTTGAGTACGGATATATCAGATACATAAAAAGAGCCAAAATAGATGATATAATTATTAGAGATAAAACTTTAAATTACCTATAACATCTTGTCAGGAATAAAAAATTCAGGATTTCAGGATTAAACAATTTCCAAGGGAAGTCAAAATGGGCTTATTGATTCTGAATTTCTTTTTATAACACAAAAATATATTGATTAAAATCTCTTTTAGAGTTTTAATTGATCATGTTTTTCCCAACTAGCTTTACTGAATATTGGAAAAGTCCCAGGTATGTTTTGACAATGAGATACGTTTATCAATATTAATAAATTTCCAGTCAAGGTACTGAGTCTAGCAAGTATTGAAGAGTGACTTGCACTGTAGTTCTTAATACCAAAGAATTATACCACTTAATTTTACTACAGAAAAATAGACTTTAATAAGCATCCTTCACTAGTAAAACTAAATAATAATTTATTCTTCAAATGATAATTTAAAATATACAAGGCCCTTGCATGTATTGTAACAGTTAATCAACAATTAAGACAAGATTCCTATGGATTGTATTATTATTATTATTGTTACTCAATTTTCCAGATGGAAGAAAAAGGAGCACAGTTGTGACAAATTACTTTGTTAATGTCAAAATTCCACTGAGGTACTGATATAAAATTCTAGATCACAAAATACACTTAAAGCTATAGTGAATCTTTAAGTCTTGTTGCAAAAGTATGAAAAGCAATAGTAAAATAACATTACTTTTTAGAAATAGAAATATTAGTGAAATAAAATAAAGAATACAGAAAAGCAATATACATATTGAAAATGAGACAGAGACAGAGAAAGGGAGGGAGAAAATAAGAAAGCATAATGGTGGCATTACAATCTTTGAGATGGACAAAGCATTCCTCAGTCAATTATGTGGAACAACCCATTAGAAACAGTGGAAAGTCAATGGATAAATAGATAGACAGATACAGATAGATAAAACAAGAACCATACTTATCTCCTTAAACCAAAATGTGTGTTAGCATAATCAAAAATGTAAACATAAAGCTAAGCTATACAATAAAAATATAGATGATTTAAAAATATTTCAAGGAAAGACATAAACACATAAATCTTAGAGAAAAAGATAATTAAATTTGACAATATAAATATATGGCTTTTCAAACAGTTAAACATATTACCAATTAGGCAATAGAGTAATGAGGCTTGTCATTCAAATATTGATTAAAATCAATAAGAAAAAATCAACAGGCTAACAGATCATAAAAATATATGAATGTATAATTTACAGCCAAATGTATAATTTATAACATTAAAATATCAAGATATACCTATTTATATATTAGAATTGAATTTGTTGTAATAATAATTTTTGGGGAAATAGGCACTCCTATACTGCTAACCAGGCAGTAGTTATTAAATTAAATAAGTATACATTATTTCATTCTGCAATTTATCTAGTAAAAATGTATTTTACATATTTACTGTCAGTGTATCCCAAGATGTTCATAAACCGAAGTTTTTCTATATTATTTTAAGCAATAACACACATAAAATATAATTAACACAAATGTCTTTTAAAAAAGAGCTAATTTAATTATTGATTGCCAATATATACTCTAAAGGACTCTACACTGTTATTGTAGCATGAAATACTTAAGATATATTGTAAATTAAATTACAAAGTAGAGAACTCAAAATGTGGGTCACATATTCCCACTTGTATAAAGTTGAAACATAGAATTAGGAAATTTTTCCATACTGATACAAATGACTATTTTCATAGTGATAACTTTTTAAGAATAGAATTATAGGTAAAGTTTGGGAAGATGTTTTACCTTTTATAAACCTTTTAACTATTTTATAACATATATTATAAACACATAGTTTATAATATGTATAGGAGTTTTTATGGTAAGATGAATAAAGAAACAAAACAGTAATAATGTTTAAAAGTTATTTTAGTGTTACTATATACCAAACATTGTACTATGCTCTTTATATTCACATGTAATGGAATCCTTAAAAAAATTATTAAGAAATTATCATTATTTCATCTTGCCTTGTACAGACAAAATGAAATAGAAGGGCAGAGAAGTTAAATAACTACCTCCATTTGTATGACTAGAAAGTGACTGTGTTGAGAAGTCTCATTTCCAAATTCCTGCTCTTCAGTACCTTACTCAAAGGTCATGTAATCAATATCTGGGGTAAAGGATAGTGCTCTTGTAATAAGCTCCTGACCTACTTTTCATTTGACCTCACTTACATTTTATGTTAACATGGAAGAAGCAAATAGTTTTATATAAATCAGAGACAAATTAGTGTCAGTAGAAATTAAGTCATTCTTCCTTTGTCTATCACATTATCTGAGTATTTATATCTTTTCAAGAGAAAGATAAACCTACAAACTGAAGGTTCTCTTCTCTCTGAGTCTCTGAAATGACCTTCTGGGAAATGTTCTGATTAGCATGCTTATGGCTTGTAGAGACTTAATGTAAAGATCTCAGTACATGCTGGTCTTAAAAGGGGTAATTATTTTTTAAAGCAAATTATTTTTATTTTCTCTCTAAAAGACAAACATTTTGACATGTTCATCTATTCTTAAGAGCTCAACTTAGTAGTGAAAGCATCTGTTGAAAAACCAAACAGCTGTGAATCTAAATATAGTATTAGACTCAGTCTTTACAACATAAAGGTTGGAAATGTGCTGCTGTTCAACATGTGAAAGTATAAATGACAGTGCTAGATGTTACAGAAGTTGCAATTTTGGAAATTGAACTTCATGCTAATTTACCTCACAGAGGGATGCTTATTATGCATCACCATATATATTGTGCTATATTTTTCTAGTGTGAATATCCCCACATGTGACTCATAAGTTGACAGAAGACATCGTTTTTTGTTATTTATTTCTTTTTTATTAATAGTATGATATCTTAGGACACAAAAATACTGCCATTTCCTAAGTAAAGAAGAGCAATGTTTAAAGAAATTACAGCCAAAACAATCCAGTTAATGTGAACCCGAAAAATAAGTATTTTTTTCTTTTTATTTTTAAATAAGTACTTTTAAAATGAAATAAGGGATCATAAAAATGATTTTACTAAAAAGTATATATTTTAGTTATTTTCTCAAAATAGATCATATACACTCACAAATTTCTTCATATTCAATATCTCATTTGAATTAATTTAAAATTATGATTATGTGAAAGAAAAATTTACTCACAGAGATAAATCATGTTATATTTGCTAAGGTAGAAAATGTACTGATATATTTTCAGCAACAGGAATTGAAAGAAGAAAATTTTAAAAATCAACTAAAAAGTAATTACTTAAACATTCTGTTTTCTAATCATTTAGGTTTCTTGGCATTTCACTACCGAAGTGATAAATAACATTTGTTTTATATGGTTAATGAATATAACATGATACTGAATTTCGTTTTGTCTACAGTTGCTGTGTCTTTTTCCTCCTCCCATTATATGAGTAAATATATAAAATTGGTAGCTATTTTTGTTATATATATATTAATGTGAAATAGTCATTGTACAACCTCTTAGTAGTTTTTTTTTTTTTTTTTTCAAACTGGTGTTTTTCAGAGCCTGTAATAATACTGATGGATTTAATCTATGTAACTACCAAAAAAGATGTTAAAATGAAATCCAGGGGCATAAAACGGTAGAGTACAAATATCGTTTCAGTGTTGGCGTTGTATCACAGAAGAGAAAATGCTAAAATAAAACTATTAAGCAATTTGAGATTTTAACTCAGAGATATTTAGGCATGCCTTTTATGGAAGAAAATGATGACCATGAATTTATGAGCAAATAAGATACTGGTCAGCAAGGAGGTAAAGAAAAGAATGTAGAATAAATAAAATAAATATTTTTAACACTTTGTGCTTTACATGCCTGAAAACAATTTTTCTTTATAATGTGTATTTTATATTTAATTTAAAGTCAAGGAAATATAGGTACCAAGAAGTTAAATATCTTGCCCATAAATATTTAAGTAAGAAAAGGATAATTTTACACAATCCTATAAAATTTGAGTCATTTAAAAAATATTTCTACATTTCTCTTGATAGCTTATATTAAAACAGCAAAGACTCCAAGAAGAGAGACAAACAGTAAGGGGAAAATGACTTATAAAAGAATGCTATTCATACGTAGCTATTTAAAATACAACATAAGTGTTGTTTTACATTGGACAATAAATCTTCAAATGTTTTGGTAAAATTAGTCTTATATTTTCTTAGAGTGTGTTTGTGAAACATATACAGAAGAACTACCAGAGGTCTATTATAAGAGCAAATTCTGGTTCCTAGATCATTTAATCAAATATATTTGATATTAGCATGTGGTCATTTAGAGAAGAAAAGTAGTTCCTCAATTCACTGCTTAAAAACAAACACATAAATAAATGAAAGCAGGTCAACAACTTAAAAAAAAAAACTAAGCAGTCTTTAAAGTGTTTTATTAATTCCATATATTTGGGAAATAAAAAGAATCCATGAAACATTGCTGAATGAAAACAAGATTATGGTATTGATTTTATAGGAAGAGCCTACTGAAGTAAAACCCTACAGACATGTTTGAGTCTAAAAATGTAAAACTGGTATGCTGAACAAGCATGATTAATGATCCTAATAAATACGTATTTTATTCTTGTCTTTTAGTTCTTTTCCACCATTAGTAATTTTTCTGTGTCCTGGATAAAAATTTGACCAGTGCCCATAATATTTTGCTTACTTCTACTTAATAGATAATCCTATATTTATTCTGAACCTCAAAATACAGCCTTAATCAGAAATCTAATCCAAGATATAAAGCAACACTTTAAGCTATGGCAAAAGGTAAGATTTTCTCTCCTATAAGCAACTAAAGACAGTTTGGAAAGACTTGTGGCCAGGAAAGAAGGTCTACCTTTTTTGTGTTTTTGTTTTTGTTTTTTCTTTTTTCTCCTTCCTCTGCTACCTTGTGGGAATAAAGAAAAAAAAAGTGAAGGGACAGAGGATATTTTTATTATTATTATTTGCTGATCTCTGGATCTGGCAATGTTTAAAGCTAATTTATCTGATGAGTGCTTTGTGGGCTCTCTGAATGCTTTTCTGTTTGGTCCACCTCAGTCCTCATTTATCTGATTGTCCACTTCTTTAGCCCTCTGATTGTTAAGGTCTTCTGGCTCAAGATCTCTTGGACAATGATCTCTTTTTTCCTGTTGCAAGTCACTCCTAGTGTTTGGGAAACGGAATCATTCATTCTTTTCATTTATAGATGTAAGAAATGTAGGGTTTTTAGCTTTCTCAGATATTAAAAAAAAATCAGTGTTATATGTTAAATCAAGGTCTCTGAATAATATCATCAAAGCTGCCATTACTATGCTTGGAATTAGGAGGTAATACGGTAGTGGTAATAAGAAAGGAAATTATATCCTGATAACAGTTCTCTTGGAAGAAAACCTTCCCAGAGCTCCTATTTTGTTCTTGGTATATTGACTTTTGAAATATTATTTTATTTAATTTATTTTTAAATTATACTTTAAGCTAATACATTAGATATTAGGTATTATATCTTAGGTTCATACATTACGTATTACACATTCCTACATTAGGTATACCTTAGGTATTTCTCCTAATGCTACCCTTCCCCTATACCCCTATCCACTGGTATCCTTTCCCTAGTCCCCTATCCAGCCTCCCAACAGGCCCAGGTGTATGATGTTTCCCTCCCTGTGCCCATGTTTAAATTTTAAAGTTGGAAAGTTTCTTGCATCTTTGTTCTCTGTATCTTGATAGATAGATAGATGATAGATAGATAGATAGATAGATATAAATTTTAAAATTGGAAAGTGGTCCAGTAACTTGAAACCAATATACTTTTCTTTTACTGTTGTTTTTTACCATTATTATTTATAAATTCAGCATATAGGAAACTATTTTACAAAGACTTTGGGTTTTGACATCTATTGTGTTGGTACACAAGTGAGAAATAAGGAGGTTCTAGCTCTGCAACCTGATATATATGTGTACACTTATTAAGTGCATATAAACAAGTATATTAAGAGAGAAAGGAAAAAGGGAGAAAAGGAAGAAAAAGGAATGATTTTGCAATGATCCTCCAACTATATTGTTAAATATTATAATACAGTTCAGGTGTTAAAATCATCTTTTAAATTTTATTTAAAAAACACAAAATTATATCAAATGGACACTGTAGGAATAAAATAGAGGCATATATAACTCCTATATTGTTTTATTCTCCTTCCTTAAAAGTGCATTTATTAAATACCTTTACCGTATAAGTTAAGTGCACTCATCAACTATCTATCTGTCACACGTATTTTATCAGCTATTGAAGAATCTATCCTTCAGCAATTTTCCATGGTTATTTTCAACATGATGGTGTTTTTTATTCCCCTCCTGCTTTCTACACAAATGTAATTGTTTAGATGAAAGTAATCCAAATTCTAAAAATTTGTTTTATTGTCATATAGCCCATGCTTATTGGGCTAGAATGCATGGTTGATTATTCATTAAGATAAGGTTTAGATAAATAATGCAAAAATATTAATCATGCTACGAAGAAGAATGACATTACTGTAGTGAGGAAAAAGATAAGACATAATGCTAAATATAGGATGTTAATGTAATTTTAATACACAATTTGAAAATTGCAACATAAATCGCTTTTGCTAATAAGTCCAGTTAAAACCACTATTTGGCTGGTACCATTTGTGGTTATATTTACTACCTTTTATTATACTCGAGAGCTTCATAAGATTCCACTTAATCCTGAGTTTACATAAAAATCAAACATCACCTTTACATTCTCTACTTTTGTGTATCAAAATTCTTATAGGTTCACAGAAATTAAAAAAAAAAAGAAGAAAGGCACAGAGAAGTCTTGTGTGTCCTTCATCCAGTTTACCCAATGGTGATAGTTTGCTTACAGCACAAAATCAAATCCAATAAATTGGCAATAATACCTTCCATAGATCTTATTTGAATTTTGCCATTTTACATACACTAATATGTATATTTATATAATTGTATTTACATATAAATTTCCATAACAACAATTAAATTCAAGATATACAACTGTCCCATTGCCCCAAAGATCCTTTACATTACCCTGATAACCACGCACAATGCTCCCTTCCTCCTTATCAAAAGTAAAATAATAAAACCACTAAACTAGAATAAGTTGTGCATATGTAATGTAATATCTAAAACAAGTACTAAAAGACTTATAGAAAGATATGCTCAAGACCACTGTGGAGAAATAAAAATAAAATTTTAGAAAATGTTTATTTTATTTTATTTTACTTTAGGTTCTGGAGTGCATGTGCAGGTCATGCAGGGTTGTTGCATAGGTGCATACATAATCAGGTGGTTTGCTGCCTCTATTCCCCCTTTGACTATATCTGGCATTTCTCCCCATGTTATCCCTCCCCACCCCCTGCTGTCCCTCCCCTGGCCCCCCTCAACTGCTCCCAGTGTGTGATGCTCCTCTATCTGAGTCCACGTGTTTTCATTGTTCAACACCTGCCTATGAATGAGAACATGAGGTGTTTGGTTTTTGGTTTTTGTGTCAGTTTGCTGAGAATGATGGTTTCCAGATTCATCCAAGTCCCTACTAAGGACATGAATTCACCATTTTTTATGGCTATGCAGTATTCCATGGTGTATATGTGACACATTTTCTTTGTCCAGTCTATCATTGATGGGCATTTGGGTTGGTTCCAGGACTTTGCTATTGTACACAGGGCTGTAATGAACATACATGTGCATGTGTCTTTATAGTAGAACGATTTATAGTTCTTTGGGTACATACCACTTTTAAATGGGTTTGTTTGTTTTTTTCTTGTATATTTGTTTTAGTTCTTTGTGGTTTCTGGATATTAGCCCTTTGTCAGATGGGTAGATTGCAAAACTTTTTTCTCATTCTTTTGGTTGCTGGTTCACTCTAATGATGGTTTCTTTTGCTGTACAGAAGCTCTGAATTTAATTAGATCCCATTTGTCTGAGTTTTACTACCTTCTCTACAACTTATTTATTGGTATTAAACTACTGTCTTTAGTGCTGGCAAATGCAATAAGTGCATTTCTATTTTTTATTTCAGATATTTTGCCTACATACAATGGTTTTTTTTGGAAATACAAGTGTTGCCTTTTAGATCATCTGAGAAATGCCAATAAAAAACACAATAAAATACTCCCTTGCCCCTGCAAGAATGGCCATTATAAAAAGTCAGAAAACAACAGATGATGTGTGGATATGGGGAAAAGGGAATCCTTATACACTACTGGTAGGAATGTAATTAGTGCAACTTCTACGAAAAACAGTATGGAGATATCTAAAAGAGCTAAAATTAGATCTACTATTCTATTCAGCCTTACCACTATTGGGTATTTATCCAAAGGAAAAGAAGCCATTATATGAGAAAGACACCTGTGTATATTTATGGCAGCACAATTCACATTAGCAAAGATATGGAACCAAACTAAGTGCCCATCAACCGATGAGTGGACAAACAAACGTGGAATATTACCCAGCCATAAAAAAAGAATGAAATAATGTCTTCTCCAGGAGCTTGGATGGAGTTGGAGGCCATTATTCTAACTCAAAAATGGAAAACCAAATTCCATATGTTCTCACTTAGAAGTGGAAGCTAAGCTATGAGTATGCATGGATATACAGAGAGGTGGAATAGACATTGGAAACTCAGAATAGGGGAAGGTAGAAAGGGGTGATGGATTTAAAAAACTACATTTTGGGTAACAATGTATACTACTTGGGTGATGGGTGCACAAAAATCTCATACCTCACCACTGTAAAATTAATCCATGTAATCAAAAATCACTTGCACCCCAAAAGCTATTGAAATAAAAGCTATATATAAAAATAAACAAATTGCGTGTCACCATTTCAATTTCTTTCAGAGCAACATTGCTTGTTTATCAACATTTGCGATATATGACTGAAATGTATTTTTGTTTTTTTAAAAAAAATTTTGTCCTTTTCTGTGCTTTATCAATTTGAAAGCAATGAACAAAGTCAGACAGGGTGTCAGTGTGTTTACGTCTGCCTCTCCAATGCCTAACATAGTACTCGTAACATAGCATGTATTCAGTAGATGTTTATTGAATTAATTCTTGTTTGGAATAAATAAAATTGCTGTTTTCATTAAAATATTGTACCTAAATGCAGAGCAGGGCATTTAAGAACGATTGCTGTGAAAAATTTTAAAGAATTCAGTTGATCCCAAATTCAGTGTAAGTAACTATGGCTATTAAGGGGTTAAGTGACAAAAAAACTGAACAGGATGCATTGAAAGTGACAAGATTAAATAGAGGAGTGGTGTTCCAAACATGCCGGTGAGATCATATTTGCAACGTGAGTCCGGCTCTAGTCATATTTTCTAGAGGGCTAGGGAATGACATGAGAATATCAAAGTGTGACATATGAAACACTTGAAGGAACTTGGAACGTTTAGCCTGTAAAAGCCTAAGGGACAAATATAATTGATATCTTCAAATGTTGAGCAGCTGTCACATGTAAGATTTTTCCCTTTACTTTTCTCAAGAACTTTGATTAATAATATGTCAAAAATAAATTTTACAGTTAAAATAATACCTAAGCAATCAGAATGATTACTCTATAAGAAAAAATAATTTAAAATGTTTCTGCTAGTTTTTCTTTAGGTTGCAATAGCTGATTCTTCCTCTTACACCTAGGATTAGATTTGAAGCTTTCTTGGCATCTTTGGAGCAGTAATTAAATTTGCTTTCAATCATAAAATGCAGGTCAACTAAATATTCCATGTCATATTATTTACTACTAAATAAATTAATATTTATTAATATTAATACAACAACTATACTGTTTAAAACCCCACAACTACAGTAGTGAGGGAAATCATAGTGGACTGTTTAACAGTCACTTCTTATCAGCTAATGCACTCAAGTGAATGAAAAAAAAGTTATGCAAATTGATTAAAAAAGAGAATAATAAATCACAACTCCTCTAAATAGCCCAGTCCCCATATTTGTTGTATTTATATGCCGACTAAAAACTAATCTCTACACACTCATTTTTCAAATTTGTTATGATACATATTGCTGTTGAAGAGCTTTGACAGATTTTGAAGACTGTTGCAAAGTTTTGCCTGGGCAATTTTTTAATTATGATTTTAAGCATCCAATATCTAGAATAGTGTCTATGCATTTTTAATATTTCCTAAACCTTCTTAAAGTTATATTTATGCTTTGTTATCCTTTTGGTATTTTTCAATGTATGCCAACAAATTACCCGGAAGAAAATTAATATCGGTAACCAAATGGAACGTTTCAGGTAGTAATCCTATTGAATTTAAACTCATTTCTTGGTATATTCATTTTACATATTTTTGTAAAAGCAAAATTTAGCACAAAATAATAAAAACCTCCCATTTTCTTCTGCAGAATAATTGAATTTTCTCCAGAACCTGTACCTAAACTTAGCTAGGAGAATCACTTTTTAACTTTGAAATTACCTCTCATAAGGATCTTAGTGTCTGTTAAGTGTCAGGGGCTAGAGCAAAGAAAGTGAAGGGTTTGTTCTCATAGTCACTGCTATATTTCTAAGATGTCACAATGCTTAGGAATAAATTGGACTTTCAAGAATGACGCCTACTTCAATGTTAACCTCTAAAAGTGTTAGATTTTGTCCAAAATATAAACCCAACCCTTTAAAAATTTTAAAGAAGCTATTTAAGTATGCTCTTTTGAAAAAATCTTGATACTTTGCAGTTAAATCATAGCGAATCTGTCTAGCACTATACTTTGAAATGTCTTGTCACTGTACCTAAATGTAACAATAGTTAAGACATCCACCTTCTCGTGTCTCTGCTTCTCTCGCCTAAAGCAAAGAGCACATCTACACAGGTGCAGTTTTTTCTAACCTACTTTGTGGTTCTTTTTAGAAATTATTACTAAAATAATGACGCAATTTGTTCACAATGATATAATTCATATTTTGTAGTGAAAATAATACGTGTAGTTACATGAAATGTGCAATGGTTTGAATGTTCCTTCCAAATCTCATGTTGAAGCCTAATTCCCAATGTGGCAGTATTGAGAAGAGGATCTGTAAAAGATGGTTCGGTTACGAGGGCTCTTCCTTCATGAATAGATTAATCCATTCATGGATTCATGGATTATTGGGTTAATGGATTACCGTGGGAGGGAAACTGGCGGCTTTGTAAGAAGAGTAAAAGACACCTGAGCTTGATGTCAGCACTCAGCCTTCTCACTATGTGATTCTCTGTATCATATTGGGATGCCACAGAAGACCGTCACCAGCAAGGCCTTCACCAGAGCCACCCTCTTCACCTCGGACTTCCTGGTCTACATAATTCTAAGAAATTAATTTATTTTCTTTATAAATTACCAATTTTTAGATATTCTGTATAAGCAACAGAAAGTGAACCAAGACAGCATATGTAATAAAATACAAAGAAGTGTTTGAAACATAAATAATAGGCTGGAAGGCAAAATGATTTAATTGTCCATGTTCTCCTAACTAAAGCAAACCTATAATAACTATAATTAAGACAACGTTCTCTCTTCTGTTCATATTTTATTTTATTTGAGTTCATAAATTTTCCGTATCATCTTGCTCCATGCTGTGTGGGCCCTATTTATTTTTTTCTTCTTGATCTTCTTATTAGTTTTAATATTTGCCGGTGTCCTCACTCAAAATCTGCCTTAATAGTAAAAGTCAACCATCAATTGATTTTTGTAATAACTTTTGCTCCTTTGCAATGACCATATGGTATTTATATGTCAGGAAAATAATTTAAAAATACATGGTGCAAGGCTTTAATGCTAAATAACTCCACCCTTTCCAATTTGAGCACTTTGTCCATGAGTTTTCTGAAGTGTCTGAATCTTTCTGACTCCTTTCTCCACATTCGGTGGAGTGTAGCGGTAAGATTGCCTGGTATTACATCCAAGTTTCCTTCTCCAACCACCTTGATTATTGGAAAGCAAAAGCAGATGGCATAAAATTTTAACTTTAAATGAGTGTAAATCTCAAAAATTGTATTTTTATAAAAAAAGGAAAATTTCTGAATAGTACCTAATACATCTTCATGTTAGCAAGCCTCCATTGTCTCATAAAGGCTTTTAAATACTTTATTTTTTATATCAGTGTAAAACAACATGTATTTTATTTGTTTATATATCTCTTAACCTCTTTTAATCTGTAAAATCTCATCATTTTAAAGTCTTTCTTTTAGGCCAGGCTCAGTGGCTCATGCCTGTAATCCCAGCTAATTGAGTAGACTATTGAGGCTATAACGGGAATACTTAGGGCTTAAAGTCATTGTATAGATTTTTATTACCATATATTTCAGAGTAATAAAAAGTTGTCCACAGTATGAGTGAATAATGTAATAAGTGGCTAATTCAGATGACTTAAGTCATAGCTTAGAAATTTGTTAATGACAAAGTATGAGAAACTACGGTTAAGGCAACATTCCAGACAAAACTACTGAGATGAGAAAAAGACTGAGAGAACTACATACAACAGTTTTTCCCAAGCAAACTTCAGTGGGGATCAATGAGATTTTTCAGATTAATATGAACTCATGGGTTTTAAGTTTTTGCAAAGTTCATTGTAGTTACATTCCTTGATGTTTAAATCATACTGTTTTAAACTAGTAAAGCCCCCTTACTTCCTTACTGTGACCTTCCAATAGGATTTTTACAGCCTTTAATAGTTTCTTTGTTTTGCAATTTGGTATAAAAAAAATATTTCCAGGCTTATATTGTGCATTTCTTATCATAGGTAGAATCTGTCATTTCTCTCTTTGACTATGAAGTGGTATTTAGAGACCACAGTCTGAATTCTCTTTATCTAGGTTTATCATTGCTTTTAGATTTTTCCTGTATACCAGTTAGAAAATATATATTTTATTGTATAAGAGAAAATAATCACACAAAAAGTTTGTACACTAATTGAAATTAAAAATTTATAGTACAAGATTTCTGTGCCTTTTGTTCTTTTCTTAGTTATTACTCTGAAAAAATCTTATTTTCTAAGAACACTAAGATAATTTTCTACCTATTTATCTACACATAAATCTTCAAAATAATAGCACTAATATTATTACTATTAATATGGTCAACAAATGGTATTTAATATTTTATTTCAACAATTGTTAAATCTTGTTATATCCCAGTAAAGAGGTACAGTCAAGTCAGACATAGCAACGTTTGAGAAAAATCTCCAAAATGTCTGCTGATGTCACACAGCCTGTGTGGCTTTCTGCACATTTTCTTTCTTTCTTCTTTTTTTTTTTTTTTTTTTTTGCTTCTTCCTTTAACTTTTATTTTAGGTTTTGGGAGTTCATGTGAAGGTTTGCTATACAGGTAAACTTTTGTCATGAGCGTTTGTTGTACAGATTATTTCATCACCCAGATATTAAGTCTAGTGTCCAATAGTTATTTTTTCTATTCCTTACCCTCCTCCACCCTCCACTCTCAAGTAGAGCTCAGTGTTTGTTGTTCTCTTCATTGTGATCACCAGTTCTCATCATTTACCTCCCACTTACAAGTCAGAACACGCAATATTTGGTTTTATGTTCCTGCATTAGTTTGATAAGGATAATAGCATGAAGCTCCATATGTTTCTGCCAAAGACATGATCTCATTCTTTTTTATGGCTGCATCGGATTCCATGGTGTATATGTACCACATTTTCCTTATCCAATCAGTCATCAATGGGCATTTAGGTTGACTCTATATTTCTGCTATTGAGAATAGTGCTGCAGTGGACATTTGTGACTGCACATTCTTTCAAGATTCTCTTGTGCCAGAGGGAAATCATCAGTGTATCATTAGCTTCAATTTCACTGTTGCTGCTACTTCCAAATGTTTTCTTTTCCCCCGGGTTATTGTCAATGCCTTGCAATTCTTGTGTAGGTCATAAATGTGCAGTATTTGTAAAGTTATAATTTATATAAATAAATATTTTTAAAGCTTTTGCAAAGAAAAAACACTGTAAAATTACTGTATTTTAAGGTAATTCAAAAGTATTCTTGCATAGTTAAACCATCAAATTGATATGTTTAGTATTATTTTATTTTTTACTATTGTAAGGACTATTTTAATAATTTAAGATAAGCTTTATAGTTTGCAAAATAATCAGTAGACTCTAAATTGTAATCCATAAAAGAAGCTACATACAGAGGACTGTATTGTTTATTAACGTACCCTTTTCTTATGTTTCTAATGTATAAATAATACTTTTCACATTTTTTTGTTTTTACTTATGTTTATAAAATGAGCATATTTCTTATGCATATATGTACAGATGCATACATATTTACATCATTTTATACAGAGACGTTACCACCTTTCAGAGACAAAAGGCAACATAGCAATAACATTAGTAGGCACCTTTAAAATATTTTGAAAAAATTAACCTATAACTATGTAGAAAAATATTTCTCATTCCTTTTAAAGACATATGCTACTTCATTTCATGGGTATAGCATAGTTTATTAAACCAGTCCCCTGTAGATGATCATTTTTATTATTTCCTTCTTCATGGACGACTGGGACAAAAATGCATAGCCTTTTGCATATGCCATTTTAAAATTTTGCCTGGATAGCTCTGAAAGATATTCTTAAAAGAGGGTTGCTGGTTTTTTTCAGATATTCCAAAATTACTTTTCATAGATGTTGTATATAGATGTATTTCCCCCAGCAGTACATAGATGTGTATTTCCCAATAATCTTACCAACAGATTATATTGCTAATCTGTTAATATGACCTTTAAAGGAATTTATTGTTTGTATCTAGAGTTGAAAATGAATTCTCCTATTAGACAAAATATATTCAAGTCGTTGTCTATTCAATAACTTTGAATAATATTTTTGCCTTTAGAGGCTCAGTGGGTATATGACTTTTAACAGTAATATTGACTTTTGAAAAAGGCTTATCTAATCATTTGGGCATCTTCCAGTAAAACCTCTCTGGGAGGAGCGATAGCTTTTGAAGATATATAGCACAATAGTTTAGTTGAGCCGGGCGCGGTGGCTCTCGCCTATAATCCCAGCACTTTGGGAGGCTGAGGCGGGTGGATCACGAGGTCAAGAGATAGAGACCATCCTGGTCAACATGGTGAAACCCCGTCTCTACTAAAAATACAAAAAATTAGCTGGGCATGGTGGCACGTGCCTGTAATCCCAGCTACTCAGGAGGCTGAGGCAGGAGAATTGCCTGAACCCAGGAGGCGGAGGTTGCGGTGAGCCGAGATCGCGCCATTGCACTCCAGCCTGGGCAACAAGAGCGAAACTCCGCCTCAAAAAAAAAAAAACACAAAAAAAAAAAAAAAAAAAAAAATAGTTTAGTTGATGTTAGAAAGCCTAAACATTTAAGAAAACTTTTAGGAATAGAGCCTGTGCTGTAGCCTTGATTCAGCATGAAATCCACATCAGTGCTACTCTCTAATTTCCTAGAGTGGTAACCTTCAGAAGAACTCCTACTTACCTCCATTTATAGGGATAATTAGGGAATAGGCTTTTCCCACAAGCGAGTATGAACGAGAGCCTACAGAGTTGTATTATCAGTACTTTTTAGAAATTATCGTTGGGCTTTACTGGTACCCTCATCACTATAAGGTATGCATGTTAATCTTTACTCATCTGTGTCATGGCCTATTCCCCTGGGAATCATCTCAGAACAACAGAGTCGCTGGTGGGTTAAAGAGTGTGGATGACAGCAGTTAACCACCACAATGCACCTGTCAGATGTCCAGCTGGCTCACATATCACTGAACATAAGGCTGATTGGCTCTCTGCCCAGATATTATAGTGTATCCTGAATGGTGCCATATTGACAATTATGGATATGCAAAATTGTTCACACATTTAAGGTTATGAGCAACTTATTCTGAGCTCATATCTTTATGCAATTTATTTGATGGCACATGGGGTCATTCTGAAGTCTAGTCCCTAGAGGCAAGAATTGCTGTGGCAACTAACTTGTTCTAAATTGCTGTTGCTGTTCAAATAGTTTAAAAATTAATTATCCTTCTAGATTTCAATCATAGTTTTGAATAATTATTCAGGGAAAATTGGGAAATAATGTAAATTAGCATCTAAGCTATAAAGAATAAATTTATTGATTAGAGCTGGGGGGCACAATGATGGATGATTTCTGCTGAAAACAACAGTGTCTATTTGATAATGATGTGTTGTAAAACAATATAACAGCATGAAATTAATAATGAATTTATCCTCCTGTAAATCTTGTAAGTAGATTCCCAAAGAAATAATTATCTATTTTCTGATTTCACATTGAAAATAAACTACCATAATATGCTATTGTGAACTGTTATATTTTTACAGTCATTCTAGACAGAATCTTTGTGTATTCACAATAAAGAATCATGTCTTTGAACAGTATTTTTTAGTTCTCATTGCAGAAATTCTTTACCTCTTTCGTTAGTCTGTATTCCAAGGTATTTTATTCTTTTTATACCTATTGTGGATGGGATTGCATTTTTGATTGTCTCTCAGCTTGGATTGTTGGTATGTAGGAATGCTACTGAGTTTTGTACATTAATTCTGTATCCTGAAATTTTGCTAAAGTAGTGTCTCAAGTCAAGAAGGTACTGGATAGAGACTACAGAGTTTTTCAGTTACAGAATCATGTTGTGTGCAAACAGGGATAGTTTGACTTATTCTCTTCCCATTTTCATGATTTTTATTTCTTTCTCTTGCCTGATTGCTCTGGCTAGCAGTGGTGAGAGAAGCCATCCTTGTCTTGTTCCAGTTTTCGAGGGGAATGCTTCCAGGTATTTCCCATTTGGTATGATGTTGGCTGTGGGTTTGTCATAGATGACTTACTATTTTGAAGTATGTTCTTTCATTGTCATGTTTGCTAAGAGTTTTTAACATGCAAGAGTATTGAATTTTGTTGAAGGCCTTTTCTGCATCCATTGAGATAATTGTGTGGATTTGTTTTCATTTCTGTTTATGTGATGAACCACGTTTATTGATTTTCATATGTTGAACCAATCCTGCATACCAGGAATAGAAGCCTACATGGTGGATTACTTTTTGATGTGCTCCTGGTTTCAATTTGTTAGCTTTTTGTTGAAGATTATTGCTTCAATGTTCACGAAGGATATCGGTCTAAAGTTTTTTGTTGCTGTCGTTATGACTCTGCCAAGTCTTAGTGTCAGGGTAATGCCGGCCTTATAGAATGAGTTGGGGAGGAGTTTGTCTTCCATTTTTTGGAAGAGTTTCAGTAGGAATGAATCCAGCCCTTCTTTATGTATCTGGTAGAATCCAGCTGTGAATCCTTCCAGTCCTAGGCTTTTTTTGGTTGAACAGGCTTCTTATTACTGATTTAATTTTGGAGCTCATTGATCTGCTTAGAGATTCAATATTTTTCTGGCTGTATGCTTCAGGAATTTATCCATCTCTTCTAGGTTTTCTAGCTTGTATGCATAGCAGTGTTTATAGTAGTCTCTGAGGTTTCTTTTTTCTTTCTTTTTTGTTTTTTTTTTGTTTTTATGGGGTGGGTGGTAATGTCCCCTTTTTCATTTTTGATTGTGTTTATTTGGAACTTCTCTCTTTTTTCACTCTCAGAAATGACATAAACAAATGGAAAAAATGTTCCATACACATGGATAGGAAGACTCAATATCGTTAAATGACCATACTGTTCAAAGCAATTTAGAAATATAATGCTATTCCTGAAAACTACCAATGACATTCTTTACAGAATTAGAAAAAATATTTTAAAATTAATATGGGCCAGCAGCAGTGACTCATGCCTGCAATCCAAACACGTTGGAAGGCTGAGGTGGGAGGATCACTTGAGCCCAGGAGTTCAAGAGCAGCCTGGGTAACATAGCAAAAGCCCGTTTCTATGGAAAACCAAAAAATTTATCCAGGCATGTTGGTGTGCACCTCTAGTCCTTGCTACTCAGGAGGATAAGGTGGAAAGATCACTTTGAGTCTGGAAGGTTGAGGTTGCACTGGGCCTTGACTGTGCCACTGCCCTCCAGCCTGAGACTCTGCACCTCCAACCACCACCACCAAAAAACAAACAAACAAACGACAACAAAAAAATGTGGAACCAAAAAAGAGTCAGAATAGCCAAAGCCAATATAAGTAAAAAGAAAAAACCTGGAGACATCATGTTACCTGACTTCAAACTCTACTACAAGTCTACAGTAACCAAAAAAGCATGGTACTAGAACAAAAACATACACATAGATCAACGGAACAGAATAGACTGCTCAGAAATAATGCTGCACACCTACAACCATCTGATAACCATCTGATCTGCAACAAAGTCAACAAAAACAAGCAATGGTGAAAGGACATCCTGTTCAATAAATGGTGCTGGCAAAACTGCCTAGTCATATGAAGAAGATTTAATCTGGAACTCTGGCTTACATCATATACAAAAACTAATTCAGGATTGAATAAAGACATAATTTTAAAACCTAAAACTATTAAAACCCTGAAAGAAAACCTAGGTAAAACCATATTGTATTATTTGGGACATAGGCCCTGTCAAACACTTCAGGACAAAGATGCAAAAAGCAATTGCAACAAAGGCAAAAATTGACAAATGGGACCTAATTAAATGAAAGAGCTTCTGCACAGCAAAAGAAACTGTCAACAGAGTAAACAGTTGGCTAGCAGCATGGGGGGAAAGATTTGCTAGCTATGCATCCCATAAAGGTCTAACATCCAAAATCTGTAAGGAACTTAAATTAACAAACGGCCCCATTAAAAAGTGGGCAATGAACATGAACAGACACATTTTGAAAGAAGAAATACATGTGATCGACAGGCATATAAAAAAGTGCTCAACATCACTAATCATTAGAGAAATGCAAATCAAAACCACAATAAAATACCATCTCACACAAGTTAGAATAGCTATTACTAAAATGCACAAATATAACACATGCTGGCAAGGTTGCAGAGAAAAAGGGAGGCTTATACACTGCTGGTGGGAGTGTAAATTAGTTTAACCTTTGTGGAAAGCAGTATGGCAACTTCTGAAAGAAAACAAAATTACCATTTGATCCAGTAATCCCATTAATGGGGCTATACCCAAGGGAATATAAATCATTTTACGATAAAGACACATACATATGTGTGTTCACCACATCATTATTCAAATAGCAAAGACATGGAATCGACCTAAATGCTCCTCAATAGTAGACTGAATTTAAGAAATGTGGTACATATACATCATGAAATACTATGCAACCATAAAAATAATGAGATCATGTTCTTTGCAGCAGCATGGATGGAGCTGGAGGTCATCATCCCTCAAACTAACATGGAAACAGAAAATCAAATACTGCATGTTCCCACTTATAGTTGAGAACTAAACACTGAAAACACATGTACATAAAGAAGGGACCAGCCATCACTGGTGCATACTTAAGGCTGGATTGCGGGAGGAACGAGAGTATTAAAAAAAACTACCTAAGCAGTATTAATTAATGCTTATTACCTGGGTGACGAAATAATCTGTACACCAAACCCTAGTAACATGAAATTTACCTATATAACAAACTTGCATATGTACTGCTGAATCCAAAATAAAAGTTCAAAAGTGATAATAAGATAAATACTACCTACTGCCAAAAAATCAAAAAAACAAAAAAACACCTCAGTCTCATCCACTTAAAGATTATGCAATCTTCTTTTTTTTTTTTTTTTTCTAACAGAACAATTTTCTGCTACATCGTACCTTGTGTCAGAAACTTCTTGTATTTTGGGACATACTAAAATTAGATTTATTGAGTGAATAAATCGTTTTTGGAAAGAAATTCCAGATATTACTTAGGTTTTACTTAAATGAGTAAAGGTGATATTTATTCTTTTCTAAGTAACACAAGCAAATATACTTTCCACCATTACTCAGATAAAATTCTTGATGAATTAATTGTTGAAATTCTTCTTAACTTTTCCAGATCAGTTGTTAGCTTGAGTAATATTATGTTGATAAAAACTTGATGCCTTAAATAAATTTTCATGAAATTTTCAAATACCTTTTTATTATCTTTTTGAATATCTTGTCATTATTTAAAGAGCTTTTGTCATTTGTCTAAAAGCAACAATGAACTCATAATATCTAAAATGACTCATATTATTTTAACTTATGTCACTTCTTACAATAATATCTTAGCCTAAAAGATTACTTCAGTTGATTCAGAGCTCTCACAAATTTTATTAATGTTCTATTACTATTTTTACTTATAGGTGAATTTTCCAATATTTGCTTTATCTCCACTTCATTATGTGGTATTTATACTCCTTGTTCATTTTCTTCTAGTTGTGAAGATGCTACCTGCTACGGACTTAAAACGAATCCTTGATTATTTACTAAGTCTTGTGGAACATTTACCTCCGCTAAACACTTCTAAAAAGCACAGGGAAACTCCAAAATGAAGATACTTTCAAATAATTTACAAAATGAAGGCCATTATTATCACTATAGATTAATTTGTCTCTAAATGCTTCTATTTCTGTTCTTCTCAGTCTTGTAGAATCACATTTAGCTAAACTTTACCTTGAACATGGGGTACTCAATGTAATTGTACTTATTCCCTTGTTGCTATTTGAATGTTAATTTATTTATCACTACCAAAAATTCTATTTTTCCCTCTGATTCTTATTTTTTAAATATTTTTTGAAATAAAATTTCTTTAAAATTTTATTTATCTAAAACCAAACTTTCTAGTTAATTGTCCTCCATTCAAATTTATTTCACATTACTTCTTATCAACATGTAGATAATTTTAAGTCAGCCTTACTAAGTTTGTATTGCTTATAAGAGTTTCTAAATTTTTTAATGAATATATTGTGTATTTTGAACCAAATTGCATATTTCTGTATTTTCCATTTCATATCTTTATTAAAAATGGATTCAACATACTGATTAACTGTAACTATTCATAAAGTATGATTGTTAGAGTTGAAGTTGTTAATTCTGTATGTACCACAGAAAAAATACTGAGAAATGATATGTAAAACAATGCATGTGAGTATATTCATACATTATCTTTTCTCTCTTGGACTATAAAAATATGTATGAAACCCTGATGAAAAAAATTCTCAATATGATAAAGCAAAAGCATATCCCCCAATTCTTCACCCCAACTTCAATCCACATTCTTATCATTGCCTCAGTTTTGAGATATTGTATTTCTCCACTTTTTGACTTTTGGACTATGGCCCAGGGCATGAGGCACTAGTGACAGTATGGTGATGTCTTGACCAAGAGAGATCTCATGTGTTTCTACTCTCTGTGTGTTTTTCCCTTGCCCTGAGAAAACCACACCCTGGCTAGTCTATTGGTCCAATGTGGATTTACTTTATGATAAATAAATGGACAAACTTGGTTTTGTCCCGGTTTTTCCATGTATCATGTCACCCAGAAGTTGCTAGACGAACAGAACATTGGCATGGACTCCTAATGTACACCTAAGACATCAGCTTGGTGATTAAACCCTGAAGAGTTTCAAGACTCTTTGAGCCTATGGCTATCACATGGCACTGTGTTAACATTTGTTAGGTAGAATGCAGGTGTCTCAGAACCAGGTAGTCAAAGAAGTTCCCATTTAGATAATTTCTGCTTCTGATTTTTATAACTACGTTCCTAGAGGTCCAGGTTTTCATGGAGGAGCAAGTCTATTAATGGACAGGATAAACATCCCACTAAAACAAAAGCTAAGACTGTCACCTGATCATTTGCGTTCTTCATTTCAGCAGTCCAGCAGACCAAGAAAGGAGTCACTATGATTAAGACTTATTAGTCCTGATTGATCATGAAGAAATAGTTGTTGCCCTCTGATGGAGGCAGTAAAGTATGCCTGGGAGTTGAGAGTCACTTTGAAGCCATTTATTGTTTCTATAACCATAATGGTGATTGGACAATTGTGCCAACCAGACATAGGAATGGCCTGGTAGCGAGAATCAGACCTCTTTAAGAATACAGATTTAAGTTACTTCACATTGCAAGCAACAAAAATCAGCAAATATTCTGGTCAGGCACGAAGAACCTCAAGATGTTTAGCAGAACAGGAAAATGATGAATATTAATTATTGTCTCAGGATTAAACACTGCAGCATGGATTTAGCTTGGCACACTAATTCTTGTTTTAAGTCCTTTCTTCAGACATTGTCACTGCATACCACCTTTAAGAAGCAGCAACAATGCCTATAATCCCAGCACTTTGGGAGGCGGAGGCAGGTGGATCACGAGGTCAAGGGATCGAGACCATCCTGGTCAACATGGTGAAACCCCGTCTCTACTAAAAATAGAAAAATTAGCTGGGCATGGTGGCGCGTGCCTGTAGTCCCAGCTACTCGGGAGGCTGAGACAGGAGAATTGCTTGAACCCAGGAGGCGGAGGTTGCGGTGAGCCGAGATCGCGCCATTTGCACTCCAGCCTGGGTAACAAGAGCGAAACTCCGACTCAAAAAAAAAAAAAAAAAAAAAAAAAAAAAAAAAAAAAAAAAACCC
>NW_022436967.1:2204341-2256897 GCF_009761245.1 Sapajus apella
AAAAAAAAAAAAAAAAAAAAAAAAAAAAAAAAAAAAAAAAAAAAAACCGCAGCTACAGCTGGGAATGCATTTAATATGGTACATGAGTGGATCTGATCTGGGTCCAAGTCCGCAGATAATACATTGTGTTCACCCTCATCTGCTTTCTCTCCCCGATGCAAGTACCCCAGAACTCCAAATGCATAATCTGCATCTCTAAGGGCTTCTGCTCTCAGACAAGCTCTGTCCATGGGCGCAGCAGGCTGAAAGTGTGAACTGATTCGTGTTCTCTCAGGAGGGATCCTCAGCCAATGATGGAAAGTGCAAAAATACCTCAAATCTCTTGCCCCTCCGTGGTATTTCCATGAGGCATTTATACTACATTGGTTTTCAGAGTTCCCCAGCATAATCGATGTCAGGTTTTTCACATATTCAATGTACTTGAATATGTGCCTTTAATTAGCTGCCTTCCATCTCGTTTTACTCCCCCATTCCCTAATGTCTCCAGAGATTACCTACCCACTAAATTATTGTGCTCAAACCTCACCTCAAACCAAGATACAAATCTAAAACACACATTTCCATTCTCTCCCATGGATACATATAACATGATATTTTTATCCTATAATCTGGTATCAGTATTTTGTACATTATTTTAACATCATATATGTACATAATTTCATAGTTATATTCTCTCAAGAACTATAAGATATGTCCTAGTACTAGGCCAGTAAAGAAACCAACTCTAAATTACAAACTTAACTACATAATGCAATGCAATACGGAAGAAATAGATATACAAATAAGTTTCTTTGATTCTTGATTCAGATTCTCTCAATTTTTTTTTCTTTTTTGCCAATTCCTGTGTTAATAAAAAACCTTGATACTTACTTGCACATTCAGTTTGAACTCTTAAAAGACAGCACGTGGCCAGGCGCAGTGGCGCATGCCTGTAATCTCAGCACTTTGGGGTGCCTAAGCGGGTGGATCACGAGGTCGGGATTTCGAGACCCTCCTGGCTCAACGCAGTGAAACCCCATCTCTGCTAAAAACACAAAAAATTAGCCAGGCGTGGCTGCATGCGCTTGTAGTCCCAGCTACTTGAGAAGCTGAGGCAGGATGATCGCTTGAACCTGGAAGGTGGAGGTTGCAGTGAGTCGAGGTTGTGCCATTGCATTCCAGCCTGAAAGGCAGAGTCAGACTTGTCTCAAAAAAAAAAAAAAAAAAAAAGACAGCATGTGCTATATGTATTATAAATAGTTCTAATCAAGCAAAAACTGTTCTAAGGAGAGAAGAAATTGTAATTTTATTTTTGAAAATGAAATCATTCCCGTATTTAAAGAAGTATAGATTAGGATTTACATATAACCTTAGTGCATAAAATGTAAAATGAGTAAGATTTTTAAAGCCTTCAAATTAGTATCTTGAACAAAGTCTTCAATAGAAAGAGAATAACAAAGATAAATAATAATCATGTCTTACCCTTAAAAAGATCATTGTAAAGTAGGAGGTATTTTCACCAGTGTTTTGAGCCTCACAAAGACTCTTGAAGTGAACACTACCATGGTCATCTTCTATAATGAAGCATTCAGACTCTGAATTGTCAAGTGGGTTATTCATTACTAATGCATTTAGAAAGTGCTAAGGTCAAAACTACCAATTAAATTATAATTAAATTAAAACACTTTTTTTGTCAACCAACACGATGTATAAATAAAGCATGAATTAGAGGAAACCTAATGCTTTATATGTAACATCCACCTCTGTAACCACTCTTACTCCTTAATTAGAAATTTTACTGAAGAAATGGGATCAAATAGCTTTGCATAGGAAAAAAAAAAAAACTTGTTTGATGCATTGGGTAGTATTTATATTGCAAACACTACATGGGATTAAATACAGAAAAATGGGTATTAACACATATTCTCATTTTTAGTTCCCAAAAAGAGAATGAAAAATGACCTTCATGTCAATTAGTATGAGTGAAACTTACCTGGAAAAGAGAAATTACTAACTTATTCAACTCAGGACTGTCAATTCTACTATTTACGAGTAAACAATGTCACCTAACAATCTATATGATGCA
Organism: Sapajus apella; assembly: GCF_009761245.1. Lineage (NCBI taxonomy): Eukaryota > Metazoa > Chordata > Mammalia > Primates > Cebidae > Sapajus > Sapajus apella. Next base: position 2,206,407 of record NW_022436967.1, read on the forward strand.
CTATAATTAATGTTCAAATTTATTTTTGATTGAACTAACATCATCACTTCCTGAAAAGCCAATTCAATCTGTGCAAAAAGTGAAAATATTTTATCAATAGCCAATTTAATTTTTAAAATCATAAGTAATAGATAACTTTCAATGATAAAGTATTAGGTTTAAAACAGAACAAAAATTGTTATATATGGTATGATATCATAGATTTTTGTAAAGATAATTAACTGATACTTCTTTAAATCTCTGAAATAATGTCCATGAAGTACATGGTCAAGTTAGAAAGTAAATTAAAATAAAAATATTTAAAAATTTTAACTAGTGTTTTATGAAATGAATTACATTTGTTTCAATCATAAAAATAAAAACAATCTTAAAAGCAACAAACATAACTATATTTAATTCACTGTTTATTGGTATTTGAAAGGGTGGCTATTTCAGTTCACTATTTTCACTTCAGTTTTGAAGGTAAAAATATTACCTTCAAAATATTTTCAGAAAATAGGTTACTTACCTGTTTGCCAGGGTGCATTTAATTGAAAACTCAATTTCTGCTTAAAAATTCAGCAAGCAAATATATCATCCCACTTTTCCAATTAACAGAAGGACAATTGTATAAATTATTCCTCTACTTTGAGACTTTGTTAAATTCACAGAAATTTTTAAGTCAAGAGAATTTTACAAACACGCATTTTAAATTAAAATGTCATTTTGTAATAATGTATTTTGTTGTAAAATACATTTTTAATAAATTCATTCTTTTACACTTGTATTACTAAATATCATATTTGTACAGCTCAATAGGTGACATTGTACCTATGCATTGTTCCTAAGTACATTTCTATAACCCTATATTTGCGTATTTACACCACATATAGACTTGAAATTGAAATAATTAGCACTTATCCTGAATGCAGCTGTTTCTAATAATGAGTACAAAATTTTAAAAGTTAGAGAGTAGTAGTTGGATATAATGTTTGAATTAAACATCAGGTATCTGTTGAATGGTTTCCACAAACTTCATTTTGTTTTGATAAAGCATGAACTTTAAAGTCAAAAACAAGTTTGAATTTTATTCTTGCTGCTAGCTCAGTAATCAATTTATTTTGGGGCCAGCTTCTTAGAAGGTAGCCTCAGCCTTTTTTTTTTTTTTTGAATGTAAAATATTGGGACATCTCATTCACAGGATTTTTTAAATAATAAAATTAAATAAATTATGTGAAGTAAGACTAACAGTATTGTGATTAAGAAAATGTTTATTCTAGCTTTAATTTAGCAGGATTTAGAAGGATATTAATATTAATAGTTTATTTGACTTTTACACATTTCTCATATTCTTCTCTCTTTAAACTTTCCTACAAAAGAAAATTCAAACATTGTGAAGAAGATGGACAAGAAATAAGAAATATTGAGTAAATATTATATTAGAACTACAAGAAAATCCATTGAAACAGAAAAAACCACAAGAAGTTCTCATAGAAGTGGGTAAGGCTAAAATTAAATGTTTTAATTAATTGATAGAATCCTAAGTGTAATAAAATTCTTGAAGTTAAAAGTTGGTTTTACAGAAAAATCATGACTTTGTGTTTTTAGAGCCAAGAAACAGAACAGTTGGAGACTTTGTATTGTAATTTAAATCCACAAGAGAAATAACTCATTGATTAATAGCAAGAAACACTTGGCTTGTCCAGAATGGCTTAAGTGTGTTCATTTGCTTGGCACCATGACTAACCCAAAACCCAGAGTGACAGCAGGCCAATAGGGAGAAACAAGACGGTAGCATGTGCCTGCATAGAACGGAATCTGCAAACCAGGATGCAAAACTGGTAAGAAGAATAAACTAGATGAACGAATTGCTAAAGTCTAACTGTGACGTAGTGTGACAGTAAGAAGTCCTTAAGGACTAGAGAAATAGGGAGAGGTTCATATTTTCTTTCAGGCTTTTCCTTCAGGAAATACAAAGGGGGTCCACAGGGGAGACTTATGGGAAGAAAATTGTTTAAATCCATTGATTGCTTTTAAGATTTTTTTATATCACCTGTGGACCTGGCAGTGGGGGAAGAACAGTGGTCATTATAAAAAAAATCACCCAGACCCATTTTCTCTATCTCTCCGATGTTACAAAAGCCCTAAGCTACATGGGGAAGGGAATCGAAACTCTAGACTGAGGGCACTGGTGAAGTTCAGTACAGATGAGGAATAAAACACAAAGGGAGGGGAAAGGGGAGTTCTTCCACTGAGGACGATCCAGGAATGTATGCTAGGTCCAGTATTATACCTAGAGAAGGGAGAGAGACATGTGTGATGACCATACAACTGAGATAGCCATGTACAATGCTGGCCTAAGACTGAAGCTTTGCTGTAATATCAGAGAACTCAACCCGATTCCTGCAAGCCTCCACTAAAAATTCAGAATGTAATACAGCTGGGGCTGGGAGAACTGCAAGAGATAGCCATGTCTGGGGTGTAGGACAAAGGAAATATCAAACACCTGGAGACAAAAACAAAAATGTTAAGCTTTAGATTAACTGAAGTTCAAAATGCTAACAACATCTTTGTAACTACATCTATACTGGGTATAAAATTATAGACTGATATTGTTTTAATACTTGAACTTTAAATATATTATTCTATTGTCTTCTTACTTTTTTGTTTCCAGTGGGAAATCTATTGTCACTTTTACTCCTCTATATAACATGCCTTTTTTTTTTTTAATTGCTTTTAAGATTTTTTAATCACTGGATTTAAACCATTTGATTATGACATAGTGTTTCTTCTATGTTTTGTGTGCATGAGTTTTGTTTAGCATTTTTTAATTTTAAACATACAATAAAATTTGAAAACTTGTGACCAACAGTTCTTTCTGGGCCAATTTCTTATATTTATAATATAGGAAATATTTATGGAAATATTTATAATAAATATTATCTCTCTTCCCCCACCACACACACATATACAAACACAAATATGTATTTACACTATATAAGTTATATGGTTTCGTCTATTATATCTCCTATGCTTTGGTTCTCTGGAGAACCCTGACTTGTACACTCAGTACACCTGTGAGAATCCATAGAGCAGAAATTACCATGTAGAATAAAAGAACAACATCAAAAAATTGTGCAAAACCCTAGGCTATTGTGAGAAAGGATCTTTCTGTGACTATATCTGTAGAGTCCACTCTTTAATCCGAGGACTTGTACCATAAAATAAATATTGACACAAACCATGTGATAAACTGTGATTATGGTCTGGTACTTTCTTTGTGTACATGTCTTTGGTCACCTTATGATTGAACTAGGTTAACTTATTTATTTCCCCCATTGCTCTCACCTAAGTAACACAAATGTGACTAAATCCCTAATTTTGATTGATGAACCTCAAAACTTGACTCCCCAGATTCCTAAAGCTGGCATGTCAAAGATTTTCCAGTATTACATTGGGACAATATAATTAGTCCTGTAAAGGATGACCTAAATATACCAATCAGTGGTCCCAGTTAATAAATTATTTTGCATTTCTGGAATCTCTTTATTTTTGTGTCATTTTTCTATGCTCTTGTTTAAGCTACACTTAAGTAATCAGGTCTAATTTCAGGAGTAGGCTCTTCACAGTTGCCATATGTGAATCTATTAATGCTCCTATTTCTTACCATATTTTAAATTGATATTTATTGAGGACAGTCACTTTTTATAATTAATTAGTCATATATATATATATATATATATGCATAGGTATGTGTTTTTGTATATTCAGCTATTCAAACATTTAAGTAAGATTCCGAAATGTATTATTTGAATGAGAAAACTTGAATGAAACAATTACTGTCTCTGTATGTAGTCATGTAAGTTTACACCAAAAACCGAAGATATCTTCAGATTTATTAACGCTGTTTAGCAGACTTTCTTAACTAAACCATATTAGTTACATTTGTTAAAATAAAATACCTAGTTGTTTTTATTCCTAGTGTTTTACTGTTTCATTTTGTTAATTCAAGCCTATTACATTAGATTTGTTCATATTATAAATAAACCATCATCTAAATATTACGCTGGAGTAAGTTTTTTAAATGTGAGCAGAAAGTTTCTGTGTTACTCAAACTTGTGGTCCATTGCTGTCACTTTAGTTACTCCCACAGGTACATAACTCCGATAGCATCAGTCTTATTTAGTATATCCATTTTTTCCTCAAATTATTCTGTGGTCTCATATTGTAAAACAATATGCTCTGTTTACTAGTCTGCATTTTTCTACAGGCACAAACATGCTCACACATACACATACACACAGTGTATAAAATTCAGACAAAATATTATCATCCTTCAGCAAGGTTTTACTAGTTAATTCAGATCCAACAGAGACTTTCTTGGCAACTGCATAGCATCACCTTATACTTCTAATCTTCTAATCATATTTTACTTAACAGTAAATAGCTAGACTTCTTTTTTCTATCTCCAAAGCATATTCTATATCCAACTCTCTAGACGCATTATCTCTTTATATGTCAGTCTTTCCCAAAAGACTTTAAGAAACTTTGGAGAGAGCTAGAGAATATAATACATACTGAGTTCTTAATATGTTATTATTTCACATACATTATTAAGGAAAATCTCTTAACTTGAATGTGACTTAGAAGTTATTTGCACAATTTTATTATGGATAAAAGTTAGACTAAAGAAAATTGTTTTTTCAAAGGTGGGATATGTAGCACAAACAGGGTTCAGTTCCAATTACATTCAATTCAAATCTATGTTTCTTCCTCCTTGTCATGTTAGTCAGTTTATTTATAGCCGTACCTCCGTATATATTTGTTGACTGATCTAATATCACCTCCATGTTTCCTCCTATATTGATTCATCTATTCATTCATATTTGTGTTTATTTTTGCTCCCAAATATTATTAAGTTCTTTACACAAGAGCATTTAGAGTATTTGGCAGACATATTTTAGGGGTTAACAAATGCTTGTTCATGATAAATGCACTTTAGGAAATACATGCTTATCATTTTCTAAATGTAAAATTGATGCAAGTTTTGGATTACCATGCTAACAGATAGGCTATGATATAGTAACGCAGAAGAAAAAGCGGCTTAAAATCAAGGGGGAAATGAAACCTATTTTTTTTTTCCATCTGTAGGGCATGTTGCCATTACTGAAAGCTCAACAAATAGTACTCCTCTAAATTTTTCGACTGAGTTTTGAGAAATAAAGTATGGTAGATGGAAAACAAAAAATATTCCATTATAATTTATAAAGGATAGATTTAAAGGTATAGATTATAAATTACATGTGAGGACCAATAATGGGATTCTTAATAGCAAATAACCAAATTAAGAGTTCCAAACCAGTAGACCTGCTCCTTAAGGAGCAGCAAAGAATGAATTATCTCTGCAGATTTGCTTACTATTAACAGGAGGAAAGGCATAGATGAGCAAAATGTGATGACTTAACTACTTCCACACTTACCAATCATACAAAGTACTCCATCTCCTGTCAGCAGATTGAGTAAAGAGATAGAGAGAGGCTACGAGTTAAGGTAATTCAGAACTTTTCTCACAGAATAAAACATCACACTCAAAAGCATCTTGTTTTAACACTTCATAAATTCAGTTAATATTTATCATCCATGGCTGAAAAACATATGGAAACAACTTCATTCTCCATTTATAATAATGATCATTAACCATATTTTACTAGAGCAAAAATTATACTCCCAAAGAATCTAAAAATTCATCAGGGAAATATACATAAAAGATAACATTTCAGAGGATAGAACTATTTTGATGTACCTAAATTTGCTTCTGCATTAATGTCAAATCATCAGACTAGTTGAAAGATAGGGAAATTATTCTCAGTGCATCTGCCAAGCAATTCTAGACAATTTGACTGATTCTTTAGGTAGTAAGCTCTGAAAACAGAAATTGTTGAAAGCTATCTGACCTGAATTTATTCCGCAAAATTTTATTCCCATCTGAAAGTGTGCCTTTGATTTATTCTCTGTCACTGCTGTATCTACGCTAATGCACCATTATGCATAGCTGATGTTTCAGATGTGTAACCATCATTCTCCTTGAAGCCAGAACTTTATGATTACGTCAGACATTGTCTGGCAAAATCTATTTAGCAAGTCGACTTTACCTTTTTAGTTTCTGATGAATGTGGAATAATTACTTAAATATTTATTCCTCTCTGTTTAAAATTTGCTAGAACAAAGAGATTATGCATGCAGAAAGTGTGCAAGGGGGTTGAAGATAACAAATGATACATCAAGCCCAGCCTAATGTGGCTTTACTGGAGTAGAAACAGTGGTAATAAATCAACTGCCAATGTTGATAATAAAATACTGCATTGGCCTCCATCAGCCTCAAGAGAAAGGTTAAATGTTATTTCTCACAATAACCATGTGGTCTTCATAGCTGACACCTTTAATATTGAATCCCATCATTATTTTATATAAAAAACATTTGATCTTTATTCTTAATGGAACATTTTTTATAAAGAACTACTTTGTAAATATCTAATATCCCTGAAAGAGTTTCATTCATTTTATGGTTATGTTACTCCATAAAAGTATCTTCTCTCTTAATGTAAGACTACTGTTTTGTAATGGGTAGCTATGGGAGGTTGAGATTCATTCCAGTCAACTGTAAAGTGATCTTTTAATGGTTGACTTTATATGAAGCCAGTGTTGGTGTAGGGGGAAATTGATATGTTACTAGAAAAAAAACTCAGTAATTTATTTTCTAGTTTATTAAATCAAATCTAAATTTTGTTCATATTGCATTCCAAGTAACTCTTATTTCAAACACAAACCTCATATCTTGACCTATTTATACAATTATTTCCTTAATATGCTTTCTGTTAAGAATTAATAATTATAGAGTGGGTTTGCAATGTGTATTGGTATTAAAGGGGAAAGTATGCAACGTGTTTCAGAAAATACAAATTTGAGGCTTATATCTGTGAAGATATTGATGGTATATGTACAAATAAACTAGATGAAAGCAGATCCTTCCAGCTGTGTTCATACATTACACTAACCATTCATGTCCCACCTACACCTGAACCACCTGCACTACCTGCTGCAATATTGCTCACTCTTACCTCTGAAAGATTTCAGACTGGAAACCTGTATCTTCACTAATGCACATTTATGCACAGCTGATGTTTCAGATATAAAACCTTCGTTACATTGAAACGGCCATAAGCATCTTTCTTGTGCTTCCTCTGTTCAAAAAGCCATTTTATGGGAGATCTACTATGAGTGCTCCTCAATAACACTAGGGCTCATCAAAACTGTTTTATGTTTGGCATTCACTAAACATCTGCTAGCTGTTAGAGTGGTCCTGGGTAATATGCAGAAGCAGACAAAATGTCTTCCTGTATAGTTCATTGCAGAAATGTGCTAACTGGGTACTGAAAGTGACATTGCATGTGACAACGCACAGACTTCCACACACTAATACTCATACCTCTCCACCAAAACCAGCAATGATTTTCTGGACAACTCATCCCAAGGTCTTACTTTGAAAGGCAGATTTCTGTAATAGAACCATCTTTTATTTTTCTGTTTTTTACACATTGTTAAATCTTCACACATGTTTTCTGACTACAGAATTCTTCAAGAAACTAACTTGAGAATACACAGTCTGCTTTTTACTACAGGATTGTCAGCAACTTAAGTGTAAGTGCGGTTAACTTTTTCTCACAGCTGTATGCTCAATCCTTCCTGGCATAGAGTAAACTCTCTTCAGGGTTGTTTCTGGCAAAGGTCATTACTTTTGTTTGTTTCCTGGGCTGAAAATGGCAAAGATTAAATCCGTCTTAATCCCTGCTGTATGCCCAGCATTCTCCTGACATTAAGTACTTAAAAAAAAAAAAAAAAAACATGAATAAATGAAGGCAATTTGGGTGATTTTTCTAAGGTGTGTCAGTCTAAATAAAAAGATAATACAATATTCTACATCATATTCATTTACAAATAATGTATATATTTGAGGTCATAGATTTTCAGTTTTCTTCCTTTACTATCAAGTTTTAAAATATATGAGATCAATTATCAGTTTTAAAACGAGACAAAAGTGCCTCTTTATGTCATAGATAATGGAAAACAGAACATTTCTCCAGGATATAGCTTAGAAACTAGAACTCATTTTTGTGAAGATGATAAAGAGCATGTTCTCCTTATTTTGTTTTGTTTTTGCAGCAATCCCTGATAGAACACATATACAGACAGGTGGGAAAGAGAATTCTCTAGATCTTACCACCTATCATTTAGTTCTTACATATTTCAGCCTACAACCAATTGTTTACCAAGAAACTTGTGTCCTTCTTTTAATATTCTTGTTTTATATGTTCCTCTATTGCACTTTTATTTTAATAATAATATATTTGGATAATTTGGGAAGGTGACGCACAACTGAAATAGAATTCCAAATTTTGCACTTAAGTTTGTACATATTTTAGAAGAAGAAAACACATGTATTTGTTGAGTTTCTTAAGGGTTTTTAGGCCCAAGTGGATAAAGAACAATTTTTCCATGTTTCCCATGTTCAGTTATATCATTTTATCCTCAGAACAATCTTAAAGCAATGCATTCTAAATTTGACACTCTTATCTTAAAAGCGTAACTTTTATAATTATTTCACATACTACTCGTTTCTTCATAACCAGGAAGTTTTCCAGCCAAACGTCATCCTAACAATACATCATTTGCTACCACATGTTGTTAGAGTTTGTGATGCTAATTTCTATACAATAATTTTATTTATAAATACTCAGAATATATTATAGTATCTGGACACAATGCTTTATATCAAATTACACCTATGCCTTTATTATCTTTTACATTTATTTCCGGTTTCAGGTCCCATATTGTTTGGTTTCATAAGAAAGAAATGTTCATTCCTTCAGCTGCCTTAATCTTCCAAGGTGAAATTAAGTCTCTTTTCCCTAACAACAGACATTAAACAGATTTTGTCTTTCTCTAAAGTCCAAATACAAGGTTCTGTATCTCTTTGGGGAAATAAAAAACCATATTTAATTTATATCTAATAAGATTTTTATAATTGAAGTTGAGTGAATACAGGAGCAAGGAAAACATCAATGGTATAATAGAAGAAAAATTTCCAGAAATCTATAAATACTGGGTTGTTTTTTCTTTTTTTTCTTTTTTTTTTTTTTTTTTTTTTTTTTAAAAACTCTATTATCTGTGGAATAGTGTGAAAAGTAAAAAACCACAAATAAGAAACATATTTATAAAATTATTACCTGATGTTGCTTATCAAAAACTTTTTTAAAAATCAAAGAAAAGAAGAGGACAAATACCTTCTAAGGAAAAAATTGTAGATTATGAATTAATAATAGTTAAATATGTTCCAGATATCTTAATATTAAGTGCAAGTGAGAAAACATCTTAAAGCAAAGCTTTCAAAATCCTGAGGGAAAAATATTTCAAAATGAGAATCATTTATTCAACTAAATAATATTTACTAAAAAGTTAAGATACAAACATTTTCAATTTATAGAAAGACACAGAGTTTATCACCCAAGCACCTTTACTGGACAACAACAAGAGCAAAAAATGGTGTTTAGTACTTGGTATTTAACAGAAGGTACATTTAATACGTGTTTAAAATTTTACGTAGATGAAATATTTCTATAGCTTTTGTCTTTTTTTAATAAACTTTTTATAAAACATATTTTTGCTTCAGAATAAACAGGATAACTTTATGTATTTATATGTTTCAGAAAGATATATAAAATGTGGGGAATAAGAGGTATTTAATATATGTTATTACTTGGATATATGAGTAAAACAAAATGGTGCACTACTATTTTATATAAAAATAATACGTTTTGTTTTTTAAATAAACAAAGAATTATAGTCTTGGAAATCTTTTCCCATAAGTAAATAGAGAAATACACCATTATTTTAGACATCCATGATATTTGAATTCATAGATATACAGTAGTTCCCTTTCTGCCATTTTAGTTACCCACAGTCAACCACAATCTGAAAATAGAAAATGGACAATTTCAGAAATGAACAATTCATACATTTTCAATTGTTAGTAGTGAGATGAAATCTTACACAATTGTGCTCCACCCCACCTGGAATGTAAATCACCGCTTAGTCTACTCTATACTCACAGCATATACTACCTGTCAATCAGTCATTAACATCCTCTACTCCTGACATCCACCCATTGTCAACATCATGGATCAAAGATGCAGGATCTCCTGAGGCAGATGATCCTCCTTCTGACATATTGTCAGATTTCAGTAGTAGTCAAATGCTACCTCACAATGCCGACATCGTTCACCTCACTTTACCTCATCATATAGGCATTATATCATCCCAAATCATCTCAAATTAAGAATGATTATAGCATAAGGTATTTTGAGAGAAAGATCACATTCACGTATTACAGTATGTTATTATAATTGTTTTATTTTATTAAGAGTTGTTGTTAATCTCTTAACGTGTCTAATTTATAAATTAAACTTTATTCTGTGTATGTGTGTTTAGATAAAGACACATAATTTGTTTCGGATTTGGGACTATCTGTAGTTTCATGTATCTACTGAGTGTCATGGAATGTGTATCCTGCAGATAAAAAAGGACTACTATAACATTACATTTAGCCAATTTATTGCTCACTGACATTGAGATTGCTTCCAAATTTTATACAATTATAAAAATGATTTAACAAGAACTATTGAAAATATTTCATATTTGACACATTTTATTGGAAAAAAACATTTTTGTATTTTATATTATGCAAATTTTATTTGGAATGGCCATTACTTAATGGCCCTTCAAATATGCTAATATTTATCTTTTCAGAAATAATGTGTGTGTGTGTGTGTGTATATATATACCTTTTCTTTAGTCTTCTCTTCAATAATATTTTATGTCATTCTAAATTCATCACAAAATTAATTTAATAATTATTTATCTATCAGTCAATCGAAGAAATTTACAATGCATTAACATATGTTATTAAAAAGAGTTGAGGAAAATATATTTACAAAATTATGTTTGGTTTTTCTAAAACAGAATAATGGTCTTACTGTCACCCAAACAAGGTTGCCCAGTAGATCGAACTTAACAACCTATACCAGAAAGAACAAGATCAGACAGAGATTGCTCTATCTGTGTTCAAAATACAGTAAGAACATAGCTATAAAAGAAAAATACCTCTGATCTTGGGTAGAGCATTACAGCCACTGAAAACCTATAGGCTGGTGAAATGGGAACTGAAGTGGGGTGAATAACCTGACATTCTACTTGTTTCACAATATCCTGGCAATGTATTTCATTGGCCAAATCAGAAGCCAGAGGATAAGTCCGTCTAGTTTATACTTAACAAATGTCTGCCTTCTGGGTAAAGACCAAGGTGGAGATAGACAAAACTTGGCTCTATGGAGGCAAAGGAAGACAGCTCATAATACCTAGAAAACATAGAAAATTTTTTCCTGGGTCTATAGTATTTCAAGAATATAGTTTTAAAGTGAACAAGTTCTCTTTACTGCGGAAAGATAGCGATGGCAATTATATATTCAGGCAACGTAAGAGTACCTAAGTATATAAAGCAAATATTAAATGATCTGCAGGGAAATATAGATTGCAATACAATAAATGTTGGGGACTTCAATGCCCCACTTTCAGCAATGGCTATAACATCCAGACAGGCTATAACATCCAAACATCAACAGGGAAACATTGGAATTCAGCTACACTTTAGAACAATAGAATCTAACAGACACACACAGAACATACTTCTCAAGTGCGCATTATCCAGGATACATAATATATCAGCCAAAAACAAGTCTTTACAGATTTATGAAGAGTAAAATGATACCAGCTGTCTTTTCTGATCACAAAATATGTAAGTAGCAACCAATAACAGTAGAAATCTTGGAAAATTCACAAAAACCTGGAAATTAATCAACATGTTCCTGAACAACAATGAATCAGAAAAGAAATCAAAAGGGTAAATGTTAAAATATACCTTAAAACATGAAAATAAAAACACACATTTCAAACATATGGGATGCAGCAAAACAGTTACAGCAGGGAAATTTATAGCAATAAATGCCTGTATCAAAGAAGAAGAAAGATCTCAAATAAAAAACCTAACGTAACAACTCAAAAAAAAAAAAAAAAGATAGTAAAAGAAGAACAAACTAAGTCCAAAGTTAACAGAAAAAAGAAAATAAATAACAGGGCAGAAATAAATGAAAGAGTTTTAAAAAAATTAAAACCCATTAAAATAGGGTTTTTTTTCTCTTAAATTGAAAAGGTAAAACAAAATCCACAAACCCTTAGCTAGAACTTACTAAGAACAGAAGGAGAAGTCTCAGATAAAATCAGAAATGAGATGGCATTACGGTTAATAGCACAAAAATCAAGAGTAAGTTTATAAGAGACTAATTAACAATATGCTGTTATATTAGATAATCTTAAAGAATGAAATAAATTCCTAGACACGTGTAAACTACCAAGACTGAATCATAAATAAAGAGAAAATCAGAAGAGGTCAATAAATAAGGACATTGAATCAGTAACCAAAAAAAAAAAAAAAAAAAAAAAAAAAAATCAGTGGTTCTTGAATCAGAGAAGAGCCTGATGGCGTCACAGCTGAATTTTACCAAACATTTAAAGAATTAATCTTAATTCTTCTCAAACAGGTCCAAAAAAAAATTAAAGTGGAATAAACACTTCCAAACTCATTTTACTAGGCCAACATTACATTAACAAAGCCATGTAAGGAGGCTACGTAAAAATTGCAGGCCAATTTTCCTAATGAACATAAATTTTTAAAATACTCACAAAATACCAGCAAAAGAAATCCAGCACTACGTTAATGATCATTTACCATCACCAAGTGTGACAGGCAAGGATAGCTCATGATATGCAAGTTAATAAATGTAAAATACCACATTAACAGAACAAAGGACAAAAAAAAAAGGATCATCACAGTAGATGCAGAAAAATCATTCTACAAAATTTTATATCCTTCTATGATGAAAACTTTAAACAAATTATGTATAGAAATAATGTACTCCAACACAATAAATGCCATACCTGGAATGCCCATATTTAACATACTGAAGGGGGAAAAAAGTTCTGAAAACTTTTTCTGTAAGATCAGGAGCAAGACAAGGATTTCTACTCCTGTCGCCTTTTTTGAAACATAGGGCTGGAAGTCCCAGATAGAGCATTAAGGCAAGTGACATAAATAAAAATGAATTCTAATAACAAAGGAAGAAGTAAAATTGTTTCTGCCGATGATATGATCTTATATATAAAAAACTAAAGATTCTACCCAAAACAGCATGAGCCAATAAATGAATCTAGTAGAGCTCCAGGATAAAAAAAAAAAAAATTAACAAAGAAATATCAGTAGAATATCTGTACACTCACAATGAACTAGCCAAAAAATAAAATTTTAATATATCCCTTTTACAGTAGACAAAAAACCAAAATACCCAGAAGTAAATTTAATGGAGATAAAAGATCTGAAAACAATAAAACATTAATGAAAGGAATTAAAGAGGACTCAAATAATTGGAATAATGTCTCATGTTCATGGAATGAAAGAACCAATACTGTTTAAAAGTCCATGCTACTGAAAATTATCTAAAAATTCAATGTGTTTCCAATCAAAATCTTAAAGTCATTTTTTTACAGCAATAGAAAAAAATTCTACAATTTGTCTGGAGCCACAAAAGCCCTCAAATAGTCAATACAATCTTGAGCAAAATGAAAAAAATGAAGGCATCACAATACCTTATATCAAAATGTAGTAGAAGGTTATAGTAATCGGAAGAGCATTCATATTGGCATAAAAACAGATATAGCAGTGAGATAGAGAACTCAGAAATAAACTCGTGCATGTATGGACACTTGATTTTTAATAAAGATACCAAAAACATAGAATAGATGAAAGGCAATCTCTTTAATAAATGATGTAGGTACAATTAATAGCCAGCCACATGCAGAAGAAATTTTATCACATGCCATTTGCTAAAATCAATTCAAAATGAATTACAGACTTAAATGTAAGACCTAAGATATAAAATTACCGGAAGAAAACACACAAAAAAGTCCCACAGCATTGGTATGGCAATGATTTTTTATATATGATCCCAAAATCACATGTAACAAAAACAAAAATAGACAAATAGTATTGCATCAAACTAAGAAGCTTCTGTACAGAAAATAAAAAGAAACAAAACACAGAGTGGGAAAATAAATATTTGCAAACCATGCATCTGATAAAGGGTTAACTTCCAAACCATGTAAGAAACTCAAACAACTCAATAGCAAGAAAAAAAAAAATGTGCAAAAGATTTAAATAGACACTTCTCAAAAGGCAAAAGACCAGCAAGTTTATTTTAAAAATGCTTAATATCACTAATCATCAGTAAAATGCAAATTAAAAACACAATGAGATACCATCTCACATATGTTTGAATGGGTACTATTGAAAAGACAGAAGATAAGTTTTAGCAAGAAAACGGGACCCTGGTACACTGTTGGTGTAATTAGCACAATCATTATGAAAAAATGGCCTGAGCGTTCCTCAAGGAACCAATAATACAATTAATACAACCCAGCAATTTCTCTAGTGGGTATGTATCCAAAAGAATTGAAATCAGTATGTTGAAGGGATAATCAGCACTCTGTGTTTATTGCACCACTATCCATAATAGCTAAGATCTGGAATCAACCTACGTGTCCATCAAGGGATGAATGGATAAATGAAACACGTTACAGATATAAATAGAATACTATCGGTCTTAAAAAAAAAGAGGAAACTCACATCATTTCTCATAACATAAATGAGTCCAGAGGACATTATCTTAAGTGAAATAAGCCAAGCACAGAAGATAAATAATACACTATTTCATTTATATATGGAATCCAAGGAAGTTTAACTTACAGAAGCAGAGAGTAAAAAGAGGGTCACCCGAGGCCAATGGGAGGAGGAGAGCATGGGGATAAAATGACCAACGTATACTAAGTTCAAATTAGACAAGATTTAGTTTTCACAATTTATAGCAAAACAAGATTGTCATATTTAATATTAATGTATTTTATATTTCAAAATTGCAGAAGGTATAGATTTTAAATATTCTCATCACAAAAAAATTGTGTGATGTTTAGTAGCATGATATAATCATTTCATACCGTATACATATGTCAACACATTATATTATGATCCATGGATACAATTATTGCCAACTAAAAATATAAACATAAGTAAAAAATAAAAAATAAAATGAATCAAGTGTTACACAACATCAAGAAACAGTATTAGTACTAAGAGAAATAATCACAACTGGCTTTCTGCATCTTAACATCTTAACAGTATGCACTTTTGATTTCCATTTAAATCCCTGACATTTGCAATGTGTTCGCATTAATAGAACATAATTCCAGAGTTTTCTTGAAATGGCTTTGCGTTTTGAAAAACTGTTTGTAGTAGCTCTGGGTGCATTGCTTATTGTTGCTTTTGAAAATAATTTAGGGATTTTTTGAAAGAACATTCTCAAATGTGAATCAAATAACAGCACTGAATAAATGTACCAGTAATTTTCCTATCTACTTTTAAATGCATATTTGTCTGCAAAACAATAATAATAATTTCTAAAAATCAGGGTAAGAAAGATCAATATTTTAATATAACTTCATTTTTTAAATATTTCCAGCTATCAATTAATCATACTTAACATGAAAACACGGGTGTTCTTTGCTATATGAAAAAGAATCATTCCTGGTATTTAAGTTTGCATTTTAAAACTTGAATCACATTTTAAAGGCATCAGGCAGTTTAAAGTAGAAAAGATAGCATGGTCAATCAGTTAATAGAAAAAAAATTACTTTGAGAATTGTAGGCACATTTTCTCTTTTAGGAGTCTATACTAGTATATCTAGTAACTGCTTACATATGCATATATATATATATATCTATACACACACACACACACACACACACACCCCACACACATACATGTATCAAGCCAGAGTTCAGAACTCCAAGTGCAATATCATGTGTATATATGCACATGATATACACGTGTATATATGTGCATATATATGTGTATATATGCACATGATATACACGTGTATATATGTGCATATATATGTACACGTACAGCATATATATACATACACATATATATGGACACAGATTTCTAAATTACTATATGATAGTTAATTTTATGTGCTAATATGCCTGGATCATGGGTACCCAGATATTTCATCAAATATTATGCTGGGTGTTTTGTGAGGATGTTTTTGGATAGGATAAGCATCAAAATGGGTAAACTGAGTAGAGAAATTGTCCTCCCTAATGTGGATGGTCTCATCCAATCTGTTGAAGGCCTAAGTCACACAGAAAGGCCGACCCTCTCCCAAATCAGAATTTTCCTTCTTGACTGTTTTCAAACTGGACCATTTCATTTTCTAACTTGAACTGAAACATTAACCCTCTTGGATCTTGAGCCTGCCCTTCTATAGACTGACTCTCCATCGTTGGCTCTCCAGCTTGCTGACTTACTCTGTAGATCTTGAAGCTTGTCAGCTTCCATACTCTGATAAACCAATTGTTATAATAAATCTCTTTAGACAGATATAGATATAAAAATATGTTTCATATTGGTTATGTTTCTCTGGAGAACTCTGATTAAAACACGTTGCATTTAGTAATTTGGCTAACCTATAATTTAATGATCTGTGGAAAATTACTTGGGGGCCCTAGGTGTTGGAAAACTGTTTAGCTCAAGAATAAAGACATGTAAATATTATTTAACCTTTAACACCAGGTAATCTGCATAAATTATTGACGTTCAGGGTATCAGCCAAGGCTGATTGTGGAAGAACAGGAAAAAATATATGCTCTGGCTAGGATTTGAGAAGTTTCAATGTGAGAGTTAAAGCCTCAAGTTTTGAAAGTGTGCTCACAAGGTTAATCACTCTGTTTAATTTTGGAAGTGTTCATAGATTCATCAACGGTTTCGCAGTCTAAAAAACTAAGGATCTTTTTGGCATAAATCTTGTCCAGTGTCTGGAAAGCATCAGAAAAGAAATTACAAATAATATAAATTTGGGTCAATTGTTACATCAATTTCAGGAAGAGATCTCTATTGTGTCTGAAATAGTTGTGTCATTTGGAACAAGTCAGTGTATTTATTTTTAGAAATGAACATCAAACAGTGTTTTGTAATGACAAGCCCAGGGAACCGCCTACCGGTGAATGATGGTTCCCAAAGGGGATTCCAACAGACCATGTATGGAAAATTTAGCTCTTAGAACTGTAAAAGGTTGGTGCAGTGGCAAGGAGCAAGCTAGTGTTTGGACCTTCAAGTGCAGTATTAGGAACTCTGGGGAATAGTAACTGTCTAGTTCATATTCTAAAAGCACATAAGATTAAGAAATAAAAGTGAACTAGAGAATGCAAGGAAGTGGGAAGAACTTGGCTGAAATGACCTTTACTCAAACCTAATGAAGTTGGAGCAGTAGAGTAGGTCAATTTCTCTAGCTTAGGAAATGGTGACTACTTTTTTCCTGCTTTTCATACTTGGGGCTTTCAACAGAAAAGTATATAATATCAAGTCAAGTTTACATACATATAAATACAAATGTTTCTTTTTATTTTATTCAGTAATAGCATTATGAAACTTCCAACTATTGATTCTGAATGATTGAACTGAATCCCTAATAAGTCTAACTATAATTTTTGTTTTTTTTAATTGGTTATCTTTATATTTCAGAAACTTAGATGTATATTCAGAAAATTATAATGTCGGGTTCCCTGATTTCCACAAAGAAGACATTTCAGAGTTTCTGAGAGGGAATAGACCGAATCCAGTATGTATAAGACATCATTATAATCCTGATGAAATGTTTCTTTCAGGCCCCAGTGGTTACCTATGCAACTCTCTGCTTCACTTTACTTCATACTTGCTACTTAAGGCCTTGTGACTGGTCACCAATGTGTTGACATCCTGTTCTTAAATCAAGGATCATATTACTAGCAGATATGGAACTTAGGCTTTCTTAACTATTGGTTTTAGTAAATGAATCTTTGTTAATGGATTTTTCCAAAAGATTTTCTGACATGATTTTTTTAGGTTGGTAATGATATCTTTATCATATTGGTTTTATTTGGAGCACTGTGCATACAAGGAGAATTTTTCAATCTTTACTTTCCCCAGAGTCACTTTGCTTGAACTCCTAGGTAAAATAAAATACTTCTTGTAATGCAGAAATGTGATTATTACAATTACTGTGCATTTAGCCTTATTCTTCTCTTATTACCCACTTCACTAATTCAGAATTGTTTTCTATTTAACAATTGTCTGTCTCTTTACAAATTAAACCCCCCAAAAGGCCCTGAAACCTATGGCTTCATGGTGTGCTTGGAGTGAGAAACCAATAGGGAGTGGAAGAGCTCTTTTATAGAACAGAATAGCTTAAAGCAGTTGATTCTTTAATGTGGCCTTTCTCATCTTTTGCTCGGAAAAAAAAATACAGCATTTTAATACCAAAACATGTAAGAGGCTATATCCTCAGATTTATATTATTTGCAGAAAAAAATTTAAGTTATCATTCTTCTATATTTTACACTTATTTATCTGTAACTTGATGAAAATGTTCTTATTGATTGATGCTTTTACAAGATCATATTGGAAACAACTCACTTAAAGAATAAAACTGACACAATTGTGACATGTCACAAACATTGAAAAAGGAAGTACATTTGTGTTGCTTCTAGCCCCACCCCAGGAGTCATCTGGAAATTTTAAAGAAAAACAGCTCAGTGAACTTCTATAGGCCAACTTATTGGTGAATTTCTTCTATCCTTTAGTGTTATACCATTTCATGTATACATGATGTCATTTAAGATTGCCATATGTAACTTCTTCAACAGTATGGGAATATAGGTCTGCTATGAAGATATTTTCCAGCTGTTTTGTTTTATAATGAAAGCTTTCTTATAAATTTGTTAATTATTTTAATATTCAAAAATTTAACTTATATGATCCTTAGCTTTTTCTTCTATATTCTGTATTTACAAGATGTCACATAGTTGAGGTTTACTAAATAATATTTAATATTATATCACCTCTGAACTTAATATTTTTAAAATATTTATTAGCAAGGTTTTACAATCACTAATCACATGTAAATTTAATTCAGCTTATTAATTGCGTATGTTTCAGTTTATAATACATTGTTCAAATTAGTTTTTCTGACAAAATTTTTGTTTTCAACAATGTGCTGTGAAAAAAGGCAGTCTCTATATCTCATTGAGGTATATATTCCCAATGACCAAAGCTACTTCTTAAACTTTTAGCAAATTAAATTCTTAATGTAGTAATAGTCATAAATTAAGCAATAAATTGATTTTAGAATGAATTGAGTAAAAAGCCTCTTTTCTACTCAAGAGAATTTTAATTGTGCTTGCAAGTTGGACAAAGGTGCCGGTATTGAGAGACAATGAAATATATGCATATGATGGTAATGATATAATGACTTCTAAAAGTCAGATGACTCACATAAAATAATGAGCAGTCAGTGCTTACACATAGTCATTTGTTATGTATTATTATTAGAGTGTCTACCATTAAAAGAGAATATGTGAAATATTGCCAATCTTAAGTAGTATTATTTCAGAGAAAAATATACTATTTGATTATACAAATCACCTCCGATTTTTAAAAACCTGGTTTATGTATTTGCTGTCCAGAATAATATATTTAGTAGATTGATGTTCGTTGTTGAAATAGAGGCTGCGGTGTGCCTCCCAGTTTTCTCTGGAAGAAAACTCCTTTTTCAGGGGTTTTGAATGCTGAAGTGTCAAAACTGAGATAATCCCTCAAAATTGCCCTCACCCAATATTATGCCCATGCCTGAGAACAGTCTACTAGGAACTGATCGATTTGTACGAAAATCTAGTCCTCTTACTTTGTCAGAATATGGTTGAAGAACTATCTCAGTTTACATTTTCCTATAAGCTGAGGCCCCTATTGCAACTGCATCACAATTAAAATTTCCTGTTTCTTCTATTTCCTTATAAGACTACCAAATAATATTATGTTTATTAAAATGATGAGCAAAACACAGCTAATTTAAGGGAAGCCTTGATAAAATAAAACACAGCATTCCAGAACATGATAAATAAATTCTATTGTCACAGAATCTTTGGGGTGTTTCTTTTCCAGCCAGAAACCTCTGTGGCTCATCACACCTTTGCCTCAGTTTTTATTAAAGTCTGCTGAGCTCGTTCCACCCATTTGGGCTGACAGTCTGTGCTCAGCTGATGCTACCAGCCTGAATCTCATGCCTGCCAACAGTGAGTCAGGCACAGAGGGCTGTGTGAGTCAGGAAGTGTGGGGTCCAGCCACTGCACACAGCCAGGCATGCCAGCTGCAGGAAGGTGGGCATCTCCAGGGGCTGGCTCCTGCTAACCTGCAGCTGGACCAGATATACTGCAGGCAGCTTTCTTGGTTGGCACAGGGGAACTCGGTGGCACCTGGAAGCTTGGAGATGCCAGGAACTGCAGAGCCTCAAAGGGGATGTCTTATCCTTGACTCAGGGACCTCCTAGGTCTGGGCTCCCCAAAAGGAAACTTCTGTCCTTCTCTGTTTTCTTGTCACCCACAACACGGCAAGCAAGGGGCATGTTTCAGCCCTGTTCGTGTTACAGTTCTTTTAGACCCATCATTCAGCAGCTCCCAAGTTCCAGGAAGAGGGAGGTAGGTGGACAAGTGGAGGATGAGCAAGGCAAAGAGAAGTTTATTGAGTGACAGAACAGCTCAGAGGAGACCCACAGTGGGTAGCTCCCCTTCACAGGCATAGCGTCCAGATGAATGTTCAGCTTCCAGCAAAGAGGAGACCCTGGAGTTGGGTAGCTCTTCTCCACAGCTGGTAGTCCCTCTATGTCTGCTTCAGCCTGGCTGGGTCCAGGGGGTTTTTATGGGTTTCAGAGGAGAGGAAGTACATGCTGATTGGTCCATGGGAGATTATGGACAGGCCCAGAAAAAGCAGCATAAGTTCCCATTCTGGTCTGTCAACCTGGCTCCCAGGCTTCATCTCTGGCTTGAAGGTGGGGCTTCACTGGAGACCCTCCCCTTTATTCCAGGAGCCTATCTGCCTCCTGCCATCACCTCAGCTGTTTGTGCTGAGAGGTGCCTGCAGGCTGGTACTCAACTGCCCTCAGCCCCGCATCAGCCTCCCTCCTGTGCTCCTCAGTGGCCAAATCCCAGAGGGGGTTGAGGTGGCAGGTGATTAGCATATCAGTGCTGCCTTGACCATGCACACCCATAGCTGCATTCCAACAGCACCTGGACATGGCATCAACTTTTCTCCAAGATCAGAGCAAGTACTGGGAGTTGGGATAGGCCAGGCAGCTCTTCTGAGCCTGTCAGGGTGGGATGGGGGCTTCCAGGCCCCTGAGAGTGCAGAGATACCCAGGTCTGCAGCCACAGCTGGGCAGATGCAGCTGTTCCTGGGAGGGCAGGGCTCCCTCCTGCTCCAGCCCCCAAGAGAACAGAGATGCCAGGATCCAGAGCAGCAGCTGGTCAGCCGCAGTTGTACCTGGGGTGCACAAATCTCCCATCCTGACAACTCTGAAGGGGGTAGGGCTTCTGCCTATTCCCAGCTTCTGCCAGCTCCATGGAGCATGCAGCACCAGCTGCACTTCCCCCACTGCAGAGGGCATCATGGCAGCAGCTGCTCCAGATGGGCCACCACTGCCATCACAACAAGGTTTTCGAGACTGAGCATATGAATAATATTTTAAGGGTCCAGCCATTTGTTGTGTTCTGGTGTATTTCTTTTAAAACAAAAGCAAATTATGACACTTCATATCTCCCACCCAAGTAAAGAAAGCAGGATTCCTAGATCTCTTTGGTTCTTTAGGCAACATATTCTGCACTTGAGAATACTACGTTCACCTGTTAACTTACTGAAATGAAAAACTGTCACCTTTGATTGGGGCATGCATAAGGAATGGCTTTGCAGCAGCTTCGGGCTGCAATGCAAGTCCTACTGCTTAGAACATATAAACTAGTAGACTAAGGAATTAAAGGTATTTTTGGTAGAAAAACAGTCATAAGCCTAGATGTGGTGGCTCATACTTTTAATCCTGGCACTTTGGGAGGTCAAGGCAGGAGGATCACTTGAGCCCAGGATGTTGAGGCTGCAGTGATTTCTGATTGCACCATTGCTCTATAATCTAGGTGACTAGGCAAGATTAACAAGAGGGGTGGGGCCAAGATGGCCAACTGAAAGCAGTGGTGTTCAGAGGCTCCCATAGAAAAAAACTGTAATAAGCATGTGAATCCCTCAATATCAACCAAGGTGTCCAGGTTCTTTCATCAAAATTGACTAGAAGGCTGACATGACCTATGGAGAGAAGGAAGAGCAGTGTGGTATGGCAGCCCACCTGAGAGCCACAGGAGCAGGGGAACTCTCTTCCCCCAGGCAAGGGGTGCAGTGAGTAAGCATGCTACCCAGCCTGGGAAACTGCTTTTCCACATAACTGTGCAACCCATGGATTGGAATATCCAACTCGTGAAATCATGCCACCGGGGCCTAGCTTCCCAACCCCAGAATGGACAGATTCTTATATCTTCTCAGCTGGAATCTGCATAAGCCTACCAAACTCCCGGGGAGAGGGGTGACCAGCTGCTGCTACCTGCTGTCTAAGCCACTTGAGCACCTTTGGGGAGGAGCAGCCCCCAGAATTGGGACTAGCAATTGCCTAACATGCTAAGCTCCCTGGATGGGGGAAAGGCAGCACCAATTTCTATAGCTTCAGGCTGTGTTTTTCCCCTGCTGGAGTCAAGGTGGCTGGAAGGCTTGATCCCAAGACTTGTTAGCACAACCCAACACACTGGCTGAGATAGTCTCTGGCCAGATGGCCTCTTCAGGCCAGACCCCAACACATCCTTCCTCATTGGGCCAGATTCTCTATAGGAACTTCAATAACTCCAGCTAGAGGCTTAGGGACAGAGTTTTCAACTCCCTGAGCCTGAGCCTTTACTGGGAGGGGTGGCAGCAATCTCTGCAGATCAGCAGACTTAGCCTCTCCTCCTGATAGTTCTGAGGAATCCAGGCAGCCCAGGCAAGTGGGATTCCCCACAGTGAAACACACCCCCTCCACCAAGGGACAAAGTGCTTCGTTAAATGGATCCGCTTTCTGTGCGACCAAACTGAGTGAGACCCTCCAATTGGGATTGTCAGATGCCCTATACAGGAGCCATTATACTGGCATCAGGTTGGTGCCTTTCGAGGTCAGAGGTCTCAGAAGAAGGAGTAGGCTCCCATCTTTGCTGTTCTTCAGCTTTCTGAAAGAAGCACTAAACATGGAAAGGAAAACAGGTACCACCCTCTGCAAAACACCAAAATATAAAGACCAATGACCCTATGAAGCAACTGCATCACCTAGTGTGCAAAATAACCAAATAACATCATGATGGCAGTATCTAATTATCACATAACAATACTAACCTTAAATGTAAATGGGCTAAATGCCCCACTTAAAAGACACAGACTGGCAAGTTGGATAAGAAGTCAAGACCCATTTGTGTGCTGTATTCTGGAGACCCATCTTATATTCAAAGACACACATAGATTTAAAATAAAGGGAGGGAGAAAAACGTACCAAGCAAATAGAAACCAAAAAAAAAAAAAAAGCAGTCGTTACAATCCTAGTATCTGATAAAACAGACTTTAAACCAACAAAGATGAAAAAAGACAAACAAGGACATTACATCATGGTGAGAGAACAATTTAACAAGAAGAGCTAACTATTCTAAATATACATGCACCCAATACAGGAGCACTCAGATTCACAAAACAAGTTTTTAGAGACCTGTAAAGAGACTTAGATTCCCACACAAAATAGTTGGAGACTTTAACACCCCACTGTCAATGTTAGATAAATGGGACAGAAAATTAACAAGGATATTCAGGACTTGAATCAGCTCTGGATCAAGTGGACCTAGTAGATGTCTACAGAACTCTCTATCCCAAATCAAAATAATATACATTCTTCACAGTGCCACATGGTACTTATTTTAAAATCAGTCACATAATTGGAAGGAAAATGCTCCTCAGTAAATGCAGATGAACTGAAATCATAACAGTCTCTCAGACCACAGTGTAATCAAATTAGAAATAAGGATTAAGAAACTCACTCAAAACCACACAACTACATGCTCCTGAATGACTCCTTGGTAAATAATGAAATTAAGGTAGAAATCAAAAAGTTCTTTGAAACCAATGAGAGCAAAGAGACAATGTACCAGAATCTCTGGGACACAGCTAAGGCAGTGTTAAGAGGGAAATTTATAGCACTAAATTCCCACATCAGAAAGCTAGAAAGATCTCAAGTCAACACCCTAACAACACATTTAAAAGAGCTAGAGAGACAAGAGCAAACAAATCCAAAAGTTACCAGAGACAAGAAATAACTAAGATCAGAGAATTGAAGGAGACAAAGTGAAGAAAAATACTGTACAAAAATTAATGAATCCAGAAGCTGTTTT
Organism: Sapajus apella; assembly: GCF_009761245.1. Taxonomy (NCBI): domain Eukaryota; kingdom Metazoa; phylum Chordata; class Mammalia; order Primates; family Cebidae; genus Sapajus; species Sapajus apella. The sequence continues at coordinate 2,230,972 of NW_022436967.1, forward strand.
TTCAAAAAAATTAAAAATTAAAAATTAATTTTTTCAAAAAAATTAACAAAAAAGATCACTAGCTAGACAAATAAAGAAGATGAGAGAGAAGAATCAAATAGAAACAATAAAAAAATGATGAAGGGGTATCACCATTGATTCCACAGAAATACTATACACATTTCTACACAAATGAACTAGAAAACCTAGGAGAAATTGATATATTTCTGGACATATACACCTTACCAAGATTAAACCAGGAAGAATTCAAATTCCTGAATAGACCAATAACAAGTTCTGAAATTGAGGCAGTAATTAACAGCCTAACAACCAAAAAAAGTACAGGAGCAGACAGATTCACTGCTGAATTCTACCAGAACTACAAAGAGGAGCTGGTACCATTCGTTATGAAACTATTCCAAACAATTGATAAGGAGGGACTTCTCCCTAGCTTATTTCATGAAGTCAGCATCATCCTGATACCAAAACCAGGAAGAAAATAACAAACAGAGAAAATTTCAGGCCAATATCCCTTGGGAACATTGATGCAAAATTCCTCAATAAAAAAACTGGCAAACTGAATCCAGCAGTACATCAAAAAGCTTATCCACAATGATAAAGTTGGCTTCATCCCTGGGATGCAAGACTGGCTCAAAACACAGAAATCAATAAATGTAATTCATCATATAAACAGAACCAAAAGCAAAAAACACATGATTATCTCAATAGATGCAGAAAAGTCCTCTGATAAAAGTCAACATTCCTTCATGTTAAAAACTCTCAATAAACTAGGTATTGATGGAACATATCTGAAAATAGTAAGAGCTGTTTATAACAAACCCACAGCCACTTCAATATTATACTGAAGTGCAAAAGCTGGAACCATTCCTTTTGAAAACTGGTACCAGACAAAAGGATTTCCTCTCTCACCACCCTTATTCAACACAGTATTGGAAATCCTGGCCAGGGCAATCAGGCAAGAAAAGGAAATAAAGGGTATTCAAAGAGGAATAGAGGAAGTCAAATTGTCTCTGTTTACAGACAACATGATTTTACATTCAGAAAACCCCATAATCTCAACCTATAAACTTCTTGAACTGATAAGCCACTTCAGCAAAGTCTCGGGATACAAAATCAATGTGGAAAAATCACAAGCATTCCTTTCCACCAACAATAGGCAAGAAGAGAGCTAAATCGTGAATGAACTCCCTTTCACTTTGCTACAAAGAGAATAAACACCTAGGAATACAGCTAGCAAGGGATGTGAAGGACCTCTTCAAGGAGAACTACAAACCACTGCTCCAGGAAATAAGAGAGGAAACAAACAAACTGAGAAGCATTCTATCCACATGAATAGGAAGAATCAATATCATGAAAATGGCCATACTTCCCAAAGTAATTTATATATTAAATGCTATTCCCATCAAACCATCATTGACATTCCTCACAGAATTAGAAAGAAACTATTTTAAATTTCATATGGAATCAAAGATGACCTCTTATAGCAAAGACAATCCTAAAGCAAAAAGAATAAATCTGGAGCCATCACACTACCTGATTTTAAACTATACTACAAGGCTACAGTAACCAAAACAGCATGGTATTGGTATCAAAACATATAGACCAACAGAGCAGAACAGAGGCCTCACAAATAACTACACATCTACAGCCATCTGATCTTTGACAAACCTGACAAAACAAGAATGGGGAAAGGATTACCCATATGAAGAAAGCTGATACTGGACTCCTTCTTTACATCTTACACAAAAATTAACTCAATATGGATTAAAGATATAAATGAAAAACCCCAAACCATAAATACACTAGAACACAACCTAGGCAATACCAATCAGGACATAGGCATCTGCAAAGACTTCATGACAAAAATGCTTAAAGCAATTGCAACAAAAGCCTAAATTGACAAATGGAATTTAATTAAACTAAATAGCTTCTGCACAGCAAAAGAAACTATTATCAGAGTGAATAGGCAACCTACATAATGTGAGAAAATTTTCTCAATCTACCCATCTGATAAAGGTCTAATATCCAGAATTTACAAGAAAGTTAAACATATTTACCAGAAAAAAAAAGGAAACCTCATCAAAAATTGGGCAAAGAATATGAACAGACAGCTCTCAAAAGAAGAGATTTACATGGCCAACAAACATATGAAAAAAAGCTCCACATCACTGATTATCAGAGAAATGCAAATCAAAGCCACAATGAGATACCATCTCATGCTAGTCAGAATGGCAAATATTAAAGTCAGGAAACAACAGATGCTGGTGAAGCTGTGGAGAGATAAGAATGCTTTTACACTGTTGGTGGGAATGTAAATTAGTTCAATCATTGTGAAAGACAATATGGAAATTCCTCAAGGATCTAGAACCAGAAATATCATTTGACACAGCAATTCCATTACTGGGTATAGACTCAAAGGAATATAAATCATTCTACTATAAAGATGCATGTGCATGTACATTTACTGCAGCACTATTTAAAATAGCAAAGACATAGAACCAGCCCAAATGTTCATTAATGATAGACTGAATAAAGAAAATGTGATATATATGCATAATAGAATACTGTGCAGCCATAAAAAGTAATGAGATCATGTCCTTGCAGGGACATGAATGAAGCTGGGAGCCATCATCCTTAGCAAAATGACACAGGAACAGAAAACTAAACACTGCACGTTCCCACTCACATGTGGGAGTGAACACTAAGAACACATGGACACAGAGAAGGGAAAAACACATAACAGGGCCTGTTGGGTGTGGGGGCAAGAGAGGGAACTTAGAGGATGGGTCAATAGTTGCAGCAAACCACCATGGTACATGTATACTGATGTAGCAAACCTGCATACCCTGCACGTATATCTGTTTTTTTTTTCTAAGAAGAAATAAAATAAAGACAAGGAAACATTAAACAAAACAATAAATAAATAAATAAAACTCCTCATAGACTTGGCTACAAAAGACATTAAAAAGAAAAAAAAGAGAAAGACATTCACATATAACAGAGAGTTATACATCACAAAAGATCTTAAAATGCTACTTAGCCATGTGAGAAATGCTGATCATGGATATCAAGTGACCAGGCAGCCCATCCTTTATGAACTGGCCTCTGTGAGACCCTCCACATCATGTGGTCTTGTAGATTCCGCTATCTATTCCAAGGTTGAAGGATTATATTTGCAATAGGGTGACAGCAAGATTAGGGCTATGGGTAATGTGCATAAAGTGGCTCAGACTTTCAATTTATCCTATACTCTCTCACTGGCCCCTGTTCCTCAGCTCACCCCTATGGTTACATTGGCATCCACTCAGAACAGCTCATGTGGAAGGCAAAGGCCAAGAAGAAAGATCATGAGTACATTGGCTTGTGGTTGCAAACTAAAAATGAGCTAATTCTGCTATATAAAATGGGCCTTGTTAAGCCTCATACACTCCAGAGTGTGAGAAATACACTCTATAATGTTTCTGAGACTCAACATGTCAGTACATTTTAGGAGTCCAATGGCCTGGGGTATTCTGAAATGTCACTCAAACATAAAACAACCAAATTATAGCATTTCACAACTCCCACCATAAAGAAATATGCACCATGTTTGGTAGATTTCATTTCTGAAAAAGTGGTCATGAATGACATTGGTGAGGAGGAATTTTCACATGGTCGGAGCATCAGATGGTATACTTGGTCATGCACATTGTGTGGCAAGAATAGTTTCTATAGATGACCATATATACGAATTCACTGGCAGTGGGGAAAGACTTCCTTTGTTTATCAGGCGCCTACAAGCAGACAGCTTAAAAGACTGAGACAGAGAGGTCTACAAAAAAGGAAGGCATGTGGGTAAATGAGGGGGGTAAGCACAAAGAGTGAAGATCTTTATGTTACCTTATGATCTTTATTAGTCAGGGTTCTCCAGAGAAGCAACCAATGGTGTGTATGTGTGTGTGTATGGAGAGAGAGAGAACGAGAGAGAGAGAGAGACAGAGAGAAACAGAAAGATTTATTATGGCTTGGCACAGTGGCTCACTCCTATAATCCCAGCACTTTGGGAGGCTGAGGCAGGCAGATCATGAAGTCAAGAGATTGAGACCACCCTGGCCAACACGGTGAAACCCCATCTCTACTAAAAATACAAAAATTTGCTGGGTGTGCTGGTGAGCACCTGTAGTCGCAGCTACTCGAGAGGCTGAGGCTGGAGAATTGCCTGAACCTGTCAGGCAGAGCTTGCAGTGAGCCAGGATAGTAGCACTGCACTACAGCCTGGAAACAGAGCCAGACTGTGTCTCAAAAAAATAAAAAAGAGATATATTATATATAAATACATATTTTGCATTTATACATAGAGATAGATAATGTATATACGTGGATTTTAAGGAACTGGCTATCACAATGATGGGAACTTGTAGGTCCAAAATTTGCAGAGTGGACCAGCGGGCTAGAGACCAGGAATGAGCCAATGTTGCAGTTGAAGTCTGAAGCCTCTCTGCTGCAGAATTATTTATTATACAGTGGAAGTCAATCTTTTATTCTTTTTAGACCTTCAACTGGTTTTCTAATACCCACCACACATTATGGAGTGCAATCTGCTTTACACAAATTCAAACTTAAATGTTAACCTCGTCCAAAATACTCTCACAGAAGATTAGAATAATATTTGAAAGCCTTACAAGACTCACCTATTAGAAAAATACATGTATAGACACATTATTTTTATAAAACTCAGGTATTAAACATTTTCCTATCATCTCCGAGAGAATAAGAAAGATTTCATTCTCCTAATTTTGCTGAGATTTCTTTAATGCACAGTTAGAAGACCTTGCAATTTCAGATCCTTAATCACAAAGAACAGAGAGTTCTCAGCATCTCTGTTTGCAGTTTCTCAGAGTTCAAACTTTAAGTACTGAGTCATCATTAATTGTTTGTTTATACCTATAGCTGCAGCCCCACTTCTCAAAAATGCTTGAATTTGAGTTCTGCTAAGTTGGACTGTACAAAATGCTGATTACAAGCACATTGTATGCCTGTACAATTGTCTCTTAAAGCACTGTCTGATACACACTGTGATAAAATGTGGATGGTGGGTGTTAAAACCTGCAGTCAGTTTTAGCAGAAAGGGCAGATTTATGATGGAGTTGACCTCAAAAACAATTCCTCTGTGAATATATTCATGAATTCATGAACTAGCTCAACATTCTCTGAATGAGGCTCACATCTTCATTTTCTATTTTATGCCCAAGATAAATTACTCTATCATTTTAGGGCAGTGTCCATAGCAAGGGATTAAAAAATCTCAACTAAAACTGGCTTAACACGGGATCTTATTTGTTCACATTACTGAAAAACAGACACAGAATTAGCTGCAGGTAGAATTTGAATCCAGTGTCTTCATTAATATCATCGGGTCTCAGTCTGTGTCTTTTCTCTCTGCTCTCCGCTACTTACTTTAAACGGCTGTATTCTCAGCTCAACATAGTAGTTACTTGTAACAGTGTGTATGCCTGTGTTATCACAGCCTCAAATTAGGTAGAAATAAAAAAGAGTATGTCTTCATTTGGTGTCCATACAAGTCTGTCGTTAACAGTAGTTAAACCAGCTTGGGTCATAGGCTTATCTCAGAACAGTGGATGTGGCCAGGGGTTGCAAATTACCTTGTTTAGTTCTGTCTGTGTTCCATTCTTACTACTAGACCCAGCGTAATCTTAATCATATGGGATGAGAGCAAGGAAAGGTTTTGTTTCTGTTTGGCTTGGTTTTTCCGTTTTGCCTAAAGAAAAATTAGGAGCCCCAAAAGAAAATCGTGTCTGCTGAGGAGGCAGAAATAATAACCACAGATTAAAGCTTTGTATGTGAAACAGACAGTAAAATAATTTGTGGGAAGAGTTCTCCTTTTCCATTTCAAATACAGCAGCACAACTTCCGACATGAGGTGTCACTCTCAGTGGCATATTTCAGAATGACATGCCACTTAACACTGCTATACTGATTAGTTTGGGAGGAAGTTATGATCAGAACAGTTCTTGCAACGATTCTACATGTGTGTTTGGTGACAGGAATTCAGAGAAGTCTTCCTTGCTTGATGGGAAGATAAATGTCTTAAGAATTAAGTGGAATATTATATTCATGTTTTAGAGATGACTGTAGGTTGCTTGGTTAAAAAGGTTCAAAAGGGAGACCTGCCACTCAGTGGTAAGTGAGAAAGTGTTTGAACTTTTAGAGCACTATGCCTGAGCTGCAGACAGAGTGAAGAACTCACCAAGAAAATGGGCTGCCCTTTGGGCATCTCAACCTAAATTTAACATTTCTATTCAAAACCAGTATCTTAAATCAATAACTCTGCCAATACAGCAGAAATTATATCCACAATTTTCCCATAGTTATCTTCCCACACCCATATGGGCAATGCTGAATTTAATGTGACCTGTGACATGGATACTTTTTCTGTTTTTACTTATCATCCTTAAACATTTGTAATTGCTCCCTCAGGGAATAATTCCATATATTCTTACACAATTCACCCCTGTAAATGATAGGCTATTTTTCAAGCTCAGGTGTAACACAGTAAAATGCAATGTAACATGTAGTCAAAAAGACTTGCTGAAGATTGAAATAGGTGGTTTAATGGAAATCCATAACCTGGATTTCAATCTGTAATTGTTTTGCTATCTTTAGGAATCCAAATTCTCATGAAACTTTTCTAAATGTATTTTCTTTCTATTTTATTCTCATTTTTAAAACTTAAGAAAACCTAATTAGCTATAACTAACACTTCTAAGATAGACCACTGGCTCTGTGCTTTTGGCATTTTAATTGTATTTAATTATTTACTTAGCCATTAACAGTGTCTGTACCCCACAATGATTCTCTTTCTGGTGTTGATGCAACATTAAAAAATAGTATGATTAAAGTTTTAATGCTTAATTCTTCCAAGAGTTAATTTTTAAATTGCAAATGTAATTATATAAGAAATAGCTGAAAATTTGTGTCTGATCTATAGGAATCTTCCATGTCAATTTGTTACATCTTATTCCTTCTATCTAAAGTTACATCTTATTCCTTATATCTGTTACATCTGATTCCGTCTATCTTATTCTTTCTATCTAGTCCCAATAGAAAGAAAAGAAAAATCAAAACTATCAAATGAGTTTCACTAAGCATGGAAATATTCCATCTGTAACTTATACAGTTCTACTTATGTTCGTGTTTATGTTTATACTTTGGTGCTTTACAGCTCTTTGGGATTCTGGCACAATATTGCATGTCTTGGGAACATAAAATCCCTAATATTTGAAAATATTATATTGTTGCAAGGTAAAGGTGGGGTACAGAAGGGATTTTGATATGGGGAGATAATAAAAAACCTTTATTTATGATACAAGGGTTTGAAAATGGTATAATAACTTAGTGATTTGGAAAAACAGACAATAAAGTGCAAAAACATCACTTGACAAAATGTGTATAAGATAATTTAATATGAAAAACAGCAATAACAACTATGTAGCAGGCAGTTATCACAACTTAAAAACTGAAATTTTATAAAGACTATTAATTCTCTCACTTTCTTAAAGCAAATTCAATATAACTACAATTTTACTTTCTCTAAGGTATTGGGAGACTCGCTATGTGATATTAATGGTGTTGCTCCTTTCTCTCCTTTCTGAGCGTCACAGGAACTCCAAGAGAATCCTTAAAATTGGAAAGTCCTCTAACAGCTTATTTTTATAGTCAATGCCAATGTTTTAAGCAATCTTAAATAAATCAGAAGAAAAGGAGTTTCAATCTTGCACAAACACGCATTATAGCACGAAGAACTTGGAGAGCAGTGTACTTGCTATATTCAGTAAGATTTTGAATGTATTTTGCTACATATTAAAATCCTATGATGTCCAATTTAATATAGACTCTCAAAAATACTAATAGAAGCCTTGTTTAATTTTCATATAACATGCACATCTAAGTGAATTAAATTATACGTGTTCTTCCAAGTACCTAAAAGTATATAAATCAGCTGTTTGACTAGCATATATAAATCAATCTGAAGAACAAAAAAATATTTATCAAATGGGTTATCAATTAATCAATATGTTTTATTGTTACTTAGTTTTGATTGCCTATGATTATGCAACATGTGATCATCATACATACAAATATATCTTTTATTTGGTCTACTGCAAATTACAATAGAGGATTGAAATTTATGTGGAATTTCTACATTTTTTTGGCATTCAAACTTCCATGTTTAATGCTATAAAACATTTATTTTAAGATTAAGATCATCATATTATTCATGGATAGAATTGATTTTTCCTAATTCTTTAAAAAAAATCATATTATGTTGACCTAGACTACTGCTGTCCTTTAGCTTTCTCTTCAGGGAATCTTGTATGTTCAACTATTTGCTATTTGTTTGATAAAAGAAATTGTGACTCTAAAGAAAAGCTGTAATGTTCAAAATGTTCTTTATTGAAAGTAAATATTATTGCTTCTTTGAAATCATAAAAAATAGGTTATTCCAAATTGAACTGACTGATGGTTAACCATCTACTCTTCTTTTCTTTCCACAGAAAGCATATTTATTCAATCTCAAAGCATTTAGAACAAAAGAAAATCATGCCTGAACACATCTTGGCAGCAAACTGTGCAATTTATTTAAACCTTAAAGTTTTTCTGAGTATCAGTTCTCATCAGTGATTTCATGCTATTGCTAGAGAAGTCTGCTGCAGGTCCATTGTCACTATGTCTAACAAAACAAAAAATAGAAAATACCATGTGTTTTGTCTATTTATCTAATTCTTTTCTTATGCCTAATTTTCTTTCCATAGGTTGCTTATTATTTATGTATTGGTAAATCCCTAGCCATCTGTCCTCTTGTCACTTTTGCCTCTATATTTTTCTCTTAAAAATCTGAGAGAAATATTGAAGTATTTTGTCTTCAAATATTTGATTTTTAATTGTATTTGATTTTCAACTGCTTGCTCAAGTTTCACATTAGAATCATTTTTACAATATCATTTAAAATGTACTTTAGGTATTTTCTTTATTTTTTCCTATTTTTGGCAATCCAGAAAATATTTTTTGGACACTTCATAATTTAGTTCTGCTAAATGAAAAATTCAAGAAGCTATATTGTGCAGAAAATCTTGCATATGTGCCCGATGTTTCCTTGCAAACAACTTAAGGTCTTTGATACATACAATAAAATTTGTCTTGCAAAAATTAGGTCAATTTACAACATACTTTACATAAATTGAAACTGATATTATAATTTCTGTGCCTGCAAACTTTAGAGTAAAGTGAAAGTGATATCTTGTTTAATTTGCATTCCTTAAATATGAACTTTTTGGAGAATTTGTTTTCTATTTTTTATTTTTCTTTCATAGATTTTGTTTTGGGGATTTTTACATTTTTATCTTGTTTACTGGTTGATTTGTTTTATATTTTGTGTGTACAGTATAGCCAAGAACACCTGCCATCTTCAGAAGGCAAAAGCAGGTCCAGAGAATTCCACTGGACAATTAAGAATTATGCCAAAACCAATATTAATTCAGAGTTTACTTCTACTCCACAAATTCCTTAACTTATTTTGAATACTTTGTTTAAATTAATATGTATCTGATCAAAGGTTGGGATTTTGCTTGGCAATTTCGCCATTTCAGTGTATCCACCTGTAGTCACATATTCACGTTTCTCCAATTTCCAATCACTTGAATTAATAAAATCTAATATATTCTGTTCATTTTGTATACTTAAAGAAAACAAAATCTGAAGGATGTACAGTAGGTTATATCACTCTTCATTTCTTTTGTTATTAATGTACCAGTTCATCATGGGCTCTGTTGCATAAAACTTCAGAAAACAGCAGATCCAGGGTCCTGGTGCAGCCCAGCCATATCCATATATAAATGACAGAATTTCTGACTTAGTGATCACTCTGTGGAACAAAATCAACCACTGATAATAAGGAGACAACAGTCAAATTCTGCTCACTTACTGTGAAGATTGTTCACAGTTGCAGTGATCCTTCCCACGGGGGCCGCGCATTCTCAGAGAGCCACATACAATTCAGGAATGCACTCCTTTAAATATCCTTCCATTCTTTCCTAACTTATTGTCTGCTTCCCTCCATACCTTCTCCCACTTTGAGGTGTGAGGTTCACAGTCTATTTTTAAGGTATCTCGGGAAATGATGTTTGGTTACTTCACAATTACTCCTTTACATATCCCTCCATTCTTTCTCCTTTAACATCCTCACACTCTCTTGAAAAAACCGCAACCCTGGTTTGCTGCAACACTGCCTACTCCAAATTTGCACGTATGCCCTTGCATACAGCTGAAAAAAAAATGCACAAAGCAAACTTAACTCTTAACTTTAATTTAAATTTTATATTTAATTTTTAATGTATGTTCATGAACCTCATCGAGGATTACAAATCCCACCTTTGCATCTGTCACTGATGATTCTGATGATTTTATCTAAATTCAGTTCCCCCACATACATGCTTAGTAAGTCCCATCTTTACTCATTTACTTAAAGACATTGCCTCAGCAAACCTCTCTTTATTTCCTACCTCATTACTTTTTCCTGTAATTTATTGAATGTTTTCCATCAGTATGCAAACATGTTTTTTTATCGCCTGTGTTAAAAACAATACATGTGAAAGACACTTCTTTGAACTCTTTTACTCTGCAGTTATATTCTTCTTTCTTCTTCTTTTCATTGTAAAATTCTCAAGAGAGTTATTTCTAATTCCTATTCTAGTCTCTCTTCAGTGCATTCCAATCAGGGTTTACTAGATTAGCAATGAACTTAAAGTTGCTAAATCCAGCAAGCAATTATATGTCATCATTTTTTTTTCCTTAATTCACAGCAGTGGTGTATTTTCTCATCCTTGATATGTATGTGTGTGCATGTATATATATATGTGTATGTGTATATATATATATATATATATATATCTCCATAAACTCATATGTGTATAAATATATACACATAGTCAACTTGTAATCTAGGACATCAAACTCTGTTTTTCATTCTTTCTCATTAATTGCTCCAGCTTAGTCTCTTTTGATTGTATCTGCCCTTCACTCTGACTAATGGTACAATGACAATGCAAAAATTAGTCTTTGACTCTCTTTGAACTACACTAATTTAGTTTTTTGGTTATTTTACCAAGATTCAATGATTGCAATACATTGTGTATGATGATGAATCAGCAATAGATAACTCCAGCCAAGTACTCTCCAACTCAAACTCCTATTTGTTTATGTAACTTTCTTATTACCACATCCTGTTGATCATGTGATATATATTTCTAGCACAAAATGATGAAAATTAAATTCTTGTTAATTCTGAAACCAGCTTCACTCACATTATTCCTTATAACCAGGGATGACAATTCAATCATTTCAATGGACTCATGCAAAAAGCTTGGAGAAATTATTTTCTTCCTCTCTTTCACAATCCATAAGAAGTGAGAATACAGTCAATATTTGTTATACAGGATAATATGTTCTATGAAGTTGACAAAAACACTGACCTAGTAAATACTAAACCGTTGCTCTAGAGTAAGGTTTCTGCAAGCCTTTTGTTACAGCTTTTTGTTTACTGATCAATACAGTCTTGTTTTATGGGCACTTCTGTTTAAATATACACTGTTGATTTATTAACATTGAACTTCCAACCAATATAACTGTAAGTCATGACTGAGCAAAGTTTATGTAACAGAGGTATTTTCTCCATAAGGCACATCACAGCCTTCTTGCACTTGTGAGCACTAGACAGCATCTCCACACTATACTTGGGGCCATTTTAAACAGCAAGATCACAAACAAAAAGCAAAAACAAAAACCATGACACTAAATAAACCACGAAAAGATTTGTTAATAGTGTAACCACTGAAACAAGAAAACAGCATCACTTTATTTAAATTCAACTTGGGAACATGGATGTTGGGCAACTTGAATTATTCCTGGCTCTGTGCATGTACATGAATGTGCATGAAAGCAGCACAAGTATTGCTATTGGTGTTATGAATAATTTAGTTAGTGGGCAAATTCGTAAGTAGTGAATCTTTGAATAATTTGGATTGACTATATTTTGAAATGTTACTTACCAAATATCACTAGAATGTTAATGTTTATTACACTCTGGTTCAAATTATAATCATCTCTCACATAGATTCTTCAAACAGCCTGTTTTATGTTGCTCCTTGCTTCCCATACCTGCTTTTCTACTGTCCACCTTCAGTGCACTGCAGATGTAATATATCTCTTAGAAAATGGAAGGGGGAGGAGGGAGGAAGCAATATTGGTAATTATTATGGCAGGGTTATAATAATAGATTAAAAGAGTTATTTCAGTTTCAGGGATGCTAAAACTTGGGGGAAAATGTGTTTCTTAAAACTGATGAAATATAATACTTCTTGTTTACTGTATATGCTTAACAAAACCTAAAGGATATGCAATAGGTTATGTGAATATCCTGTCTTTTTTTGAGATATCAGTATGATCCCGTTTGATTATTGAGCCTAAAAAAAACCACAACTATTCTCCCATGACAGTGTTGTCTGATGTCCCCATCTTATTTCACAGATCTAAGTATCAAGTCCCTACCTTTGCTTATGTTAGTAGCGGAGTATTGAATTTAGGTATTTATCAATTGTTTCTAATTGTTCCTAGGGAAATATTTATTTCCTCACCAATATGCTTTGAAACAATGTCTGTGGATATGTCTTGCTCCAGATTTTTATCTCTAACTTGAGGATTCTGTATCTTTTTTGTCTTTGTTCTCCTTGTAGAAAGAACTATAGGCATACAGAATACATTTTTTTACTGATTGAGAAAAATAACTTTCTGCTGAAATAGGGTATAATATTGTGTATCACAAAAATAAAATTCTCAATATTTCTGGCTGCAGTAGCTCCTGGGTAACATAGTGTTGAAAGTTTTCAGCCAAGTATTACATGCACTATATCAATAGGCCTCACTGCTAAGGGTACTGGAAATATGACAAAACTTATGCATATAATTCCCATGTAATCATTTAGTGAAATGATTTAGATTTCATTTTTAGTACTAATTTAAGTCAAATAAAATTCTCCATTACATACAATAATCTCTATGAAATTTTACTTTAATTAACTCCAAATTGTCATTTTAATGAAGGCAAATTAAATCTGTAGAAGTTGACATGTACAACCCCAATAAATGGCCTTAAACTGAATGCAAAGAGGCAGAGGAACTATTGTGACAGCAATAAATTGATAAAAATACAACTCCCAGTCAGTTTAAGTAAAAAAGTTACCTATTTAAATCCACATAGAAATTAAAAGGATTTTTGTTTAGAGAATACAACTTTCAGATGAAAAAGGCTGATTTTATGTCACAGAATTTGAATCTATCCTGCCTGAAATTACTGATCTTTTTTCTCTTGCTGGTTCCTTCCCCCTTCTTTCCTCCCTGCTTTCCTTCCTTTTCCTTTGAAAAATAAAAACCAACACTTATTTATAGTGGTAAAATACACATGCCTTATAGCCAGAAAGTTTTAGTTTCATGCTGGTAAAAATACTTAACATTTATTCTTGAACATGTTCATTTTCTTGTACCTCAGTTTCCTAATATGCTATTTAATGGTAATGAATAATGCCTTTCTCAAGATTTGGCAGGATTTTCAATATTAACTGACATGAAGAGCAGAGCACAATGCTTGGCACATACTAACTGTTTAATTGACGGTAAAAAAAAAATTTGTATTTAACCTTTCCATATTTTGAATGGGGAGTAATATAGTGTAGTCCAGATTATATTTTACTAATAAAGACACAGTTTATGAAAGTACTTTTCTTACTTAGTCTTAAAAATATCTCACAGCACTAACTGCCACAGATTTATCCAACTCAAGCCCCAGTTATTGTAGGAGGCTCTTCTTTCTTTTTCTGGTACCAAATGTCACTCTCATCTAAGGATTTCTTAGTAACACTTGTCTGAAACTCAATAGTAGATCTTCTTGTTTTTGAGGCCCAAAAGTTGATATTCAATAAGTATTTGTGGAGAAATTTTAAGCAATTCATTTTATTAATAGTATAATTTGCTTAGATACTGGAGAAATAACTGGAGTATCACCATTAACTGATAGGTCAAGTAAGAAAATTCCTTCGCTGATGATACACTAGCGATTGTTTGGAAGTAGCTGTTATTATCATCCATATACCTATCCATGTCAGGGGCAGTAAGAACATGAATAAAGAGTGTAGGCTCAGCCCATATTTCCTGTCAAATTTCATAACACACAGACACACACAGAATTTTACACTGAAAATAAGTAATTTATAGACCTAGGTACCAAGAAAGAGTGCCCTCAATTTTTTATAATTTCTCTAAGTAGAACTCCAACAAACTTGGCTTGATGAACACAAGTTTTTGTAGTGTATTTTTCTGAAGAAGCTTGAAAGTCGGAGTCTACAGGTGAAGAGTGTGGAGTTTGGTCTTGTGTTAATCACCAGAGGGTACTAATAAAAAGATCATTCAGAATAACAGGACAGAAATGCTTCCCTGTCTCTTATTTGCATAGATGGAGAGCAGTAGCAGCTTCTTTGCCCACAATGAGTATCCTGGACTGTAGACATAGAGAGCGTTCTGTGTAGCTGCTAGTTTCTTGGTAGCATTCAGAGCCATCTTAAGTTCCATCCAAGCAAATTACACACAGCGTATCTATTGTGTTTATTGCACAAATGATGAATTTTAGGAAAAGCATTTGTTTAGAACAAATTGATAAATATTAGATGAACTATGTAAAGAAATTTTTTATGTTAGTGTGCTGTTTATGAAACCATTGGTCTATTACACTTTTTCCCATCATGACATTATGCACCATAAATAATAGACTCATTGCAATGAAGGATTTTTCAAGCATTCTATAGAGAATATTTTCCTGTAATCATACTCATTTGATATCTGATTAAAAGCAGCGAGAGTATAATCAGCCAGAATCTTGAATCAATTACACATGGCAGCTTTGCTATTCTCCCAGTGCACGCATAAAACTGTCATTTAACATTACTAACACTTGAAGTCTTTGGGAAAAAGCAGCTGCTTTTAAAGGTGAAAAAGAAAAAAAAATGCCTTCAGGCTGGGCATGGCGGCTCATTCCTGTAATCCCAGCACTTTGGGAGGCCAAGGGGGCAATCACTTGAGCTCAGGAGTTCAAGACCAGCCAAGACAAAATGGTGAAAATCCATCTCTACCAAAAATACAAAAAATTAGCTGGCCATGATGGCAAGTGCCTATATTCTAAGCTGCTCTGGAGGCAGAGGCAGGTGGATTGCTTGAACCAAGGAGGTTGAGCCTACAGCAAGTCATGATGGCGCCACTGCACTCCAGCCTGGGTGACGTATTGAGGCCTTACCTCAGGAAAAAAAAAAAAGAAAGCCTTCAGTATTCTTTCTAGTCATTTCTGTACAATTAATTTATATAATTAATTATGTACAGATTTTCTTATGATTTAATAAAATAAATATTAATATTAATAAGTATAATTCCAGGAGGCATAGCCAATAAAATACATCAAAATACTTGTTTCTGTTCTTCACATTATATTTCTTGTTTACAGTGAATCTGGCTGGGTACAGTGGCTCACACCTATAATCCCAGCACTTTGTGATGCTGAGGCAGGTGTATCTCTTTAGGCCAGAAGTTCAATGTTACAGTGAGCTATGATTGTACCAGTGCACTCTGGCCCTTGGGCCTTGGTGACTGAGCAAGACTGCCTCCAAAAAAAGAAAAAAAAAAAAGGATAAAAATGTATTATAGCATGTGGCTAAATAGCATGTGGCCAAATAAGATTTATACATTTAAAATAACTTCGAGCTTAAGAAATTTCATCTGCAACCATAAGAGTCTCAATAAAATTTAAGATTATGGGAACAGTACTGATAAAGTATTTTAAAGTTTTATTATTACTTTAAGTACCAAGGACTTAGAAGCCAGCATTTGAGAAATCAGAATCACTTATTTTGTATTTAGTAATTCTTTTTGATACAAAGAGAAATGTGTGAAATGTTAGCTTGCTGCCTTTTTTGCCTGAAACTAAATGTACTAAATTATGACTTTTTTTTACTAGATTCAAATGAAATTCAACTGAATAAAACAAATGTCTATTTAATATAAAATCATTTTTATTATCAAAGGTATTTCAAGGAGGAATGCTTAAAGCCCTTGAGAGATAAACATCCATATGAGTCAGACATTACCAGACTGTACTCAAGAAAGTATTGTCAATCTCTGACTGAAGTGTAGCTGCAGCTGCATACAGACATGTAGGTACACACCACACACATACACACACACACACACACACACACACACACACAGGCATCAACAGGGATTAATATTTTTAAGTATTCATCTACAAAAATAATCTTATGTTATATATTCTATACTTGTTTTTAAACCAAGCTATTGCCAAGGCTACAAATTAGATTTATGTTATTTACACATCTTTTAATCTTTTTTCTCCTTGAATCTTCTGGAGCATATTATAGGGTAAATAACTCAATAAAAGTATGATGCATAGATGATATTGTGAGTCCTTATGTGATTTAACTCAGGATTCTGAGGTTTAAGAGTGTCAAATATTTCCATCCATCATTGCATGCCTTAACAGTAGCTCCAAAGGAAACCACCTCAGAAGAGTGAGCTCGCTTTTTTTTTAATAATTCATAATATATTGCTAGTTTCCCATTTAAAAAAATACTATGTGTGAAGAATAAATGTTTATAATTTGAAATGAAAAAAAATAAACTGTGAATACCTAATTGTCCTAGTGATAAATGGAGATTTTTTCTCTCATTTTGTAAATGATATATGAACAAAAATAATTTTTAATTATTAACACTGAATGACTGATAGATCTAGTCCTGTTTCCCCCCACCAAAAAAAAAAAATAATAATAATGAGAAAAGATCTTTAGGCATGTACTTTATTTTTATTTATTTATTTATTTATTTATTTATTTATTGAAACAAAGTCTTACTCTGTCACCCAGACTGGAGTGCAATGATGCTAAAATCCTCCCACTTCAGCCTCCTGAGTAGCTGGGCCCACAGGTACACACCATGATACTGACTACTTTTAGTGTTTTGGTGGCGATCACATTTCACCGTGTTATTCAGGCTGGTCACGAATTCCTGGGCTCAAGTGATCTGCCAATTGAATTAGATTTAGAGGCAAGCTTTTGCCTCTGATTGAGTGTTCAAATTTCATTTCACAATGGAAGTTTCTGAAGTTTGTCCCAACTTAAGGACTTTGGACAAATATTGTAAAAAGATTATGAAAGGTTAGAAGTCATATCATCTCTTTTGGTGAGATGCTTTGTCTCAGGAACAGCTTAGCAGAGAAATTTTATTTTTTATGTTGAGAGAAAGTCATTAAATTAAAAAACCCAGAGCTTTGAGGAAACGCAACAAGATGACAAAATTGATATCATAGCTAACGGTTTCTGTCAACTGTGAAATTAGTAATAAACACCAATATAATTCCATGAAATCTAAGGCATATAGAAGATCCAAAGCCTGATTTTTATTGGTAGTAGAACACTTCAAATTTCTTATAAAAAACAAATATATATATATATATATATATATATATATACATGATTTTAAATAATTTCAAGCATGTATGGAAAAGTAACATGAAATTAACTCATATCTCAAATATGCATTTTTATATTTTTTATAATAATAATAATTAAATACCATCTTCCATTAATATATTTATAATGAATATACAAATAGAAATCTCCTCTGGAACCTGTTTCTTAGAAACGAAAATGTATCTGAAATGAAATATAAATAAATGTATCAGTTCATAATTTTTCAACAAAAAATAGAAATCTAATAATTAAAAAATGTATTATCAAATTTCTATCCAATAGAAATTTTTAATTTTAATTTTTTAATTTTTATTATACTTTAAGTTCTCGGGTACACGTAACAGAACTTGCAGGTTTGTTTTATAGGCATACACATGCCATGGTGGCTTGCTGCATCCATCACGTCATTATCTTCATTGGGTATTTCTCCTAAAACTATCCCTCCCCTATGTCCCCACCCTTTGCTATCCCTCCTCTAGCCTCCCATCTCCTGACAGGCTTCAGTGTGTGATGTTCCCCTCCCTGTGTCCATATGTTCTCATTGTTATGAGTTCTCACCCACTTATGAGTGAGAACATGTGGTGTTTGGTTTTCCTTTCTTGTGTCAGTTTGCTGAGAATGATGGTTTCCAGCTTTATCCATGTCCCTGCAAAGGACATGATCTCATCCTTTTTTATGGCTGCATTGTATTCCATGATGTTTATGTGCCACGTTTTCTTTATCCAGCCTATCATTGATGGGCATTTGGGTTGGTTCCAAGTCATTGTTATTGTGAATTTTTAAAATTGAATTACAGTATTTTAACTCAAAGAATTTAACTCTTAAACTCTTAAATATTAAATATAGAAATTTGATAAATTCAAAAATTATCAAAATCCTTAAACTATTTTTGTCTTTTTGACACAGTAGTTCTCACAATCTCTTAAGTGACCAAAAATGTATGAAAATACTTTGTTCAGAGACATATTTGAAGTATAATTTTAATAGGAATTAAAAAAATCTCCAGATTTCTTGAAATAGGAAGGAAAAGTTTAAATGTAACATTACATATGTATAATGCAAAGATTTATCCAACTTTTTAATTATATGAAAAATTTTAATGAATATATGCCTATATTTATGTGTTCCTGTTTATATCTTCATATGTATGTATATACACATATCTCTAGACAGACAGATAAATAGCAGAACATAAAATAAATCTACCAAAACACCTAGAAAATATGTATTAGTCTGCTTTCACTCTGCTAAAAAGATATACCTGAGATTGGGTAATTTATACAGGAAAAAGGTTTAATAGATTTACAGTCCTACCAGACTGGGGAGGCCTCACAATGATGGTGGAAGGCAAGGAGGAGCAAGTCCCATCTTACATGGATGGTAGCAGGCAAAAAGAGAGCTTTTGCAGGGAAATTTCCGTTTTTAAAACAGTCAGATCTCATGAGACTCATTCACCATCACATGAACACTGTAGGAAAGACCTGCCCCCATAATTCAATCACCTCCCATCAGGTTCCTCCCATGACATGTGGGAATTGTGGGAGTTACAATTCAAGATGAGATTTGGGTGCGGACACAGCCAAACCATATCAATATGCATGTTTTCAACCTATTTACTTCTGTGAAATCTGGATGCATTTTACAATCAGTTGGAATTTATAATCACTGCCAGCTGGTTAAAATCATGACATAGACATGTGAAAAATCTCCCTTAGGTTCTTCTGGCAAAACCAGGAAACTGTCAGCATCAATGATGCTTAATTATCATGCAAGAAGGCTTAGTAAGTGAATAAATCAAGGGTGTTATTTTTTCCCCTTTTAATCTTTTACTCAGATTTTCGAAATTGTATGATTTTTGTATTGACAAAATGTATTAACAAACACTATAAAAGAGAGCATACAAGAAAATGAAATGAAGGAGGGACATGTATTCTTAATATAGAACTATAAAGTCCCACTAAAAAACCTAAAAATAATGTCATTTTAACTGTATTGAAACCAAAAGTTGGCACAGAAACAGAATAGCAAAGAAAATTAAAAAGTAGGGAAAAGGAATTGTACTGAAATATTACTCTCTTTATTGCTTTTGAGAAAGTTGTTAGCTTACGTAAACTTTAAAGTAGCTAAGCCAGTTAACTTGATGTCAGGTTTAGGTCCTAAAGAACACTTACAACCTTGGCCAAACCAGTGCTCTCACTTATATTGTATTATTTCCATTTTTAAAATTAGGAAATACTTGCCACACCAAGTTGGGGAAAGTTTGTAAATTTTGTAAATATTGGGAAATGTTATAAAACACCTATTTGAATATGACTACTGAGGCATACAGATTCTGAAAAGTCTTCATGCCAAGATAGTTTCACCTTGAGAAACGCCAGTCTTATTTACAGATTTTATCGGATAATTTTAGTACCCAAATTTAATCACTTTGAATGTACAATTAAGTGAATTTTCCTAAATTTATACAGTTGTACACATTGTCACAATTCAGTTTTAGAACATTTTTGTCACTTCCAAAATTTCCATCTTGTTCCTTTGCAGTCAACCTCTATTCTCACCCTAACCATTGATCTGCTTTATGTCTCAATAAATGTGCCTTCTCTGGACTTTTCATATATGTAGAATCATATAATGTGTGATTTCTTTTAATAGGCAATGTTTTCAGATTTATACCTGTTGCAGCATGTATCAGTAGTTTGTTCACTTTTATTGTATTTTACTGTTACAATTTGTCCCTATACTGCATATTTTTAATCATTCATCAGTTAATGGACATTTGTACTATTTTTTAAGCTTTGGCTATCATCAATAATGCTGTTGTGAATGTTCATGTATGTGTCTTTGCATGGACTTTCGTGTTCATTTATTTTGGTAGATTTCTATGAGTGGAATTATTGTGCTGTATAATAAGTTTATGTTAAAATTTTCAAGTGTCAAACTGTTTTCCAAAGATACTTTACCATTTTGTATTCCCACCAGCAGTGCATGAGGGTTCCCATTTGTGTATGTTTTTCCTAACACTTGGTATTTTCTGTCTCCTTTCATAATCATTCTAGTGGATGTGTAATGGTATCTTATTATGCTTTTCATGTGCATTTCTCTAACGACTAATGACATTGAACATCTTTAAATGTGCTTCCTAATCATTTTTATATGATTTAATAGACATGTAGTAAAATGTCTATTAAAATTATTGATCACAACTTTTAGGAAGAATCTAAGAAATCCTTATCTAACCCAAAATCATAAGGCCCTTCTCCTAATTATTTTATATAAAGAGTTTTATGTTTTGCATTTAGGTCTCATGATTTGTTTTTATTTAATTTTTGTATGTGGTATGGGAAATTTTATTACTATTTTCATTATTATTCTTTGCAGGTGAACATTTTTGTTGTAAAGCAATTGGCCATAAATGCATGGCTTATTTGAAACTGCCAAGCTCACCATAAAAGACATAAGATTTCCTTCCACAATTCTAATTTTTACTTAAAAGGTCACATTTCATTACTGGTAATGAATATTCCCATTTGTTTTTCTTGAAGTGTCAATCTAATTATTCATTTGCTCAAAAATATCTACCAAATACCAAAGTCTAAATAATTATATTATTTTTAAACCCCTTTCCTATATAACTTCCTTCCTTCTCTCTGAAGCAACGTCTATACCTAAAGTGAATCCTTTAGTCCATAAGTCAGTGTGACTAATATGTTCTGTTGAGAATCTCCTTCTTTGATGACTGTTCTGGAATGTGTTTCCTGGAAGAAAACCAAGGCAATGGCAGAGGTCAACTCCTTTGTTTCCTTTCTCTCAGGGACCAGAGTCTCACACTGCCATTTGTGTAATGTCACAAAATAATTTTGTCTAGTCCTTTAGGTTGTTTGTCTTCTTCTTTGTTTACAGATAGAGGCTTTACATGTTATTTTTTAGTCCATGGTCCATTGTAAGCGGAAGCTGCAGTTCTTCTTCAAATCATTTCAGTGGAGTCATTTTAGTAATTGTATAATTTTATTTATAGAGTAATATTTCTTACTTCAAAAGTAGTGATGATATATTATGTAATTAATTTGAGATAAAAGCACTAAAAAACAAGAAATTTATTGTAATATTTTAGCTGCTTCAATGTAAAAAAATGGACAAATGGTATTACATCAAGCTACAAAGCTTCTACACAGCAAACGAAACAATCAACAAAGTGAAGAGACAACCCACAGAACAGGACAAAACATTTGCAATCTACTCAGTGACAATGGATTAATAACCAGATTATATAAGGAGCTCCAACTACTCAAAAGGAAAAAAATCGAATAATTCAATATTAAAAATAGGCAAACATTTTTGAATAGGCATTTCTCAAAAAAACATGCAAACGGCAAAGAGGTATATGAAAAAGTGTTCAGCATCACTGATTATCAGAGGAATCCAAATTAAAGCTACAATGAGCTGTCATCTCACCCCAGTTAAAATGGCTTTTATCCAAAAGACAGGCAATAACAAATGCTGGCAAGGATGTAAAGAAAAGGAAAGCCTTGTATGCTGTCGGCGGGAATATACCTTATTACAACCACTATGGAAAACTATTTAGAATTTCCTCAAGAAACTAAAAATAAGCTACCATTTGATCCAACAATTCCACTGCTAGGCATATCCCAAAAGAAAGGAAAACTCTGTATCAAATTATATCTGCACTCACAAATTGTTTCGGCATTATACACAACAGCTAAGATTTAGAAGCAACCTGAGTCCATCAACAGATGAATGGATAAGGAAAATGTGACGCTTATACAAAATGCAGTACTATTGAGCCAAAGTAGTTAAAACTGCAGTTACATCAGCATGAATCAAAGTGGTCACACCAAGCTGTATGTGTCAATGCATTCTCCAGACTTGCACTTAGAATAAGTTAAAAATTCTAGTTTAATTCTAGTTCAAATAAAGCCCTAAATGATAAATTTAAAATTTTTTAATTGTACTTTAGGTTCTGGGGTACATGTGCAGATCATGCAGGATTCCTGTACAGGTACATACATGGCAAGGTGGTTTGCTGCCTTCATCAAAGGTATCTACCATTGGTGTATGCCTTTTTAATAATTTTCTGTGTGAAGAAATGGGGAGCATACCTAAAGTTCTTAATGCTGAGTACATATTATGATGATTGTCTCAAAGAGGGTTTGTGGACTGTTTTGAGTTGCTCTGTGAACCAGCCATTGTTTTTATGGAATATAACTTTGACGTGATAAATGTAAACTTTTACTTGAAAAAAAATTATATCATTATTATATTTGCTATTTTATACAGAACTAGTAACTGGTTTATAGTATCAACGAAAGAAAGTATTTAAAATAATCATTATTTTAGACTTCTTGCAATTTGATAGAGCTATACAGAATTATATCACGTGTTTTGCTAACCATGGTATTTAGACTTTGACATTTGGCAGATAGTTTTGAGAAATGAACAAGTGGGAGGCTGATGCCTCAAGAAAAGCAAATGGCAGTCTTCATTACCATTAATGCAACATGAGCTTTTGAGCAAAAGTTAAAATTTCAGAAATCTTGTATTCTCTACTGTGAGCTTGGCAATTTCAAATACTTGAAACTTTTAAAATTAGATAGGTAGTGATATTAATAAATGTGAACTTTTCATATCTTGTACTGTGTTAAAACTTGAAAGATTTCTGTAACTCAGTGAACTACTATTTTTAAAATAATGCATTATGTTATGAAATTATGCATTGGTAAATAATTCATTTGAAGTACAAGACAAACCAATAAATTATAATGCAATGTAATGTAAAAGAATATCAAAGAGAACCAAAGTTCCCTGATTAGGTTTCTGATCCCATATTGCAATTATTCTTTAAGAAATAATCACTTGTTAAGTTTTGGTGAAGACCAAAGAATAATATTTACAATTACCTAAAAAGGTCATTTTAACTTTTAAACTACCTTAATAGTTGAACAGATTTAATTCAAATACTTCAACTTAAACAACATAGTGAATGAAGAAATAGATATGAGAATCTACAGGACTTCACAGATATTTGCAAAAGTATAAAAACTCCCACCCTTCTCATTGAATATTTTGTTTTGAAAAATGCTGTTTTTAATAAAAGTATACTACTTTTACTATAATTGTTATTCATAGTACCTAGTAAATTTATTGTTATTCCCAAATTAATTTATTACTAGATATTTTAGGAATTTCTTTTTGATATCAATATGGTAGATACTGGTAGGCATAGCACACACAAACAAAGATTTTATAGTAGGTCCTCAGTAAGATTTGGTGCCTAAAAAAATTGGAGTAGATGGGAAGAAGAAAGTCAAATTTCTGTCCTGTAATACCTCCCCTACCTCATCAAATTTACACATACCATGTTTTAATTAAATCCCATAAGCCATTACAGATGTTTGCTGCTTTTAGATAACATCAATTTCTGGCCCTTTCACTTTCAGTTATTTAAAAACAACGAACTTTTGAGTTCAAATTTTTTCAATTTTATATTGTTATTATATTTGCTCTTTTATACAGAACTAGTAACTGGTTTATAGTCTCAAAGAAAGAAAATATTTAAAATAATCATTGTTTTCGACCTCTTGAAATTAGATAGAGCTACAGTATCAGGTGTTTTGCTAACCATGGTAAACAGAATGGTGAGGGAAGTTATATTCTATCCCTTAGGTGTTTGCTTACAATGAGGAGGTAATGATAGAGGACAACAGAGAGCATAAAATATTTATGTAGTGCCACTTGTTTTGCCCATTTGGGAAATCAATATTTTAACAACCGTATTTTACAACACCCAGGACCATGAGTCTACTGTGCTAAGAATAAGAAAGTTTATAGAAGTGGAGGCTGAAAACACCAAGTGTATAAAACCTCTTAAAAGTGTACATCCTGGAGCTATAAAGAGAGAAAACACAGCACTAGCAGAAGCTGAAACAGCAATGGTCGTCTTGCTTTTTACCTCATATGCATTAAAACTCTCTTTCCCAGTTTCTATGTTTTCTTTGTGGCATGTGATATACTTCCAACAGTATTCTGTAAAATAATAATGTCATGCTGTGTTATTTAGGCTGTTTTTAAAAGATCTCAACTGAAAATTAAATACTCAAATTATACAAACAGCATTATTTTTTCAGAATTACATGAAGACCACTTTTTTGGTCAAAATACTGTATATTCAATGTAGTTATTTTTAGTGTTGTTTTTATGATGTCTTAGATAGGTAAAACTACCTAAAATATATAAATATTTACTTGATTACTGTAATAACTTATTAAATATATATAGTGAAAATATTCTCTTTCATATATGTGATGTAAGTAATTCATAATTATGGGGAGTTTTCTTTTCTTTTGTTATTCTTGAAAAGCAAAATCCACCGTTTGTTCTATTTATTGAGGGTATTGGATTTTTAAATAACATTTAAAGGTATAAAACATAAATTGTTAAAATATTTTAATAAAAATAATGTGTAGAAGCCTATACGAATCAATACAGGAATTTAGAATAACTAATAATTTTAAAGATAATTTTGTTGGCATATTATAATCTAAAGTTAAAAATTGAAATAAATGTAAAAATCAAACACTGCATGTTCTCACTCATAGGTGGGTGTTGAACAATGAGAACACATGGACACAGGGAGGGGAGCACTACACACTGGGGTCAGTTGGGGGAAAACAGGGGAGGGACCGGGCGGGGAGTTGGGGAGAGATAGCAAGGGGAGAAATGCCAGATGTAGGTGATGGGGAGGAAGGCAGCAAATCACACTGCCACGTGTGTTCCTATGCAACAATTTTGCATGTTCTTCACCTGTACCCCAAAACCTAAAATGCAATAAAATAAATAACTGGGAAAAAAAAAGAAAGAAACAAAGGAGAAAGGGAGGAAGGCAGAACTCAGAAGGAAGCACCAGGAGCAGAAAATGTAGGTGCGGCGTCCTAGGAAATTCCACCTGCAGTCTGAGGCACCATCTCCCAAGGGGACTGCTCGCCAGTCCTCGCCGCTGTCAGGGAAGGCTGTCTCCACGGCAGTGGGGACCACCTCATTAGTGCCCACCTCAGTCTACCCCAGAGACCTCCAGCAAGAGTCTCTCTCCAGCATCGCCCCTGCTGGCTCCCTGACTACTGTAGGTCCTCATGGGTGCTTTCCAGACACCCACACCTTCTTGGCAAGCCAGGGCAATTGGCTGACAGAAGGAAGACAGAGAGCTGCCATTTCCAACCTGCTCCTGCCTGTGCCCCACCAGCCTCCTGCCGCCACCCCAACAGCCTCGGGTCCCC
>NW_022436967.1:2257297-2387249 GCF_009761245.1 Sapajus apella
ATATACACATATATATCTATATATAGATAGATAGATAGATATATAGAGAGAGAGAAGGAAGGGAGGAGGGAAGGAAGGAAGGAAGGAAGAAAGGAACGAAGGAAGGAAGGCAGGAAGGAATGAAGGGACAAAAGAAGGAAGGAAGGAAGGGGAGATTATGGCAAATAAATTTGCATTTTATGCAAAATATATAATTGCATATCCTTTGTTCCACTTTTTGTATTAAAGATGATAATTTTACCGTAGAATTTTCCCTTTTCATTGTACATTTCTCTGAATTTCAACAAATGTATGAGCATGTTAACTGCCACTAGAATCAAGATATAAAGCAATTCCATCAATCTCATCCCAATTCTCCTTTAATGCTTTGTATAATCCTTCCTCACACTGCCAGCTCCTGTCAACCAGCAATCTGTTTCTAGTTTCTGTAGTTTTGCCTTGCCCACGATATCATACAAACAGTATCATGTACTGAAATCTAATCATATCTTTAGTCCCTGACATCTGAGTTTGTTATCTTTCAGGCAGCCAAACTCACTTGACATTTGTGCCGATTGTTGTGTATATCAAGAAGTTTTTGTTTGTTTGTTTTTTAACTACTGAGTAATATACAATTTTGTGGCAAATGTATTCCTCTGTTTACCAGTTGAAGGAACTTTGGGTTAGTTTAATTTGAGAACAGCTACAAATAATGACACTGTACACATTTCTGTATAGGATTTTCAATAAACTAAAGTGTTTACTTGGCTAAAATACGGTGAGTAAAGTGTTTCTGTTTGTCTGGTGATTTTATGTTTAACTATACGGGACTGCCAAACTACTTTCCAATGTAGCTGTACCATTTTACATTCCTCCATGCTTTGTTTCAGTGTGTCAGGTACTCTGCATCTTTTCTAACTTGAGATTGTGAGTTTTATTTTTTATTATCATTTTAATCACTTATGTATTTGTGTCATGTACCTTGTCACGTTTTCACTTGTATTTATCTGCTGATGAAAAATGTTGAGAATCCTATTTACTTTTTGCTAGGTTTATGTCTTCTGGTCAATTATCTGTTCAATTATTTTGCCAATTTTCAATTACTATTAGGAAACCAGACCAAAAGTTTACATACTAGGTGGCTTCATTTATATAAATCTCTAGAAAATGCAAACTAATTTATAGTGATAGAAGACAGTGCAGGAGTTGTCTGGTGATGGGAGAGCAGGGGATAGAGAGGGCCGTTACGAGGAGATTATGAAGGAAAATGTGTAAACCTTCACAGATGATAGACACGTTTATATATCAATTATGGTTATGATTTCACAAACACATATATGTTAAAACTTACCAAATAATACAATATTAACATATGAAATTTATCATTTTACAATTATGCCATAATAAATGTATGTTAAAATGAAGCTTCAATAAATGTGTACAATTATGTTTTTTCCCACCTGCCTTTAGACAATTCTTATAATGCACTAGGAGGACTGTTAAAAAGAAGTCCGATAATGTGCTCAGTGACACAGTACTTCAAGTAATTTCCTGTCTTTGTCAATGTTTCTCAGGGGTATGAAATTTCTTTCACCATTGCTTCCCCATGTACTGATACCTAGGAGAGGTTCTGGAAAAGGGGTACTGTTGTGGCCATGATGATTGTGGAGATCTTCTTGTGCTTACTGGGATGCTAGATGTTCTACAATGCTCAGAAAAGTTACACAAAATTATTTTCTCATATTCTGCAAAAGATTTGAATTTCTTGCTAGACATTTATCCAAAGACTTTTGGGCTTAAAACACTGCTCCATTCTCCTGATGATATTAAATGTTTTTGCACAGTTTTAATATAAAGTAAACAATTTAAGAATGTAAGTCACATGAAAGTATAGACGGCTATGTTTATTGTATTTGTACTTTTTAGTTTTTTTTTTCCTTTTTTACCATTTCAAAGATATTACATGACAGAAAATAAAAGTAGACACCGGCATCAATTCTGTATTTATACCTACAACATTCATACTGCACACAGAGGTACAAACATCTGACTTCATCAACACATGTTCTGGAGTAGTTGTGCCTGAGCATTCACCAACTGAAACATTCATATATTATAAAGACTTCACATTAACGTTTTTAATAGTGGTGTCAGGTGTTACAAGTTGTCTTCTGAAGAAACATACTCCCTGAGTTGGAGTTTACTATTCAAGCCCTTTATTAGGTAATATCCCTCCAACTCAAGCCTGTTGCAAGTAAGAGTGGGAATAGGACTGAGCAGAGGATGAGGTAGATTTTGCAGACCTGAAAACAAATAATTCAATGATCTCAAAAGTTTTGGATCTATAATATCCCTTCAGAGTTAGATCTCATTAGGCCTAGATGTCTAGGCATTTGTCAATCATTTAATGTGGACTGCCTCAGTAGTTTTATATAAAGAGTACTTCCTTACGTTCAGTTTATTGTGAAAATATTCAATTCCCTGGCTCTCAGTATTTTGCCATTACCATCATGGATAGTTCTAAGACTCAGGTTTGTCTACTTTGAACAAACTGCTTAATATGCAGTTAAAAAACTCAAGGTATTCATTATTAATGCATGATTACTTGACTAGGTGGAAGACCTTACGAGTGATGCCCTTTTCCAGGCAGTGACATGCATAAAAATAAGGTAGGGAGTGTTGTCTCTGTGGTTGTGTCCTGGCAAGTAGGCAGCCAAATACCAGAAAATTGGATTACATTTAGAGGCAAGCTTTTGCTTCTGATTGAATGTGCAAGTTTTATTCCACAATGGAAATTTCTGAAGTTGGTCCCACTTAAGAACTTTGGCCACCCACTGTAAAAAGTTTATGAAAGATTAGGAGATCATATCTTTTCCCTTGGTGAGATGCTTTGTCTCAGGAACAGCTTAGCAGAGGGATTTTACTTTTTTTATGTTGAAAGAAAGTACTTAAATTAAAAAGCCTAGGGGTTTGTAGTAGCAACAACAAAAAAAGACAAAAATGACATTATAGGTAAAGGTTTCTGTCAACTGTGAAATTAGTCAAAAATACCAATATAATTCCATGGAATCTAAGGCATAGAGAGGATCTAAAGCCAGACTTTTTTTATTGGAAGTAGGACACTTTCTAGCAGTTTTATTTGTTCCATTTTTAATTTTATTTTCTTTTAGGTTCCAGGATACATGTGCAGGATGTGCAGGTTTGTTACATAGGTAAACATGTGCCACGGTGGTTTGCTGCATCTATCAGTCCATCACATAGGTATTAAGTCCTGCATGCATTAGTTATTTTTTCTGATGCTCTACCATCTTCCTTCCCTCCCCCGACAGACCCCAGTGTGTGTTGTTCCCCACCCTGTGTCTATGTGTTCTCATTGTTCAGAACCCACTTACAAGTGAGAACATGAGGTGTTTGGTTTTCTATTCTATATAAAGATATAATAGAATAATTTTTATTCTTTGGGTATATACTCGGTAATGAGATTTCTGGGTCAAATAATATTTCTGGTTCTAAATCTTTGAGGAATTTCCACACTTTCTTCCACAATGATCGAATTAACATTCACATGAACAGTGTAAAAGCATTCCTATTTGCCTGTAACTTCACCAAGATATGTTGTTTCTTGACTTTTTAATTTATATTCAGGGACTCTCCCTTCAATCTTAGATGCTATTTGGTTACTTGGTGTATGAATTTAATAAATTTGCCAGGTATAAAATATGTATGCTGTTGATAAAGACATACCCGAGACTGGGGAATTTACAAAAGAAAAAGGTTTTTTTTTTGTTTTTTTGTTTTGTTTCGTTTTTCCCATTTATTTATTTTATTGCATTTTAGGTTTGGGGGTACATGTGAAGAACATGCAAGATTGTTGCATAGGTACACACTTGGCAGCGTGATTTGCTGCCTTCCTCCCTATCACCTACATCTGGCACCTCTCCCCTTGCTATCTCTCCCCAGCTCCCCATCCCCCACTGTCCCTCCCCTATTTCCCCCCGACTGAACCCAGTGTGTAGTGCTCCCCTCCCTGTGTCCATGTGTTCTCATTGTTCAACACCCGCCTATGAGTGAGAACATGCGGTGTTTGATCTTCTGCTCTTCTGTCAGTTTGCTGAGAATGATGGTTTCCAGGTTCATCCATGTCCCAAACTCATCGTTTTTGATGGCTGCATAATATTCCATGGTGCATATGTGACACATTAAAAAAAAGTTTTAATTGCATTTACACAGTTCCATGTGGCTGGGGAAGCCTCAAAGAGAGGCTTCAGGTAGCAGGCAAAGAGAGAGATTGAGCAATCAAACTCCCCCTCTTGATATCATCAGATCTCATGAGACTTATTTGCTGTCATGAGAAGAGCATGGGAAAGGCCTGCCCCATGATTCAATTACCTCCCACGGGGTCCCTCCCACAACACATGAGAATTCAACCTGAGATATGGATGGGGACACAGCCAAACCATATCACCATGCATTTGAGTGACCATTCTAGAAAACTAGCAAGGGCCATAGTGGATGTGCTCAAATACTATATTTACAGGCTTGCTTCTGCAAAATATTCATATAAAATATATGGGATCTCCAAAGGAAAACAAGCATAACTGTTACAGATGATAATGATAATACTGATAATAATCGCCAGTATTATAATCATGATTACAACCTTGTAAGGTTCAGTACTTGGCTTAGGATTCAGCACTTAGCCTCTGCTTGGGAGGAGAAAATGGAAAATTGAGTTTTCTTTTGCCTCTGACTGTGAAAGAAATATCTGTTCTGCATTTTCACCTTACTCTAGCACCTTAAACATGTTTCTGTCTCATGAAAGTAGCCAAATCCATTCCTGACTTAATCTTGAGTTATCGGTACTTTTGCTTTTCACCATCCTTGTAACTAACCATTGTAGCCTATAGCTTAGCTCAGACAAGTAGTAAGCATAAGTCACTGTTAGAATCCAAAATATATTGCACAGAGGTACATAGACATGAACCACTATTGCCATGGCATTAATTTTAAGTAGCACTTATTGGAGAAACTCAGAGGCAAGAAGAGCACCTGAACACATATGTCTTGAAGCTCTAAGTATTCTACAAAAAGATTAGTTTGGGCTGGACATAAATGAAAAATAGTGGAAGAATTTCAGGAGAGAGATTTCACACTGTGATAATTTACATGTTTCTAGAAGACTTGAAGGAGAGATAAGAAACATTTGTTACATGGTTTAAATTACATAACAATTAGAGTTTTTTGATCAAGGAGAAAGCTTTGTCAAGATTTGCTCCTGGTGTTATTCAAAATCCTTATGTTGTTCTGCTCGATATCTCTAGCACCATCCATATATGCTTTCCATTAAAATCACATTAATGAATTTATGAAATAGTGATCATAGTTATGCTTGCACAATATCAATTGGAAGGAAATAAACTAAAGATACTTTGTAGAATTTCATTTTAAAAATTAAAGCATATCTTAACAATGGACTGCATATCTCTTGCCATCTATATACTTACATCAATACTGTCTTTATATCCACTTATGTGAAAAGAAACAAGGTTCAGTGAAGTGTGCCCCCTCTCCTTCCACGTGGGCAACAAGAAATAATACACAAGAAAATGATTAGACAGGTGCATACTTGTCTAGACAATGTCAAAGTACATATGAAATGATGCTACATTTAAAAAAAATAAAAGGATGCAGATGTAGAAAAATATTTACTCTTCATTGAATATACTTTCTGTAATATGGACTTTTTAAACTAGTTTAATCTACTGAGTCTTTTTTTATTAAAATAAAGTGAACTTATTACTTCCCAGAACTTGATTTTTATCATTATTCTCTAGTAAAAATAACCAAGATTCCATGAATAAGTAGCTGATTCTACTGCTGTGGTATGGGGAATTAAAGAACACAGAGCATCCTGCCATACCAGGAAGTAGGGATGGACACAATGATGGAGACATTTTAAAGAGATATAGGATCTTCCTTAAAGAAGTTTCAGTGTCCAAAGCTAGAAAAATATGACCAACATAATAACTAATATAGTTGTATTATAAAATAAATGCATATGATGTGGTTTGGCTCTGTGTCCCCAACCAAATCTCATCCTGTAGCTTTCATGATTCCCACATGTTGTGGGAGGGACCTAGTGGGAGAAAATTGAATCACGGGGGTGGGTCTTTCCTGTGCTGTTCTCATGATAGTATATAAGTCTCATAAAATCTGATGGTGTTAAAAATGGGAGTTTCCCTGCACAAGCTCTCTCTCTTTGCCTACTGCCATCCATGTAAAATGTGAATTGCTCCATCTTGACTTCCACCATGATTGTGAGGCTTCCCCAGCCATGTGAAACTGTAAATCCATTAAAATTATTTCTTTGTAAATTTTCCAGTCTGGGGTTTGTCTTTATTATTACTGCGAAAACAGACTAATAAAGTATATGGGTCCATATTAATACAAATAAATTGCTAAATAAATAACTAGAATTAGAGGACTTAGGCAAATAGGTAAAATAATTCCAAAAATTTATATAAATAGTCTCTATTCACAGATGTGGAACATAATTTTCTTTTTCATGGGCTGCATAAAGTGACTTCCTTTCAAAAAATTACAGTATATAAATGGAGAAAATAATAGTAACTTTACAGTGGAGAAACATGACAGGCAGAGTGCCATCCAGATGAAGGTAAATCTGAGTTGTAATAAGTGATATTGACAGTACATACTTTTGATGTGGATGAGAATGGCATTTTACCTCTCTGATTTTCCTTCCCCTAAAATGATAATTATTATCTAACATTGAGGGGGAAAATCTAGGCAAACCCAAATTGAAAGACATTCTGTAAAATACCTTACCAGTACTTCTTAAAACATCTAGGTTATTTAAAAAATAATAATAATAAATAAAAAACTGAGAAAA
Source organism: Sapajus apella (assembly GCF_009761245.1). Lineage (NCBI taxonomy): Eukaryota > Metazoa > Chordata > Mammalia > Primates > Cebidae > Sapajus > Sapajus apella. The sequence goes on from NW_022436967.1 coordinate 2,264,187, forward strand.
TGTCATAGAAGACCCTACACAGAAATGACAATGAAATGCAATATTATGTCATTATGGAACAAAAAAAAAAGACATTATCTGAAACCTAAGAAAATCCACATGAAATGTGGGCTTTAGTTAATAATAATGTGTCAATGTTGATTTGTGACAAAAGTATCATTCTAATAACCTAAGATGTTAATAATAGGAAAAACTGATTGTGAGGTATATGGGAATTCTCTGTACATACTTTGTAAATTATATGTACTTTCTCTGTATATACTTTATAAATTTCCCTTTTTTAAAAATGAATATAAAATATTATTAAACCTTTTAAAAATATCAGCATAAAGATAAACACAATTGTATCACCAATGAATTAATTTGAATTTTTCATTTCTAAAAGTTCATTATGTATTTTCCCCATAAATATTTTCATGAAAATGATTAATCCATTTTAAGGATAAATATTGTCAGTAATAAACTTAGCAAAAGTTACATGCATATATGGTTTATTCCTCTGTTGAAATGTGTTTTAAATAAAATTTACAAGAAGGTTTATAAAATAAAGGGAATTGTGTATTGTTGAGAGAAATTTTTGAAGTTAAAAGTGGATTTGTTTTTTTCCTCAAGGCTTGATCAAAATCTGGCATTGTACTCTTTAGCAAAACATACGGTATTTAATTAAAAATACTTATTTTTTTCTATAATGGCTTACACAACTGACATCTGATGCTGAATTTCTTGTGCAATAGTCATATTGTAGGAAAAAATGCTACTTCTTTCACAATACAACTGCTTCACAGAGAGAGATTTAAATTAAAAAATTAAAAGTTTCAAACGCACCAAAGTAAAAACAATAGAAAATTTTGGACATATTTTTATTTTACTGTGAATAATTCTAAAGTCTTCTAATATTTGCTCACAATATAAACCTTTTCCTATTAAAATTCAAACATTGATGTGCTGCTGTTTTCAGCAAAGGCATAAAAGGATTTAAGATACAAATGCAAAGAAAGTAGGTTCAATGATGTAGATAAAAATAACTTTATACTTTCCTGTGTGATAATTAAATAAAAGTTCACACACACACACACACACACACACACACACACACACAGAGTCACATACCAACACACTTACATATATAAAACTATATACACTCACTGTTCTTTAATCCAGATAATAATGCTAACTACAATGTTTATAGAAGTTTGATTTTTTAAGATAGTCCCAATTCCTGGGAATTGGGTGTTATTATAACCTTGTGGAACTGTGAGACTTCATCTATATTCTTCCTTGAGTTCTATTGTGAAGAGCAGGTTAATCAGTTTCCTTGATCTGCCTATAATCAAAATCCAGATAACAGAACTTAAATATAGAAGAGTGCATTTTTGTAATGTGAAACATCCAGACATAAGCAGTTCAGGACTGATTCAGTAGCTCAATGATGTCGTAAACATCTCAAGGCTTTCTGTAATTCTGGTTCACCATCCTTACTGTTGGTTTTCATTTGTATGTATACAAGATGGTTTCCACTTCTCCTGATGCAGCATAATGTGCTAGACAGAAAAAAAAAAAGTATTTAGTGGGAAAAGACTTAAGAGGCTAGGCACATAAGTTAAGTCCCCTAAAAAAGAACCACCCTACCCTCACACCACCTCTGTGATGTCATTTATGGCAATATTCAAGCCTATGTTACATGGGCACTTCTAACTATAGGGGCAGTCAAGTGCTCAAGTATTTTGACTGAGCCCCTAAATTAAATTAACGTTCTCATAGTAGGAAAAGGGAGAAGAGATACGTATGTAATAGTGTCTGACAAACACAAAAAAATATTCTGAATGAGAGTACTATATAGTTCAAGGGTTGCTTCCATGAACCTTTAATTGTTCTTAATATCCAAATTAATGTTTAAATTGCTATCAAATTTGTTAATTCATTGAGTTACATTTTTAAAAGTTTAGAAAATAGAGAACTCAAGGAAAAGTAAAACTATAATTTCTAACTCAGAGTTTACTATTGAGAATATTCTGATGTTTACACATTTTTGTGCAAAACTGCAAGAACATACACATAGTCATATGAATTAGTTATATTTAACAAGAACTTCATCATAGAACATTTTAATATTTTTCTCTTAAAATATACTTTCGCTACATTTCTAGATTATTGTATCGTTTTTCAGCATGATTTCCCATAGCATTTTATCAAATATATCCTAGAAAATTTACTTATCATAGATTGCTACACACTAAAGTCTTTATGCACACTAACTAAAAGTAATCCTATTATAAAGTAAATACAATATAACAGTACCTATATGTAAAGATTTCTTTTCAAAGCCTAAAAGATACTAGTGCTCTCATTAATGTCCCTATATTTATTAAGAGATGGTTACCTATTAAGTAATTATATCTTATTTTAAAATATATTAATATTTTTTAAAGATATCTTTTGAAATATCTAGGAAAATAACACATAAATCTGCAACCATGAGCATTGCTGTAAAATTTTTAGAATGGATAAACCCTGCTGAGTTGTTGGGTTTGTTCTACCATCTGTTCCTACTATTTTTCAAAAAATCTGTTTTAATAGATTACTAAATATGTGTCCAAAGCTCATATCTCACAGGCAATTAAGACACAAAAGATTTCTAAGCATAAAAATAATTCTGTTACAACTTTATTAATTTGAATTCAGAATGTGGCAATTAGCTCAAACCGGGTAAAATTAGTCTTATTATTATTCTCTTTATGCAGATAGCCAATAATGTTGTCATGAATCTATTTCCTTTCACTGTTTAAAGAATCACTTTCTAACTTTTATATCATGCCTACTGTAGATCTTCTATTTCTGCAGTAAGCAATGATATCCAAGCCCCAATTCTGCTATCCAAATTTCATCAGAGACAATAATTTAAAGAGAGCTCTGCTGTGAACTGAACAATGATTTTCCTTAAATTTCATATGTTGAAACCTTTATCCCCTGTGATGATATTTGAAGATGGGGCCTTTGGGAGGTAATGAGGTCATAAGGACAGAGCACTCATTAATAGGATAATGCTATTTAAAATAGATAATAGAATGATAACCTTTTTCTTTATTGTATGAGGATACAACAAGAAGGTGGCCATCTACAAACTAGAAAGAGAGCCCTCACTGGTAACCAAATCTGCTAGTATCTTGATCTTGGATATCCTAGTCTCTAGAACTGTGAGAAATATTTTCTACTATTTAAGACATTCAGTCTATAGAGATAGCTATAGCAGCCTGAACTGACAAAAACAAAGCTCTGATGCTAGTACTGGAACATGGGACATGGAGTTAAATCATGATCTGTTTTTCATTTGCATCTGTACCTAAAAAAGATTCTAGGTGATTATACCTTGAATAACTAAGATCTCTCTCAACTATATTGAGTACACTACAAATATTTACAAGATCATAAACCACACATTTTCAAAATTTTGAGTTACAAACCAAACTTAGAACTGTGTGTAGAGATTGTTGAAATCAATTTGGAAAGAGTTGACATCTTAACAATATTATGTCTCCAATTCATGAAGATGACTAGCTAACACCACATCACGTACACTTCATCTACTTATAAGAACCAAAATAGTGTGTACATAACCACACTTTGAACGTATTATCAAAGAGAGAACATGGGAGTTCAACAGAAAAGTGAAAGAAAACATCAAAACTATAAAGGTTAAAAAAACAGGCAGCATGTTTGGCCAGAACCGGCTGGAACAAGGAATGACTCCCCAGAATGGGAAAAATGTGAATAAGAGTATTTCTGTGGTCCAGTTTCCTACTGTGGAATCAAACAGTCAATGCCACAGGAGAGCTCCATTGCCTGACCAAGCTTGAATCTAACTTAGTGAGAAGCTGGGAGAAAGAACTGCACTAGGGAAATAACTCATGCTAGCTCCCAGACCCTTTCTGAAAGCTAAGCAGCTACAGCAAGACGCCATTTTTCATTCGAGCTTTTAACAGACTGTATTCTGTCTTGAGAAACATCATCACCAGTCCTAGGCATTAGGAAAACTCATGCCGTTGATTGCACAGCTGGGGTATAAGTTGGGGGTGGGCTCCTGTGGCAAGGACTTGGAAGTGACTGTGGAATGGGCTGTTACTGCTGGTGGTGGGAAAGGGGTGTCTCCTCTAGAGGTTGAGGAGGAATCAGGCTGCCATGAATTCTTCATCTTGAGCTGTGTGGGCACTCTGAATGCCTGGGGCTGAGCTGTGAGTGTGGTGCAGATGTCCAGGTTTAACAGATTCCCTGGGTCCACTATAATAGTCTGGACTGGTGAATGAGCTCCATTGAGACTGGGGCATGACAAGGACATGTGTCGTCCACTCATGAGTCAAGGCTGTGGCCACTGGAGCTGGCTACACCCTCCACATGGCAGGATCTCAGTGTGGCAACTGCTGCCCTTAACCCTAGCAATCAACCAGAGGCCTGAGGATCATTTTGCCCCCAGCTCCCATGGCTGGTGCATGTGCTCCCCATTGCAGGTCCTAAGCTTAAGCCTGCCCAGTCCAGCTCTGCCTGAGTTCATTTCAATTCTAAGACAATACAGGGTTGATGGTCTGAGGAACTACACATTCCAATCCACCACCTGGGACAACCAAGCACTCCTGCTAGGGCACTGAGGCTGGATCTGTACATCCCACCACTTCAGCTTTCTTTTACCTGCAAGTGCCATACATATGCTGGCCTAGGGGCCAGCCTTCACAAACCACTGCAACCACTACCAACACAAGTATACATTGCTTGGGATCCAGAAGAGAATATTACTACTGTTGCTGCCATTGCTCAAACCACACTAGCAACCCAGGGGATCAAGAGAATACTCACACACCTGATACACTGCTATCATAATTGGCATCTGGGAAAGCCACCAAGAGGCCCATTAATCAGCTGGCCTAGAAATGCCAATGTAGGTAACAGTGTACACTGGGCCAGATTACAAAGGCATACATGCCTAGCTCTCCAATGCCAGTGCTGAAGCTTGAAGACAGGCCCATTTGGCATTGCAGTCCCCAGCACAACACTTCCACAGCCTCCACTATTAATTCCACTCTAATGTGCCAAGGAAACCACAGATACCACGGATGCTTTTTATAGCAAAGAAATGATATGGAGACTTTATTGCTATAAGCATTCAGAAGCAAAGCCAAAGGGCCCTACTCAGCCAATATCATTGACACATCTTCAGAAATAGTTCCCCTTGAACAAAAGTAAACTCAAAAATAGGAAAAAGTGACTGTTACACCACATGTGCAGAAATCTATGTAAAGACCCAGGAAACATAAAAAGCAGGATATGTGACACCCTAAAGAAACACAATAATTCTCTAGCAATAGATTTTAACCACATTTAAATTCTTAGTCTGAGATTAAATATTTAAAATATTTATTTTAGAGACGCTCAATAAGATGCAAGAGAAATCTGAATACCAACAGAAAGAACTAAAAAAATCATTCAAATTATAAATAGGAAATTTGACAAAGGGGTAGCTACTTAACAAAAAAGCTAAAATTCTGTAACTAAAAAGAAATTATTGAGGTAACCACAAAATACACTTTAAAGCCTCAACAATAAATTAGACCTTGCAGAAGGAAGAATTTCAAAATTGAAAAACAGTTTATTTGAAATAACTTAGTCAAACAAAAATAAAAAAAAAGAATTAAAAACACTTTTTAAATTCTTCCAGAAGTTGAAGACAAGATAAAGCAACTATATTTATAAATTATGACTATCTTCATGGGTAAAGAGAGATCTAAAGGTTTAAAAAGCTCATTTAATGGCATAACAAATGAAAACTTCCGTAGTATATCAAGAGGGTTAGAGTTTCATATACAAGAGGCTTATTAGTTCCTAAGAAAATACAGGGTCAAAAGGATTTTGCTATGACACATTATAAGCAGACTGTCTAAAGTCAAAGAGCAAGTTATAAAATCAGCAAGAAAAATGTGTCCAGTCACCTGTAAGAGAACAGCAGACTTTTCAGCAAAAATCTTATAGGTCAAAAAAGAATGGGATATATTTGTAGTGAATATATATATATATATATATATATATATATATATATACACACACACACACACACACACACACACACGCACACACACACATATATGTTTTGGAAGTGCCAAAAAATCCTTTTTAGCTAAGAATAAAATATCCAGCTAAGAATATATTTAGCTAAGAATTAAATATCCAGCATGATTAAACTTCATAAATGAAGAAGAAATTAAGCCTTTCCCAGGCAAGCAAATGCTGAGAGAATTCATCACTACCAGACCTGTCCTACAAGAAATGTTCCAAGGTGTCCTAAATGTGAAAGCAAAAGGACAAAATATGCCATTATAAAAACAAATAAATTATAAATTTCCCTGATAAAACAATTACACAAAGGAGGAAAAGAAAGAAATCAAATGGCACCATTATAGAATTCCAGCAAACCACAATGAGAAACATTAAGTGAAAAAGAAACCAAGAATTTATAAAACAACTTAAAAATTTAACAGTATGAAAGAAGTAAAACTTCTCATATCAATAATAATCTTGAAAGTAAATAGCTTGAATGCTCCACTTATAAGTTATAGATTTGCTAAATGCATAAAAAAAGTGATCCAACTGTATGCTGCCTAAAAGAGCCTCACTTTAACAGTAAAGACATATATAGACTGAAAGAAAAGAGGTGAAAAAAGATATTCCATACAAATGGAAACAAAACTGAGAAGGCATGGGAGTGTTGAAAGGTGTGTGGGCAAGTGAATTCAGGGTTCAGCCACTGCACACAGCCAGGCATAGTGGCTGCTGCAGCAAGGTAGGCATCTCAAGACACAGGTGCCAGCTCCATTTGAGGCTGGACTAGATATACTGCACTCAGATTCAGCTACAGGCACCTGCATCTTAATTAAGTGAACATGGTGCCATCCAGAAGCCTGGAGGTGCCAGGAACTGCAAAGCCCCAAAGAGGGGTCACAGCCTTGATTCCAGGAGCCTCTAGGTCTGGGCTTCCCAAGGTACCAAGACCTTTTCTCCTTCTCATTGCTGGCAGTGTGGCAAGTGGGGGAGGCATTTTTCAGCCCTGTTTGTATTATAGCTCTTTCAGTCCTGCCATTCAGGTCACAACTTCTTGTCCCACGTCCAGGAAGAATGAGGTACACAGACAACTGGAGGGTGAGCAGAGCAGAGAAGAGTTTCATTGAGTGACAGAACAGGTCTCAGGAGACCCAAAGTTTGTAGCTCCCTTGAGTGGGCAGGTTGTCCAGATGAGTGTCCAGACAGTGGAGAAGAGACCAGAAGTGAGTAACTTCTTTCTGTAGTCAGGTCTTCCTAATGTCTGTGTGAGCCTGGCTGAGACTGGTGTTTTATGAACTTCAGAAGGAAGGAAGTATGTGCTGATTGGTCCACTGGAAATCATGGGCAGGCTTGGAAAATGCACCTCAAGTTCTCTCTCCAGGCAGCAGGACTTCACCCAGAATTCACATCCCCACCCCAAAGCTTCAGGCTGTTCCTGGCTTGAAGTGAGGCTTCACCAGAAACTTGCGCCATTCCACCCAGGAGCCTGTCTGCCTCCTGTCTCCATCAACATGTCATCCATGACACTTGTACTGAGGGTTGCCTGCAGTCCTGCACCAAACTGCTCTCAGCCCCCAATGGCCTCCCTTCCTAGCTCATTGGTGCCCAACATTTCAGACAAGGCTGAGAAGACAGGGGAGCTAATGTGTCAGTGTTGCCCTGAGCATGCACACACCTAGCTAGGTCACAACAATGCCTGGGATTGTCTTCAACTTTGCTCCAAAATTGAAGCAAGCTTCAGGACCTGGGAGAGCCCAGGCAGTGGGAGCAGTCACTTCTGAGCCTGCAAGGGCAGGGAGTATTTCCCAGGCCCCTGAGAGTACAGGGATACATGGGTCTGAAGCCACGGCTGGGTGGCTGTAGCTGTGCCCAGGAGGATAAGGCTCCCACCTGTTCCTGGGTCCCACCTGCTCCATGGAGCTTGAAGTCCCAGCCAGGTCTCCCCCCGTTGCAAATAGCATCTTCACAGCAGCCACTTAAGACAGCCTGGCGCTGCCACCAATAGTATTTGAAGAAAAATATATGCATAGAGGCATGGACAAAAAAAAAAAAAAATAGAGAGCCCAGAAACAGCCACATACGGCCAACTTATCTTTGCAAAGCAGACAAAAATATACTGGGGAAAGGACTCCCTCTCCAATAAGGGATGTTAGGAAAATTGGATTCTCATATGCAGAAGAATAAAATTGGACCTCTACCTGTCACCTTATACAAAAATTAACTCAAGATGAATTAAATACTGAAATTTAAGACCAGAAAGCATAGCCATACTAGAAGAAAATACAGAGAATACTCTTCTGGATAATGGTCTAAGCAAATATTTTATGACTAAGACTGTAAAGGCTTAGGCAACAAAAGCAAAAATAGATAAATGGGACTTAATTACACTAAAATGCTTCTGCACTGCAAAATCATCAACAGGGCGAAGATACAATCTGTTGTATGAAGGGAAATATTTTCAAACTATTCATCTGATAGGGGACTAAATAACCAGAATATACAAATAATTCAAACAGCTCAACAATAAAAATAATTCCATTATACTGTGAGATTATTCACCATCTGTAAAACATACCCACACTAGTGTGTTTATCATAGTGCTATTCACAATTGCAAAGATGTGGAATCAACCTAAGTGTGCATTAACAGATATCAGATAAAGAAAATGTGGCATATATGTACTATGGAATACTACTGAGCCAAAAAAAATTGATTATGTATTTTGCAGCAACACGAATAGAACTGGAGGTCATTATCTTAAGCAAAACAACCCAGGCACAGAAAGACAGATATCACAAATGTGTTCTCATGAATGTAGAGAGTGAAATGATAGTTAATGGAAACTCAGAAGAATGAAGATGTATACAAGTCAGTACGTTATTTGTGTTATAGATACCCTAAAAGCACTGAGTTGACCACTATGCAATATATGCATGCAACAAAATTGCACATGTATCCCATATAGCTATACAAATAAAAAATTCAATTACAATTTTGAATTGATTAATTAGGCTTTATAAATTGTTTTCCTATGACTGCTAAAATAACTTACCATATGACTGCTGGCTAAAAAAAAAAAATCAAAAAACAAATCTCAGAAATGTATTCTCTCACAGTTCTGCAGGATAGAAGTCTGAAATCAAGATTGTAGGAGGGCTCCCTTCCCTCCAAAAATTCTAAAAAACAAATTCTTCCTTCCCTCTTCCAAAATGGTATCCCCAGATGTCCCTTGGCATGGGATGGCATAAATCAAATCTTAGCCTCTATTGAATAACTTTAATACAACCCACCTAATAACTGTATAATTCTTTGTATACATTGTTGTGTCATATTGGTAGTATTTAACTGAGGATTTTGCATTTACATTCATAAGACATATTTGTCTGTAGTTATTCTTCTTGTAATATATTTGTTTGGTTTTGGTGTTAGGATAATACAGGTCCCATGGAATGCATTAGGGCATTTCACCCCAATTTTATCTTCTGAACCAGATCATAGAGAATTAATGTAATATCTTTTTTAAATGTTTAGTAGGATTTGCAAGTAATATCACGTGGACTTTGTATTTTGTTCTGTTTTATTTTTGTAAGGTAATTATTAATTTGTTTCCTTAACAAATACAGTCCTACTCAGATTATCTACTTCTTATTGCATAAATTTTGAGAGTTTGTGTTTTCTAAGAAATTTGTTTATTTAAGCCAAGTTATCTAAGTTGTGGGCACAAAATTGTTCACAGTATTATAATATTATCTTTTTAGTAGCCACTAAATCCTTAGTAAAAGCCCTTGTTTTATTTCTGATATTAGTGCTTTGTTTTTTATTCTCTATATATACATCTTTTATTGCTATCCTGGTTGAAGTTTTATCAATTTTGTTGATTTTCACAAAAGAAAAAACTTCTTTTGTTTTTATTCATTTTCTCTATTGATTTTTTGTTTTAAATTATATTGAATTCTATTCTAATCTTTATTATCTCTTTTCTTCTTCTTTAGGTTCATCTTCCTTCTTTTCTAATGTAAACTCAATGATATAAATTTTCCTTCAAGCAATAGTGTCACTGTATCCAATAAATTTTGGAAAGTTTTGTTTTAATTTTCATTTAGTTCTAATGTTCAAATTTCCCTGAAGGATTTTTTTTTTAAATACTGTATTATATGGAAGTGTGTGTTTAATCTTCAAATATTTGAAGATTTGTAAGCTATCTTCTTCTTCATTTCTAGTTTAATTGCATTGTGGTCCAAGAACATACTTTGTATAATTTCTATTCTTTGACGTTTGTTAAGGCATATTTTTATGAGACAGAAATTGTTCTGTCTTCATGAATGATCCGTGTCAGCTTGAGAAACATTTATATTTTTTTGTTATTGGATGAAGTATTCTATAAATGTCCTTTAGACATCCTTTACCATTGAAGGCACTGTTTACTTCCACTCTAATTTACTGATGTTCTGCTCACCGGATCTATCAATTACTAACAAAGAGATGTTAAAGTCTTAACTGTAATTGTGAATTTGTCTATTCTTTTTTACAGTTTCATCATTTTTTGCCTGTATTTTGACACTGTTGTTAGGTGCATGCATGTTAAAGATTGTTATGCCTTCTTAGAAAATTAACCTCTTTATTTATGTTCCTATTTGTCTCTGATAATTTTCCTTGTCCTGAATTCTACTTTTTCTGCAATTATGCAGCTACTCCAGTGTTTTTTAAACTACTGTTAGTATAATGTTTTTTTCCTTTATCCTTTTAATCTGTCTATGTCTATATTTAAGATAGGATTCTTACAGATGGCATGTAATTGTGTATTGGCTTTTCGTTTGCTTGTTTCTTTTTTGACAGTCTTTTACTCTGGTGTATTTGAGTCACTTTCTACTGTCCCTCCTTTTACTGCCTTCTTTCTTCTTAATAGAATATTTTAAGTGTTTTCATTTTCTCTCCTTTCATAGAACATAATTTATTTTTAAAAATACTTACTTGGTCCAATCAATTGGGTCCTGAAAGGAAAATACAAAATAAAAGAAATAAATAAACATGTTTAGGTATTGTCCTAGAGTTTGCAATATACATTTACAATGACTCTAAGTTAATTCTTACATTATAACCTACTGATTTACAGGTAGCACCAGCGTAACATTACTGTCATTCATTTCATTTATCTATATGCTAAAATTACCTAAAATGTTGATGGTCTTATTACTTTGAACAAACATAACTCTGTTAGATGCACTAGGAATTAGAAAAATAAAATATTTCACTTTATATTCATTTGTCCCTTCTCCATACATTCTCTTTACAGAGAAGCAAGTTTCTGACCTATGTCACTTTTCTTATCTCTGAAGTATTTCTTTTTAACATTTTTTGCATGACCTGCCTAGTGGCAACAAATTCTTTCAGATGTTTCCTATTTAAGAAAATATTTATTGAAAAATATTTTTTCTAGACATCTAATGGAACTTCTCATCCCTGTTCCTCTATTTGTAAGGTATTTGTTTTTAATATTTTCACCTTTTTTTTTCAGTGTGCATATGTTGTGCCTTGGTATAAATTTTTGGTATTTATCCTGCTCGGTGTTAGCTTGGTATTGGTTGCAATGTCTCCAGTTTCATTTCTAATTGATCTTACTTTGATATTTTCTCTTATTTTCCTGGTTAATGTCACTAATATTCTGTTTACCTTTTCAGAGAGCCAGCTTTTTGTTTCATTTATCTTTTGTATTTTTTGTTTCAATTTTATATATTTCTGCTCTAATCTTCGTTATTTTTTATCTTCTGTGGTTTTTGGGATTGGTTTGTTCTTGGTTTCCTTGATATGTATTGTTAAATTATTAATTTATAATCTCTCTACTTTTTTGACATAGGCATTTAATGCTATAATCTTCCTTCTTAGCACTGTTTCTGCTGCCTTCCACAGGTTTTGGTATGTTGTGTTTTCATTTTGATTTGTTTCAAAAAGGTGTTCATAGTAGGCTTGAATGATCTTTTGCATTTCTGTGGTATTATGCCTGTATTAGTGGTAATATGTATCAGTGGTAATATGCCTGTATTAGTCAGGATTCTCTAGAGGGATGAGACTAATAGGACATACGTATATGTGAAAGGGAGTTTATTAAGGAGAATTGACTCCCACAATCACAAGGTAAAAGTTCCATGATACACCCCCTGCAAGTTGAGGAGCAAGGAAGCCAATGGTGCATCAGTCCGAGTCCCAAAACCTCAAAAGTAGGAAAGCCAACAGTGTAGCCTTCAGTCTGCAGCCAGATGCCTGAGAGCCACTGGCAAACCACTGGTATAAGTCTAAGAGTCCAAAAGCTGAAGAACTTGGAGTGTGATGTTCAAGGGCAGGAAGCATCCAGCATGAGAGAAAGATGAAGGCCAAAAGATTCAACAAGGCTGCTTTATTCTAGCTGTATTGGCAGTTGATTAGATGGTACCCGCCAACAATAAAAGTGGTTCTGCCAGTAGCAGTCCACTGACTAAAATGTTAATCCACTTTGGCAACACCCTCAAAGACAAACCCAGGAACACTACTTTTCAAACTTCAATCCAATCAAGTTGAAACTCAACATTAACCAACACACTGCCCTGGGGTTTTCTTATAGTAGAATGCTTCAGAGAAGTGATACATATCACTTTCACTTACATTTCATTGCCACACCTGGTCCCATGGCTTCCACCAAACACAAGAAAGCCAGAATTGTAATCTGTCTTATGCCCAGAAATCAGAGAGTCAGAAATATTTATGTCACTTACAACCAAAAAGTAAAAGAATGGTAGAGAAGCTGATTACACACAAGCATTTTCATTTCCAACGTAACAACTCTACATTCGATGATCTAAAATCATGGCATATAAAGAAAAATCCTTCCAATATTACTGGACAAATATCGGAAGCTGATACTGTCAGCTGGAATTTTGGGCCTTATGCCAAAATGACAATAAGGGAGAAAAAGGAGTTATTGACCTGCCTGAAATCAAATTGGTATCTTTTTTTGCAGTATGAAAAGTGTGTAAGTAGAAACGTTATATTCCCATTTAAAAACAGGACTTCCAAAAATAGACCAGAAATTGGCAAACATTTCCTATATAGGTCCAGACGATGACTATTTAGGCACTGTGAGGTCTAAGTCTCTACAGCAACTACTTAACATTGCCATTGGTAGGGATGAAGTAGCCATTGACAATAACGGGCATGGTGGCATTCCAATAAAACTTTATTTAAACAACAGATGGAAATCCTGATTGCCCCATCTCCTGTGGTTTGCTAAATCCTGTCATAGGAATGAAGATTTAGAAATAAGTTTTCTGTGGGAATATTTTACAATTTTATAACTTAAATAAGGGGTGAGAAATAGTAGTTATTAATTTTTCTGTCTAGTACTTCTTTTCACCATCTTTCTTTTCCTTTCTCTGCTTCCTCAACCTCTTATAATTGGCAGTATTTTTGCTTCCACACTGAAGACACATTCAATCCATTTGCTAAGACATTTATAGCTGACACTGACAGCCCTTAAGCTCCTCTAGAACCTCTATTCAGCGTGGGTTAGTGATTAGCCACCATTTAGACTTGTTTCCTTCCCATCTGTCAGACTTAATTTCTTGTAAAATGTAAAATACATTGTGCTATTTTAATATCAACTCAAACATCACTGATGTAGTAACTTGAATTGCTCAAATACTTGTAATGGCCTAGTTTAACACTATCTTTTATGAGTTGAACAAAAGAGAAGCAGGTACTTGTAATGTGGCCCTGTTTTTATATATAAATAGTGGGCTTATATATGGAATTGTGGCTTATTTGATTGTACACTTGACTAAATCAAAAAACAAATTATCTCTGTCATGCCAGACTCTTCTTAGACCAGAGTACTATGGGCATTATAAGGACAGTGGACTCACTACTGTGATTTTGAAATCTCATAGTATCTTCCATTTTAAACATTCTATTTAGTAATTTGTAAATACATAGCTTTAAAAGATTTCTGCTTCTGTATTTCTTCCCAACTTGGCATCTGTATTAAGGGAAAAGCTTACATGCCTTCACTTCTAAGAGATGGTGTCCTTGGATCCACGTATCTGTCCTTTTTTCTCCTGTGGGGCTTTGGTAGTATCTGTGACAATATGTCATATTAAATACCAGGTTCCCTGCCAGCTTCTGCTGATCAGCTCTGGCCGACACTGCAGGTTTTCTGTGATTCAGTCACATCTTCTACTGTATTTATGACTTATGCCATCCTACCTCACAGCCTCCACTGTGGGGTCACCTTACCCCTTACCACAGTGAGGGACCTTCACAACAGGTCCATTGCCACATTCTGTGTCTCTCACAAAAAAACACACAGAAAAAAAGAGGAAAACCCTCCCCTTTCTAAATTACAGGAGCCTAGGGAAATTTGGGGCTTAATTCCTGGCAGCAGATTTGTCTGTTGAGCCTGCTCCAGATTGGCAGAGAGAGACATTCTAAAATGGAGAAAAATGGGCAAATAGCTATTGTATTTGCTTGCTGGGGATACCATAGCAAAGTTCTATGGACTGGATGGCTTATTTTCTCATGTTCTGGGGGCTATACATCCACGATCAAGGTGTCAGCCATGTTAGTTTCTCCAGCGACCTCTCTCCTTGGCTTGCAGACAGCCGCTGTTTTAGTGTCTCTCACATGGTCGTCCCTCTGTGCATGCATGCACCTGGTGTCTCTTTGCATGTCCAAATTTCCTGTTGTTACAAGACCATCAATAAGACTGAATTACAGCCTACCCTAAGGACTTCATTTAAACGTAATTACCTATTTAAAGACCTATGTCCATATACAGTCACTTTCTGAGGTACTGAGGGTGAAGGCTTCAACATATGAGTTTGGGAGAAACACAATTTAGCCCATAATATCTGTCTGTCTCTATCTACCTTTCTATCTATCTATCTATCTATCTATCTATCTATCAATCATCTAGTCATTTCTGTTCTCTTAGCCCCAATAACAGGCATTTTGCTCTAAAAAGAGCCTTATATGTTTTATTTTCTTCTCTCCATTTTTTTCACCTCTCTCATTCTAGGAACCACTAAATTTTAAAATGTTCCCCTCTTCCCTCTTGATTCCCAGTGTCATATCCTTCTGTTTCCACTTACCTAGAAACATGGAGATAGGGTAATGTAAAATATACACTGACGATATTATTATAATTACATATCTCTACTTCTTGAGATAAAATATTAGATGTAAAGATATAAAGCATGCTTCATATTTTTAAAATGTTTCTGATGAAGTAAAGCTTTTGAAATACTGTACAAATCAGCAAACCAATATATTAGCAACCTATAAAACATAGTAAATGCAGGCATAAATTGGAAATGAGCAATACATATTTTCTAAACATTTTTGCTTTAAATACCTTTAAAGCTCCAAGAATTATGTGTTTCATAATATTGAAAAGGACTGTAGCTCATATCAAGCAAATCTCAAGGGGAATTACACATTTTCCCCTTGAGTAAATAAATGTTCATCTTAGTCTCCTGTGTGTAGTTTTCTATAACATTCTTCATGATTTCTTCACATCTCACAGGTATTTTTAAACATAGTTTAAAATTTCTTGTACACCAAGGTTTTCAGTAATTAAGTTTGCCTCAAACACTGAATTGCATTTGTAAGAAATATACAAAAGGATTAAAACTAACAAAGAAGATTTTAAAAACATAAAGCTATCAGATCTAACTCTACCTCAGGAATTTTCATCTTTATCGTTAAGTATTGTGCAAATGCCTTAAACTGAGTTTAACTTAATAAGAAAACAGTTTTATCCTATTGAGAATAAAATTAATTCAACCCCAATGATGGTAGATTCATTTACTTTAAGAATAATTTTACAAGCTTAGAGAGAATGAAGTTTCGTGTAAGGGTAAATGTTTTGAGTTCAGGCTAATATTAAAACTAATCGATCCTTTTGTAGTTCATGAGCATGATGATTGGGTGTTCACATGCTTGTGTGAGATGTGCCACCCTCAGAGCCTTGCTACGAGCCGGCACATTACCCATCTGACCTGAACTTGGAAAAATAAATAAAAAATAAATTTAAAAAATAAAAAAACTAACCAAGAGGCTTTACCCAACAAGACAAATGAAAGCACACAATGACAGTCATATTTCAGTGACAATCTCCATATAAAATGATTTTGGTATTATTTTACCAATCATTCCTGGATTTTGCATATCACCTTCAATGTACCTAAATGTTTTAGAATGATACAAAATCATAAAGATTACCTATTCTCTACCTGTTGCTAAAGTAGAGAATTGTTATAATAGGGAATACAATGTTTATCATTATTCAGTGGAAGATTGTAGAGCTTTCAAAATCTCATAAACAACCAAAGAAAAATCATTCGCATTGAGGTTTACCATAGGCAACGCTTGCTGAGGTAAAGACAGGTGTAGATAGATGATGAAAAGATAATGAGATAGATAGATGGATAAATGATACAACACAGGTAGTTTAGTAGGCAGTTAAAAAGCTAGGTAGAGAGATAGAAGGTTGAATACACATGTATCTAAGAGAAGAAGCATCTGAAGTAATA
Organism: Sapajus apella; assembly: GCF_009761245.1. Taxonomy (NCBI): domain Eukaryota; kingdom Metazoa; phylum Chordata; class Mammalia; order Primates; family Cebidae; genus Sapajus; species Sapajus apella. The sequence goes on from NW_022436967.1 coordinate 2,280,827, forward strand.
CACTCTGAGAAATTTTTGGAAACATGTATACTCCTAAATACATAAGTGAGTCTGTAATGAACAAAAAGAAACCACTCAATGGTGGTGAAGTGTCAATACTAAAAAGTGGAAATATTAGAATGAGTGTGTAAGGGCTGAAATTGGCTGCAAATCTCAAGAGGAATTACACAATATCATTTACAGAAACCTTCTCGAGATTTTAGTTCTTCTAAAGATAACTATTCTTAAGTAATTATTCTACAGTAATGTGTGGGATATTTATTTCCCCTGGAAGTGTCATTTCTTTTTCACCAGACTATCAATACTTTCCTCAATCAAAGAGCACTTCCTTATTAGTGAAATGATAGGTGTGATATTTTCTGATAAAATATCTATGCCTATAAAATGGTGAGAAAGTAATGCCCACCTTTCCTTTGGGACTATTACATAGATTGTCTGTAGCTAGCACATACTCTCCAGGCTTCCTGAAATATTGATTGGAGTAATGGGTTTTTATTGATGTGTCATTTTTCCACGAGACAAATAAGAGGTCTCAGGAACCAAACTGAATGCGCTTTGGAAGCTACTAATGGGAGGGTCCTTATGACAAATAGATAAACTTAGAGGGGTCTAGCGATCTTCCAAATCATACTATTAAATCATCGACTTTCGTAATCAGTTGGCATCTTCAAAACCATATCCTGGGAGGTTTCCTGGTTGCTCCATTTTCCACTTTCAAGCTAAGTCCAACAATTCACATTCCTGCTTTTCTCTTTCCTCATCCTGCCTTTACTCATAATTTCACATGTCTAGCCTGAGATTCCTGTTCTCCTCGTCCCCTCTTAAACAAAGGTATTTTATCTTCTCAAATATGTTATTTCAACTTATAATTGCTTAGCCAGAATTCAATGGCTGTCTAACAAGACCATATGCCTCTCTTGATAGAGATATTTTGGCCTTGAGCCAATACTTCCTCAGCCTGGAGAAGATAAAAACATTCCAAGCATTTGGTCCTCCTTTCTGTCCCACAAGGGAACAGAAAGCAGTAAAACACATTGTTATTTAGAGATATTTCTCTGTACCGACTTGAGAAAAAATGATGTTTTTACTCTTTTCTCCATATTTATTATCTGCCTAGACACTATAGATATCTTTTATTCCCAGAAGCTGTCTGCTGAATATCAGCTGAATATTGTGTGTGTAGGGGTGTGTGTGTGTGTGTGTGTGTGTGTGTGTGTGTGTGTGTGTGTGATGTGGCTGTGGGTGTGTGGTATGCATGTCTATGCACTTATATACGTGTGTACATGTACACATATATGTGTGTGTGGAGAGAGTTAAGGAGCAGCAGGGTAAATTATTCTTGTAATTGTAAATCCTAACACTTGATCCCCAGCTCAGCCTCTAGCCACTACTAAATTTCAGATCACATTAATAACATTGCATTTCAACGCTTCCTTCTTAATCTCTCTTAATAGCCCAGAAATAGACTTGTTAAATATTAAAAGGTTAAACTTCTCTACTGGGGGCAAGACAGAAGCGAGAGGAGAGAGATTCTGAGCATAGTAGTAAAGTGAAAGTTAATGATTCTCTGATTTCACAAAGATTAAAACCCATATTCTCCATGTAACAATGCCTTAAAATGCTCTCCAGTCCTCGTCAATCCTGACTCACTACCCACTCCCCCCACCCACAAATGAAATAAAAACTGGTTAATATCAGGAGCTAATTAATGGAGAAGTCTTTTTATATTAAATAATTGGGAAATTATTTAGTCTACCAACTTATAAATATGTCCTATTGGTGGTGAGTAGATATAATGTCACAATGCATTAGTAGAATATTTCATTTCAGTGTTGATCTTGCTTTCTTGCTTTGTGAGAGGTTCATTATTAACCCAATTTTGTTCACACAATTTTGTCTCTTTCCTAGAATAAACGTTAGTGTTTCTGCCTTATTGGTTTGCTAAAAGTGCTAGCTCTGCAGTCACCAGTGTCCTAAGACCAATATTTTACTGGTCTTTAGGAGCCATTTTATATAGTTACGCCATGTGCTGCTCTTTAAAAAAAGAAAAAGCCATGCCAACATTTGTATAGCACGCAGAGACCCAAAGAACCCTATGTGGTGCTTTTTATCCTGGTTTGGGGTACGTAACTGCTTTCTGATGGATGAAAACCAAGCAAGTAATTTTGCTTTACCAAATAGCTCTCAATGAAAATGATCATTCTATTTTCTTAGGGGAAAAGAAAGGAGGTCCAGGGGATTTTTTTTCAATGATGTCTGTCTATTCACTTAATTTCTTACAAAATAAGCTTGCAAAAATCTGAGAACTAATTCTGCCCAGTCCCAGTATACACATTTTATTTAAATACATCAATAAGCCACTCAACTGGGAAAAAACAATGTGAACTTAATACACAAACATATATACATCTATTGATTTTTGCCCATATGAATATGATCTTATTTTAAAAAATAGAAACAAATAAATATTCAATTTTGTATATTTAAACTTTCACTCAACCAAATATAAACACTTTTATATTTCTCATTGGAATCTCTATGACAATATAGCTTTTCTGACAAGGTTACATTAAAGTACATTAAACTAGTTTGCTATTCAGACATGTATGCTGTTTCTAGTTCTCATAATCAAAGTAAAACTTGGTGAATATTGCTTGATATAAAGGCATTAGTAGTGCCTAAGAAAAAAGTATAGAAGGGAAAATTTTGCATATGGGATATTTTATATAATTTTTGGCACAATCACTAATCCTGGTTTTATTATGTTTGACAAATAATTATCTTTTTAAAGGACAAATGTAAAATTATTGGTGTTTTTATTTGAATTATTCTAAGTATGAAGTGAAATATATTTTAGCATGATTAATTGCTATATATTTTTAGCCTTTCAAATTGTGTGTACTCATTAACTTTTCCAAGTTTCAACTGGAGCATCCATTGTTTTTATACAAATTTAAAAGTGGCTTACAGTCTGTTAGATATGTGACAAATAGCGTCCCTCATTTTCTTTTGCATTTTATGTTTATGTTGATTTTGTATCACATTCAAAATGTCACATTTTGATTTCTACGAACTAGTTTCCATTTCTATTATATTTTTATTTGTATCCAATTTTGAAGTTGTCCATGAACAGATAAACGCATGTTCTAATTTATATTTTCTGTCGTTTAATTTAGCTTTGGTTTCTTTTATTTTTGATGTTTGCTCATTTAATGTCTGAAATTTACACTGGTGTAGGATGTAAGGTAGGCGTCAAAATGTGAATAATCTACATCTTTTGGGAAGCACAAGGATGAGCTCTCAAGCTAAAGTCATCCATTAGAAGAATGCCACATTTTGCAGCAAAGGGGCTGTAAGGGTCCCATTACCATGCTCAGTCAGCCATTTGATGAAAGTATGGCCTTTGTTAGAATATGATTACAATTCCCAAAAGGAGGCTACTGAGACCTTTTTGTGGCCACCAACACTATGTCTTTGATGCAAAGTTCTACTGCTCTATGTAGACTTACATAGCAGCTTCATGGTATCTATGTTTTCTCTTCCTGAAGTGACACTTAGGAAGGTTAGCAGAACAAAATCCAACCCTTGTCGTGTCACTGAATCTCATCTCTTGGTCATAAATGGCATTTATCCTCTTTCTCCCACACTGTTTATTCAGACTTCCTCTCAGCCTCAGATATTACCTGGGTAGATATTGGTGGCTTGCCTGGTGCTGTAATCCAAACATTCATTTGTGATGTGTCTGAACCCTAGGCAATCATATGCTTCTCAAATCAAGGTTGTTGCACCTGCCCATTTCAGTTATAATAGCCCAGCTGAGTACAGGAAGTACTTAAATTCATCACCTGGCTTCCACACATATGCCTTTTTGCCCTCATTGTGTTACAAAAGCCGTGATGGTGAATTATCTTCTCATCTGCTGGTCCATGGACACAATGTGTAAAGAGATTCTTGGAATATTCCATTGTAAAAGTGTGTCTTTTAGGGGAGTCCATACCTCCAATTCTTCCTGAAGAAGAAGAGATCAAAGTCCTCCAGTTGCTAATTGGAAATTATGGTAGTTAGAAACTTTCCTGTTTCTATCTCTTGGTTTCTAAACCCATATATCATTGTTATGTAAGATACAATACTACCCAGATGTCTGTGATTTAATGCATATGCAGTCAATCTCCAGAATCCATGGATTCTGTTTCTGCAGATTCAACCAAGCACTGATTAAAAATATTCAAAACAAATAAATATAGCAATACAAAATAACACAAATAAAAGACATAGCATAACAACAATAAGCCTCTGGATGATATTACTGACTGACGTGCTACTGAAAATAAAGGCAAAAATTTGTACATAGAGATATTCATACTTTCGAAGAAAAATTACAGTTCCGGGATGTAAAAAGTAAGGTAGCCAACATGCCATCAAGTGGCCACTGGTCTCTTGAGAAATACCACTATATTAGGAGTTTAGAATTAAACTCTAACAAGTTGCTAACAGGCTGGGCACTCACATGCATCAGTGACTAGATTCACAGTGATAAGTGGGCTAGATTCACATTTATTCTGTGGATCCCACATACAGTGTCCATCTGTTTCACCATGGCATTCTCTTACGTAGCATTTACATTGTATTACGTATTACAAGTAATCTAGAAAGAATTTCAAGTATAAAGAATGCTGTGGGTACATCATGTGCAAATACGACCCCATTTTATATAAAATGCTTAAGCACCCACAGATTTCGGAATGGAAAAAGGACCTGGAACCAATCCCCTGAAGGTACTGAGGGATGACTATATTGCATCCTAAAGACTAGCATTCTGTCCTTTAGAATGCCACCTGCACACATGGACTCAGCTGTGCTTTTTAGAAGACTCTTCGTATATTAAATGATAATAGCTTCTTCTGGATGGTGCAGTATGAGCTATGACCATTTGATACTATGGACGTGGGTCCAACTCTGTCCATTTTTTGCTATCATGTGGGCTACTTGATTAGATTATCTATCGTGTGGGACGCCATACCTATAGATGCATATCATAAGCCTCTGGATGATACTACTGACTGACGTGCTACTGAAAATAAAGGCAAAAATTTGTACATAGAGATATTCATACTTTCAAAGAAAAATTACAGTTCCGGGATATAAAAAGTAAGGTAGCCAACTTGCCATCAAGTGGTCACGGGTCTCTTGAGAAATACCACTGTACTAGGAGTTTAGAATTAAACTCTAACAAGTTGCTAACAGGCTGGGCACTCACATGCATCAGTGACTAGATTCACAGTGATAAGTGGGCTAGATTCACATTTATTCTGTGGATCCCACATACAGTGTCCATCTGTTTCACCATGGCATTCCCTTCCTGTGCCCATTGTACCAGCATAGGAGAGGCCAAAAACGAAGATTGGTTGTTAGCAACAGTCGTTAAGTATTGTTGTCTTCTTAGTTGCTCAGTTCCTTTTCTCTGGTGATACCCCCTGGTGAGCAGTGATCTATAATATAAAAATCTCACTCTTTATGCCCCTCTCTATGTTCATCCACACTATTTGTGCCAAGACTTCCATATATCTTCTTACCTCCAGCCACTTTGTTTAGCGCATGAAGTGGATGAACAGATGCATTGCTTGCAGCTTTGAAATTGTGAATACTTTCCTCTTTACTGTCAGTTGAGGCCATGCTAAAATGGGATTGAAGGGCAGTGGACACCAGTTTTCATCTTGCACACACATACTGAGATAGACAACTCATAAACCAAGTGTGGACCTTTTTCTGCACCTACAGATGGTTGAATGTGATCTCTTGCTCTCTAGTGCAGCCCAAAGTATAAACTGTTGAAGGGACATAATAAAACTGTTGGGTGATAGGAAGGTCTGTGATATTCGCTCATATAGCTTACTTATTATGACTCCCTTCTTGCCCTACTAAGGCTTAATCTAGATACACCTTTCCTACTTATTCTGGTAAAATGCTGGGCCTGACACAATTTATGATTTATGAGGTCTTACAGAACTGGACTCATAATGGGAACTTTGTATACACTGTCACAGAGCACTACGAACAAACATTCTGTCTCTGCTACGGCTGTTTCTTAAAAGGCGTATAATTTCTTGGTGCAGATAGATGAACTTGTTTCGAAATTTTTAAAGAAATGTTGTGATGCTTTAATTGGGATTTGCTATAAGCTCCATGTTGTATGTTTTTCTGCTACAGACGACTCACCAAAGTGTCTGCTGAATCGTATGACCCAACCCATAGATCTACCCACACTACAGCTTGGATCTTTCAAAAAGCCCTTTCCCAGCCTGGGCCCACTCAGAGCTGACTGCCTTCCTTATCACTCACTGTGTCCTCCAGAGCAGGATTGGTACGGCGAGAAATTCAGAGCACAGTAACATGTCTTTCAGTTTAAAGAGGAAGCTGCAGCACACTCTTGGCCCCTGGTCTCCTAAAAATGGGTTAGGTTTCCAGTTATTCATAGGATTGATCTCACTTTCTCTGGAGCTCATTTGTCTTACCAAGACAATCTTTTGCCTATCCTATCCAATTAGCATGATTCCTCTGCTATAATTAATCATTATAATGTTAGTGGGATATTCAGGTTGTTCAGGTCTCTTCCGGCTATAACAGAACGTGAGCAAGCTAAAAGAGCCCTGACACAGAACTGCAAGTAAATATTACTGCCTGTCCCAAGGGAATATGAACTTTTCCGGATGCTTTTTCTAATTGAAATAGAAATCAGTCAAGAAATCAATGTGCAAATGCCATATACCTGAGGTCTTATCAATGTGGACAAGCAATGATGTCATGCCTGGGAGCACAGCCTCTCTTACCAGGTTGCTCCTCTGTTGCATTTACGTAACCATCATTCCCTACTATAATTCCCAGGATTCACCCAGTGGCTGCAGAGGTCAGACAAGTGAATTAAATAGAGATCTAATAGAGACCACATGACACCCCTGTAGCTTTTTATACTTTAGTTGTGGTATGGGCTGAACTGTGTCCCCTGAAATTTACATGTTGCAGTCCTTTCAACAGCAAAGAATGTGATTTTATTTGGATAAAAGGCCTTCAAAGAGGTAGGTAAAGTAAAATAAGATTCTAGGGTAGGTCCTAATACAGTATGAAGGTTGTCCTTATAGGAAGAAGAGATCCAAATGGATATGTGAGTACACAGAGAAAAGATTATTTGAGGACAGAGAGAGAATATGGCCATCTGCAGGTCAAGGAGAGAGGTCTCAGAAGAAATCAAACCAGCTAACACATTGATGTTGAACTTTCAGCTTCATGACTGTGAAAAGGTAAACTTCTGTTGTTTAAGCAACCCGACCTGTGGCATTTTGTTATGGTAGCTCTAACAAACTAACACAAGTCGTGATAGTAAGTCTCTATCATTAGCCATATCCATAAAATATGATATGTGAGTTATCATTTTGGTTGGGGGGAGGCAGCCATTTCTATTTGGTGTTTCTCCGGGAGATAACTCTTATCCCAGAAGCCAATAAACTAATGTGGGGTTTAAGCAAATTGTCAACTAAATCAATTCCAATTAAACATTTGGAAACTGAAGAAATAACCGCCGAGTGGTTACTTAGACCCACGCGGTTGAATATCAGCCAAGTTCATAATTGCAAGGATTGCATTATTACCTTGTCCTTCTCAGCTCTGACTCTACCAGGGGGCCCAGGATGATGCTTTGGGGCTCTAAGTATCAGTGCCCACTTAGACTCTATGTATAATAATATAAACTCTCCGGATATGCCACCTTACTAGAGGGGTCTTCTACTCAGGGACACAGATCCTTCTTCAGTCCACGTTTGCTGGGTCTGGAAACAGGCTGAAACCTGAGAACCGAATGAAGGAGAATGGCTTTTTGTTTGGGTGCCTGCCATTAATCTCTTCTTCCTAGGTTCTTACCTGTTACCTCTTACTATGGGCGTGGGTCCACTTCTGTGTTTGGTCGATTGTTGTTGGCTACATGCCTACTTTGTACTTAGAAACTTCATCCATGCTTTTTGAACCATTTTCTCAATTCTCTGTGCATCAAGCTTACCTATCTTTATGGTGTGACCTTATGGTTTCTGGTGTTCAGGCTGTCATCGCCAGGCTTCTTGGTGACCTTGTCATTCCTTGAGTTTTAACAATTCCCACTTATGTAAATGCCTCTCCTTTCATTGGTTCTGATTTTTGGAGAATTGCTGCCATTGAACTTCTTAGTAGTGCCAGTGCCCCTATCACGGGTGCATGCCTGAAGGCCTTGGTGAATTGTGCATGCATTGAGCCTTCCTGTGGAACATAATCCTTGGGTGGCTTTTCTGGGTTTATATAATATTCCTATTTTAGCATTCCAGATTCCGTTAGCCTCTTTATTCTTTTGACATCACTTACTTTAGATATCTTTCTTTTCTTGCCTTCTTGGAAGCTTTCTAGTGGTAAATTTGCCCCATCCACTAGATTACATGCCAGATATCTCAAAAAAATCCCCCATTTCAGTGAATTAGTGTTTAATCTACATTTTGCCCTTCTTAATATGGCATCCTTAAAATCCAATCAATTCGTACACTCTGGTTACCTTCTGAAACACACTATTTCACTTTTGTAGCTCTGTTAGTGAATAATGTGTATCCTCCGTCGTCAAGCCTAGCATATATACAGTAATGTTATATTGGGATTTAACCCTAGCTATTGGATCCTAGCTATTGGAGCTTGATGTCAGGAGAGGAGGTGGGGAAATCTTATTGGTGGGACACCTATTGACTTAACAAAGAGAAGTGTCTGCAGTATCTACCAACACTGGGTATGTTTTTGTTCCCACTAAGGAAGAAGCTGTCAACTCTACAAGCTCTGAAGGTACTTACCCCTCTCATGTTTCAAGAGCACAGGAATTTCCAACCACAGCCCTGATTTTAACATGACAGACCTGCTTTACTGAGCATTTACATTTTACTTGTAAATATCTCTGAAACTCTGTGACTCGAACTATTCATTATTCAGCTTGTTGGGCCATCTTCTGTTCTACAGAGGCTATAGGGTCTAATATTTAGCTTATAACAATTAATGGTCTGGGCGCGGTGGCCCGGGCCTGTAATCCCAGCACTTTGGGAGTTGGAGGTCAGTGGATCACCTGAGGTCAGGACTTAGAGACTAGCCTGACAAATATGATGAAACACCAACTCTACTACAAAGATTAGCTGGGTGTGGTGGTGGTATGCACCTGTAGTCCCAGTTACTCGGGAGACTGAGACAGGAGAATTCCTTGAATCTGGGAGGTGGAGGTTGCAGTGAGTTGAGATCACGCCATTGCACTCCAGCCTGGGCAACAGGGCAAGACTCCATCTCAAACAAACAAACAACAACAACAAAAACAATATTCCACAGCAGGCATCATTTTGACATAATAATAATGAGTCTACTCCGTGGCTTTTGTAATAATCACTATTTGCCCCATATTTTTCAAATGCCTGACCTATGGCATCCCAAGTGGCAATTTCCAAAGCTAGATGTGTTCTCCAGTCACCCGTGTACATGTGAATTCTTTAGCAATTTGGTCACCACCTTTTTCCAGAAACTATCAGTCACCATGTACTACTGAGAATGGCATTTTCTTGGCTTCCAGGTGTGAGTGAATGAGTCAGTGCCAAATCCCTATCCTGTGGTCTATTTCCTTGGATCTTCTGAGAAGGAGGAAACAAAGATAGGGGTACATGTACAAGAGATTTATACATGGAAATGACTGTGAAGAATAGCCGAAATACAAAGAAGATAGGTAGAGCCACATAACACTGGTAGGTGTTCATCAATGAGGGAGAGGGGAAAGGAAGGAGAGTTGGATAGGAAGAAACACAGACTGCAACACAATTTCAAAGCAGGTGCAGCCAGGCTGAAAGGGAGCCATGGGGCCCACATCTCCAATGGTAGCATATCATGCCTCACAGGAATGAAACTTTATTAGGCTGGGTTGCTTCTAGCCATTGTCTGGGAGAAGCCTTTGGAAAGTGGGACCACAGTGTGAAAGCAGTGATGGATTCAGACAGGCAGAAGCGGGGACCATCAATCAGTAGTAGCAGGAGATCTGAGAGTCATATTTTCATGGCTTTCCAAGATTCTGTCTAATGTTCAATAGAAAACTGTTTAAATTGGAGTGTCCTCCATTCTCCCAGAGTCCTTTATTCTCTCTTTTTTGATTAAAGATATTTTAGGGAAGCCCTGCTAAGTTTTTTTTCTACATATGTCCTACTTTCTCTTGAAGAAAAGTTGGGGGTTCCTCTTGATGATGTTCTTTAATGTAAACTTAATAGGAAAAAATTCCTAGAAGCCTAGGGTAGGAAGTGGCAGCATTTTCTGACTTTCACACTTATACATATATGGGTTTTCATTATATTTTCTTTGATCATTTAATTCTGGTTTTCCAAACGGAGTTAGAAGACCTGCTCACATCATCATCTTCCTCAGATATTCCGTGTTCCATGATGAATCCAACAGTTTATTCAATTGATGTGTCAAACTGGAGCACAGCTCCTGTCCTCACTCCAATCCTTCTAAATTCAAAAGAATGAGGTCTCTGAACTATGAAGATGATTTATTTTAGGTAAGGTATCTACTTATCAATAAACAAAAAGGTTGAGTAGATAAATTCAGTCGAAATGAACACTGTTTTTCCGAAAGGTAACATGAAATCCTGGATTCGACTAACCCCAGTAAAGTTAACCTTCCATGTTTTCCACAATTAAGTATTTCTGAAAGATTGCTTGCACATGTAATTAATTCATTTGTTTTGGGCATTATGTTTTTAGAAAGTTAATACAATCAAATTAAATCCTTGAGGTATTTATCTTTCAAAGAGTATACTGTGCATCTCCATATTAAAAGGCCCAAAGAGGAACAGAGAGAAGAAGCCATTGGAGTTGAAATAGTTGCATAGAGGTTATTTTTTGAAATGTTCATGTATATTTTGTAATGATAATTAGCATAAAATATATTAAGATGCAGTCATTGGCAAATATTTTTAAATAGGGTAATTTTTTTATTGAAATGGGGCTCTAGATTGGTACTCTCCCCATTTTATAATCCAATGTGTTAACACTGAATTTTTAGGTTTTTTAAACAAGTGAAGTGAGAAATTAAAAAGACAAAATAAGTAATACAAACCAAAAAATTTAAGAAATTGATGTACAATTTTATTTTAATATAGATTTTTTTAAAAATCTTTTTGTTCTCTCCAATATTTTTTAGTGTTTTAAATCACAGCTTAGTTTATCAACTTTTAAAAACTATTATTTACTAAGCATTAAACGGCATTTTCAAGTAAATATCCACATGCACCACACTGATTTTAGCACAAGATATCAGAAAATCATATAATAATTAAATTATCTAGTGCCTTTTGTATTTTTATTTGGTATTAGTGAATTAGGAATAACTTCGATGGACTTTTAGTAGACACTCATCTCAATTCATGGCAACTACAAGTGCCAAGATCTTTTAATAAGAAGTAACCTAATAGCTATCAATGTTCCAAACCCTGCTCATTAGTAAATATTTTACTCTGGGAATGGAAAAAATAGGTTGAAATCTAGCAAGTTGCTTAATTTAAAAGGTGATTAAGAAAGTTTTCTACTCTATATGAAATTTACAAATTTTCCTTTTCTTTTGGAGAGACAGTGTCTCACTTCATCCCCCAGGCTGGAGTGCAGTGGCACGATCTCGGCTCACTGCAACCTCCACTTCCCAGGTCCAACCAATTCTCAGGCCTCAGCCACCTGCGTAGCTGGGATTACAGTTGCACACCACCGTGACTGGCTAACTTTTGGATTTTCAGTAGAGACAGTGTTTTACCATGTTGGCCAGGCTGGCCTCAAACTCCTGACTTCAAGTGATCCACCCATCTCAGCCTCTTTAAGTGCTGGGATTAGAGGAGTGAGTTACCACATTCTGCCTCTACATTGTCAAGGTTTTATTTTTGTAGTTTATTTACAAACAATATGACAATGTGCTGTGTAAAAATATTATGGAAGAAAAATATATTTCAATATCCGGAAACACTTAAAAAGGCAATCCATTCACCTCCAAAAGTTTGATATTAAAGTTGCTAGACACTTTAAGCTACATACTTATATTTATGTATTTAACAATTATACAATTATTTCTAGTGTCAGATGAGATAAAGAAACAAATGATGTAAGTAATGCTTTTAGAAGTAATGTTTCATAATAATTCACACACCCTTAGTAACAGATTTGAAATTTAGGATACCATATTAATTAATGGAAATAATCACCTGCTTAGAAAATAATTAAAAATTAACATAAAGCATTAAAAGAGTACTTTAATTTTACATATATTATTTTAAAATTCATTTTGTATTGGTTGAGAATACTCCACTGTTTGTCATTTCTATTTGCCTATGTTTAGTCTCACCTACCTTTGTGGTCAAAAAATCCTCATCATCATAACTCCAACTGAGATCTCTCAATTACAACAACTTTTTAAAAACCTGGATAACTAGCAAATATAATACCTCACCAGGAGAGAATCTCTTTTTGGTTCTCTTTGAATATTTTGACCTACATAATCTAACTCTTGATTTCAAAAATTTATTACTGAATTGTTTTCATCCCTGTGGACTTCCTTAAATAACATAGATAAATAAGAAGTTCAAGTTATTCAAACACAGCAAACCAATTATTCAATATAATTCTTATATCCAAGAAAAGCTCACAGATTCCTAAAGAACTGTTTCATTGGCATCTGACCTTTGTTTTTAAACATTATTCATATTCATTAAATTTCTCCCTATTCCTAATTCAGTTTCCAAAGTACTTATGATCATAATTTTGCTTAGTGTTCCTTTATAGGAAAACACATTAATAATTAAAACTCTAAGTTCAAGTCTTTTATGGGTTAATGGATACATGAAAATAATTTTTAAATACGTCAACGATTTAGTGTTCATGAGCAATATAATTCTAAAACGAACAGAAAAATGTTGGCAAATAAACTTCACTATCCATTTTCATCACAGCTTTATTGCCTTTATTGCTGCTATTTCAGCTCAAAAATGAGGATATTCAATGCACTGGGATTGAGAAAAACTACTAGAATTATTCTGTGTGATACTAATGTGCCCTTTTCTGGACCTGTGTTACTGACTCCACTTGAAAATTGCCAAGAATTTTAGAGCAGCTGTTTGATTTTATTACTATGCTATTGAAGATACTTAACCTGTGCGTTTCACTTTCCCCTTGCACTGTCTTCTTTGTGGACTAACAAGCCATTAACAGTAGGGATGGAGAGCTGTTTGTCTTGTAAAATTATTTCCAAGGATACCCTAAAAGCATCCTTTCTTCTTAATAAATATTAGTGTCTCTTTCTCTATCTCTATCTCAAGAACATCTTAATGAAAAACATTTTTTTTTTCACAAAGTGTTCAAAAACCTAACATCTGAAATTCACATATAGGAGGCAGTAAAAGTTTAACATTGAAAAACCATATAAGCCCAAAATATGTCATTTTATGATTTTGAAGTGCTACATGTTATTAAGAGTGCTTCCATATAGAGAAGCAAAAGCCTCATAGAGAAAATATTTGTAGTTATGTCCTCTGTCAAAGAGATCTTTAAGCTGTTTTCTTAAAGGCACATTTCCTGGGCAAAATAATTCTTCTTTACAATAGAGCAGATTAGTCATTCACTCAGATATCAAGAGCGGATTATATAAACTTTTCTAAACTTGAAGATAGCTTGTTTGTAAGAGATTAAGTAGCTGCCCAGTATGTTACATAGGAGATAAACCTCTCTAGACTTATAGCTGAGGACATAAGAGTAAGTGATCAACTAATGCCCAAAATTTGTTTGCACATTGTTATCCCTCAACATAACTTTTGGAGTTAACCATCAAGCTCCCACTCCCTACACAATGCTTTAGAGTACCTCTGTTTTGCCCTCCATTTGTCATCGCACTTTCCAGTGTGACTGGATTGGCAGGAGCTAAGGATTCCTGTTCACCTGAAGTCTGTTGCACCTTCCACATGGAATTTCTATCTCAGAGCTCTCCTCCACTTATTCCCCCATAGTTCATTTCCATGAGGCTACAGAACGGTGACTTTACTGCTAGTGTGCTCACCATTAAGCCCTAATGTTGAGCAGGAGGTTTCTGCGGTTGACTCAGTGTTGTAGCTGGAGCTTGGACACAAGGGCTGAGATGCTCCTTTTAGTGAGGGGTAGAAGAGGAATAGAAGGGGACATGCTGGGTGCCTATATTTGCACTCTTGACTTAGGCCTGCAAACACAGATGCTATGTGTGGGCCTAATCTCCCTTACTAAACCTGCGAACTTCTTGAAGGACAAAAAAAAAAAAAAAAAAAAAAAAAAAAAAAAAAAAAAAAAAAAAAATCCTTATTATCTTTATATCCCAAGGCCTGGCATTTAAAAAAATTATTTAGTGGGATTTGTCCAACATGACCTAACAAATTTATTGTCCCTGGGCAATATTCTGCCTATAGACACTGTGTGTTCAGTCTGCGGTATTTCATAATAAGTAAATTTTATTTGGAATAAATATTTAAAATTGGGGAACATTTGCAGAGTAATCTTGCTTGTCTGAAAAAAATCTTGAAAACACTTATCGACATTCCCAAAAGTCATCATCAAAGATCAGCTTCTCCCTAATCCCAAACAACTTGTGTAGCTAGTTCTGTTTGTCGTGGTCAAACAGGACATTCTTTTATTAAATCTTACAACCATTTCAATGGTGCAATTCCCTGTCTGGCTTCTACAGGAATTTGAAAATGTTACATGTGCAATAAACCTGTATGAAATTCATGAGAAATTAAAACATAGAAAATATAAGTATAGTGTTTACATACTGACCATTTCTGAGTAGTAGTTAAAACAAAACTCTGTTGTGAAGGACTGATTTTCACAAATGAATTGGTACCAACTCTATGAAGTGTAATCTACCGCTTATATTTTGTGACAAATTATCCATAGACGCATTAGTATTAAACAACTCCTGAATGTGAAATGTCCCTATTTGAGATTCCTAATCAGATAATTTATGACAGGGAAGGTTTTGAATACGGTCTGCTTTGCATCTGAAATCAAGTCCCTCTAATTTCGACTTCTTAGTTCTCAAAAGCCCTGTTAGAACTTCATGCCTCAAAATGCTACAGTGACCCATATATATTTTTCTTTTAAAAATGTCACTTTATCCCATTGGACTAAAACATTTTACTGTTAACACCTTTCTTTTCAGCACCAAATGATAGGTAATTTAAGAAAGAAACAATTGATAGGTAATTTATTATATATGGATTTATATTTCGTTATGGCTTGGCTGTGTCCCCATTCAAATCTCAACTGAATTGCATCTCCCAGAATTCCCACATGTTGTGGGAGGGAGCTGGGGGATGTAATTGAATCATGGGGGAAGTCTTTCCCATGCTGTTCTCATGATAGTAAGTCAGTCTCATGAGATCTGATGGGTTTATCAGGGGTTTCTGCTTTTGCATCTTCCTCTTTTCTCTTGCCAGCACCATGTACGAAGTGCCTTTACCTCCCACCATGATTCTGAGGCCTTCCCAGCCATGTGGAACTGTAAGTCCCATTGAGCCTCTTTTTCTTCCCAGTATCAGGTATGTCTTTATCAACAGCGTGAAAACAGACATATATATTTTATATTTAATTTTTCATTATAACTTTGAATTATTTAATATCTCTTATTACAAATGAAATAGTCTATTTTATATTAAATATTTTATTTCAATAAGTAGTTTTTATTTTTTTATTTTTTGAAACGGAGCCTGGCTCTGTTACCAGGCTAGAGTGCAGTGGCACGATCTCGGCTCACCCTGGTTGAGGCGATTCTCTTGCCTCAGCCTCCTGAGTAGCTGGTCACAGACACTATGTCCAGCTAATTCTTGTATTTCTAGTAGAGACAGGGTTTCACCATCTTAGCCAGGATGGTCTCAATCTCTTGACCTCATGATCTGCCCACCTCGGCCTCCCAAAGTACTGGGATTACAGGCATGAGCCTCCACACCCAGACAATAAGTAGTTTTTAAATAATGTTATAAAATATGTAATAATTTTCTATTGTTGGCATTTGTATTATAGCTGTGACTACCAGAAAGAAAAGGAAATAATGCATAGAGGAGATATTTTAAAATAAAGAATAATCTAACTTTGCTCCATGTGTGATGAAAAGACAGAATCAAAGAGGGTGTCTCATTTTACAACTGGAGGTAAAAACACTTGTCCATTATGAAATCCTTCTCCAAATTCCCTTCCCAAAGCTATCAAATAAATCTTTTAAATATTCTACTGAATTTAAGAAGGAAAACATTATATTCTAGTTGTATTCTAGTTGTATTACAGAGAAGACAAGTGAAATACAATATAAGCTCTATATCAAAATAAATTTCATATAGATATTTTGTAAAATTTCCCATGTCCATTCTAAATGGTTGTATTCCAAAACAGTAGATTCATAAGCTACTTGTTGGTTGGTGTTGGTTGTATTTCATGAAATTCTTTTCTGTATTCAACGTAGAAGATTAACTTAATGAGAAGAATCCTAAAAATCTCAACCTCATGGTCCTTACCCCAATTATATATTTCCCTTGTCTCTCTAATACTAACATTACCCTCCTGCCTGGACAGCTGTAGAATAGACCTATGCTAACAGCAGATTTTCTTAGTTAGGAGCTTCATGCTGCATTGAAGCCACAGTCTGCCAGTGGGTCTCCCAAAAGACATGAGCATGTTATTGATCTGGTTTTTCTTCATGTTATCTTTCAAGCCTTGATTTGACTTGACTTCCAGTGAATCAGTTAAAAGCTCACTGCTGAGGCATGAGAATTCAGTGACAGCTTTCACTGCTGTATCCCTTATGAAGATATTAGACTGTGTGTAAGATGCAGTGTAGTTGTTAGTCCCTAGCATGCAGCTGACACCTTAAAAAATGATCCATAATCTGTTACAGGACTACTCATGTGAGAGATTCTACATGGACTTTATAGCCTGTTGGGATGTTAGTGTCAATATTGTACTCTGTACATAGGTATTTAACTATAAGTTATCTTGTGATTTACAGTACAAGGTCTAGAAAATGATATTTTCAGAAAGCAACTCTATTATAAGAATTAGATTAAAACAAGTGGCATAACCATGTGCAGATGTGCCATTTCCAAAGAGATAGTTTATAAACACGTGGCTGAGAAGACTTGGTGAATACTCACTCTGATCAGTTTCCATCAATCAGATTTGAAATATGGAGGAAAGTGTAACCTTGTTACAATTTGTGAGTATGAATAAAGATGCACAAATATACTGTTAAAATGATATGGTGGAGTAAATAAAATTATTTTCCTAGCAATAACTCTTGGAGTTAAAATATTTTTAGAGGCTACCTATTTAAACACAACACAATACTCTGAATTAGTTCATACAGTGGAAGTAAAGAAGTTCATGTTATATAGCTTAAGAGATATTGGGTATACCATATGCAATGAAGTCTTTGGTATTATTTTATGAATGGCGTAACTAGGGCTGCTATTACGTCTACTAGGTGGCTGAGGTTCCAGCAAAATTACTTTTGGAAGTCTCTGTCTATATAAATAATTTGATTCATAAAACCATTTTTACAAAATTATTTATACCATGTGAGATAGTGAGTTATCAATGAAGATTAAGAATAGTGGGTAGAGAAAATGCTCTTATGTATTTATCACCCAACAAGTACACATAAAGAGTCTTCCTGGTTCCCTTGCATCATCTTTTCTTTATTATTAATTGTGCCATTACTGGTTAATTTCATATCTCTGGCCATGAAATAAAAGTAGCAATGTTGTTACTTACCACTTGCAAGTTTCCTTAGAACCTACCAGTATTCAATGATACAGATCTTCTTGACTCTGAAGATTCTTGATACAATGTACTTAATGCTGTATACATTATTACTCCTTATAGTGGGTAGAATTGTGTTCTCTTCCCTCAAAAAATATATATATTCCAGTACTAACTCCTCATACCTATAATGTTGGAGGATCTTTAGGGTGTTGCTTTTCTGGCCAGAAACCCATGTGGCCAGAGGAACCTTTGCCCAGGTTTTGCTTGGGCTCACTGGGGTCATTCTGCCCACTTGGCCTGACAGTCTGTGCTCAGCTCACGCTACCAGCCTGGATCCCACATCTGCCAAGGGCAAGTCAGGTATGGATTGGTGAGGGGTATATGAGCGAGCATGGGGTCCGGCCACTGCACACAGTCAGGCATCCCCTCTGCTGCAGCAGGGTTGGCAGCTTCAGGTGCTGAAACATATGCTGGTTCTCTGCAAGGCTGCAGCTGTATCAGATGTACTGCAAGCAACTTCCACGGCTGCCACCAGGGAACGCAGTGCTGTCCAGAAGCTCGGAGACTCCAGGAAGTGCAGGGTCCCAAAGAGGAAGTTATGGCCCTGGCTCAGGAAGCTCCCAGGTCTGGGTTTCCCAAAGGGCTACAGATCTTCTCTCCTTATCTTCACCCACAACATGGCAAGTAAGGGACATGTTTTGGCCCTGTTTATGTTACAGCTTTTTCACCCCTGCCATTGGGCAGGTCCTGAGTTCTATCCATGAAAAATTAGGTATGAGGAAAAGTGGAGGGTGAGAAAGAAGAAGAGGAGCTGTACTGAGTGACAGAATAGCTCGTAGGAGGCACTGGAGTAGATAGCTCCTCTCTGCATCTGGTTGTCCCAATGTCTACATCTCTCACAGCAGAGAGGAGGCCCTGGAGTGGGTAGCTCCTGTCTGCAGCTGGTCATTTCAATCTTCTCTGCTCTGGCTGATTCCAGGGATTTTATGGACCTCAGCAAGGAGGAAGTGCATGTCAATTGGTCCATGGACAACCATGGGCAGGCCCAGAAAAGGACCACAAATTCCCACTCCAGTCCATGGGCCTGACAGCCCAGCCCTCAGCCTTCAAGCCCTCCCTGACTTGAAGGTGGGGCCACACAGGGGACCACTCCCTTCCACCCAAGAGCCTGCCTGCCTCCTGCTGCCAAGCTGTAGGTTCCAAAGGACACCTGCAGGCCAGTGCCAGGCTCCCCTCAGCCCCACATCAGCTTTCCTCCTATGCTTGTTGGCACCCAAAGTCCAGAGGAGACTGAGTTGGCAGAGGAAATGTATCAGCACTCCCTCAAGAGCATGTACACCCAGCTGAGCTGTGACAGTGCTCAGGCTCAGCCTCAACTTTGCTGTGAGATCAGAGTTGGCACCAACAGCAGGGAAAAACCAGGCACTGGGAGCAGGCATTTCTGAGCCTGCAAGGGTAAGAGAGGGCCTTCCTGGGTCTCCAAGAGTACAGGGATGCCTGCGTCCATAGTCACAGTTTGGGCAGCTGCAGCCACTGTTAGAGGGAGAGTCGGGGGTGGGGTGCTCTTAACTGCTTTGTGAAGCAGTAGGCCCCGGGAGTGCGGCCATGGTTTCAGTGGCTGCAGCTGTGCCCAGAAGGTTGGGGTTCTTGCCTGCTCCTGCCCCTCACCAAGAGCACAGAGAGGCCCAAATCTTCAGCCATGAATTGGGTGGCTGCAGCTGCATCTGGGAGGGTGGGACTCCCGCCTGCTCCATGGAGCAGAAGGCAGGGTCCACAGCCATGACTTGGGTGGCTGTGGCTACACCTGGGGAGCTCCTGCCCCACCAACTTGGAAGGGTCAGGACTCCTACTTGTCCTCGGCTCCCACTGACTCCATGGAGTGTGCAGCCCCAGTCCCACCTCCCTGCAGCAGTGGCATGATGGCAGCTGCCACTCCAGATAGGCCTTATTGGACCTTATTTGAGACCTTATTTGTAAATCGTCTTTGCAAATACAATCAACCTAAGATGAGATCACATTGGATTAGAGTGAGCCCTAATGCAATGACTCATGTCCTTGTAAGAAGAGGGAAAGTTGGACACAGACACAGAAGAGAGGTATGACATGTCAGGTAGGAGGCAGAGATTGTCGTGATGCATCTACAGTCCAAGTGACACCAAGTATTGCCAGTGACCACCAGAAGCTAGAGAGAGGAATGGCACTCACTCTCCCTTCAAGTCTCCAGAAGGATCCCAACCTGATTGACACTTTAATTTCAAACTTCTGTCCTCCAGAAGTGTGAGATAATAAATTTCTGTTGATACAAGCCACCTAGTTTGTGATAATTTGCTGTAGATGTACTATAAAACTAATACATGCATAGTGCTACATTGTCTAATGTGTCACCCATGAATGCTGACTTTTAATGATTTTCTCAAGACTAGCACTATGATTTATTGATGATGATTGCAAATATAAATCCTCCCTATAATATCCAGGAAACTTTGAATGATAATTCTCTTTTTGGTCATACTAAATTTACCATGTAGAATTGTATAGTATAAATGTGGAACACCATATTGCCCAGCCACATCTTCTCTTGATCACTTTAGACTTTAATTATTGAATTGTTGCAATGTAATCTTTCTTCAACACCAATAGCACCCCTGCCTTCCTTTAGTGAGGAGGATAGGCAAACAGCCTGCAGGTGAAGCATGAAGAGGAGTCCAATTTGCACAAGGAATGCCAGTCCCTCTTTGGGTATGGTTTAAGACTGGCCCACGAGAGCACAATATCACAATTGAAGATAATTGAGTATATCAATTGGAAGGACCTTTTGATGTGGCAGAGCAACAATTTTAAAAGCCCTTTTGGAAGATATATGTGTTCATTCCTGCGTGGGTTGTAAACCACATGACACAGAATCTGCAGAAGACATGGAGTGAGTACATAAACTCGAGCAATGGAAGCTTCACAAGAGGAGGGGCCTGTTTATCCACAGGTGCTGTAGACTAAAAGTGGTCTATACATTGGCAAAGGGAGGGCAAGAGCCAAAGCAAGGACCACACATGTGACTCAAGCCCAACAGTGAAAGAAGACTATTTATTTCAGGTCTCAGAGCCCTGAAATTGTTCTGTGTAAACTATGAGTGATGATCACCCTAATAAATATACTAGCAACATGTTGGTGACTCAATCTTTCATGACGCCACCAAAGAATACCATCCAAGCTATGAGGCGTGATCCAAACTGAGATTTTCCTCAGGACGTCCTCCTAGGAAACAGTCCCAAAGATCTTTGGAGCATCTGATTGACTTTTATGTAGGATACAGGGTCCTAGAATGTCCCAAAGCAGGAAATGGAGACCAAGGCGTATGTAGATTCATGTCTAGACTCAAAATGCTTCATCCATATGGTGCTACTGCCTTGTCTCATTCCAGACACAGGAGGGTGCACTCCAAATAGTGGGACCTAGGTAGGAAACCCATTTGCTGCTTCCCCTAAACAGATCTAAGAGAGATCCTGAAGTAATGTTGTACAAAATGTTTTATTGTGAAGATTAGCTAGTATATAGTTACCTTTTTTTTTTTTTTTTTTCTCATTCTAACACATAAGATGCAGCTCAAGTGTCTAAGGAGAAACTACACTCTCAACCTCAAGGGTGAAACTTTCTGGTCTCGGCATAAATAATCCCAAGAAACTGGATCTGTCATATAGCAGCCAATTGCGTAAAAGCACTTTTCCTCTTTTTCTTTCCAAATGTAAACAAGGCCCAGGTTGTTACTGGCACTAGAACCTTGGAGAAAAGTTATGTTGATTAAGATGTTGACAATTTGGGAAGAAGAACAGAAAGATGGAAATAACTTGGTTTTTAAATGATGAAGTCAGACTTCCAAGTCAATCCATGTGAAACCTGAACCAGCTCTGGATTTCCGTCTTCTCATTTATTCCATCTGAGTAGGGTGCGGGTACAAACATATCCTGATAGATAGCAGCATGAAGAGGATTTGGAGAAGGGTCTCATTTGGGACAGGGAGCCTGGTTAAAAATCTATTGTTTGAAGTAACAGTTTGGATTATAGTAATGCAACTATGCCGTTGGAGAAATTAAATCTATTATGTCATAAAAACAACGAAGTACAGTAACCTCTATTTCTCTGTGTATGTCACTGTGTCCAACACTTTCCATATTTTTCCTCAATCATTACTCAGTGAAATACTACCTTATGGGCATTTTATCTCATTTTATAGATTAGGTTTCTAAGGCCTACTGAGTTTAAACAAATCACAAAAACCATGTACCTATTAACTGGGAGAGCTCAAATTTAATCTTAAATCTGTTTTGTTCTAAAGATGCTGATCTATCTATCATGGAATTTTTTGAAGAAAGACATAGTGAAAACTCACAGATTAGTTTTGAAAATATGGCTAATTAAATCAAATGTAATATTTTGTGTTTTTTTCTCATATTTTTATGACCAGTCTCATAATCTATAGCAAACATGTATACTGAGCACCACTTGAGAGCAAGGGCATGAACTTAATTTGCCCATTTGTTCCTTCAGATTTCTACTGTAATCCTGTTGGGTTGGAAAATAGAAAATGAAAATATATTTTGCCTTCAAAATAAAATTGAATGTTCCAATACTACTTACTAAAAGTACAGCTGTCCTGAGTTACAAAGAAATTACGGGCTGAAACAACCGAACATCAAATCACCTAACATTTTTTTTTCTTAATTTGTCGGCTTTTTTGAAATGCTGCTGCTACTGTGTGTGTGTGTGTGTGTGTGTGTGTAAAGACAGAAAGACACAGATTGATTTACCTAAAGAGTTATCTGTTGCAGCAGAGAGCATCTATCATTGCAGTAAACAGGTGAGACACTCTAGTTTCTTGACATTCTTGCACTGGTTGCTAAATCACAATGTAATCGGAGCCTGCGGTCCACTCACACTACTCTTTCCACATAAATTGATGGTATTGTCTTCCATGTCCTGGGATCTGAGACTTAAGGATTAAAGATGTGACTCTGACTCTGAGACTTTAATTCACACCCTGTACCCCTACTTTCTCCAAATTCAGGAAGAATCATTTGCCCTGTTCTCTGTGAAATACGGCACATATATTTCTGTAGAAATATAACCCATCCAGCAAGCACCCTATTTGCTGTTTTTATATAGAGCAAGAGTTGGCAAACAGTTTGTAAAGATCCAGTTGTTAAATATTTCAGGCTGTATGGGCCAGATGTTCTCTGTCACGACCATTCAACTCTGCCACTGTGGCCATAGATAATATAAACTAATGTGGGTGTGTTCTAATAAAACTTTATTTACAAAAAAATTATAACCCATGAAATTGCCCCATGGGTTATAATCTGCTTAACTCCTGATTTGGGGCATCACTATTCGTCTTGTTTTGTCACAGATATATTTGGTTTTAAAGTATCCTGAAATAAAATTATAATATGAAAATACAGGAAATACAATTATCCTGAACACACACACACACACACACATATATAATTTTTCTGTTGCTTAACTTTTCAAACTGACTTTCAAGCCATTACTATCTACCCTTAGTGTAATCCCTCTATCCCTTCCCTATATACACACAGACACACACAAAAACACACCTCAAGGTAGCACTAATTGCCTTCTCAACCCAGTCTAGTTGCACCACCACGCAACAATAATATGAGGCTCACTTTATGTTTCTGTGTCCTTCTTTCTATAGTTTGTGTTTTCTGAAATTCCTGTCTGGAGTTTACCTACCCAAATGCTGCTCGCATTTCAAATACAAAATGTACAGACCTAGGACAAACATGAAAATTGATAGCTTTCTTGAGTACTCTAATCCTTAATGAGATTTATCTTAACCAAATCTTATGGCATTTATGTTCTGTGGCAAGTTAATTGTTCCACATATTTGTGTGTATGTGTCAGTAAGGCAGGAGGATTTAGAAGTGAATAAAAAGTCCCTACCTATGTAGTGTTTACATTCTGGTGGGGAGACAATGTTTGAGCCTTTGTTTCCATATGACCTTTTGCTTTTATTAAATAATGTTGGGCTGTACAGCATTCCTTCTCATTCAGATTACAATGTACCTGAGAGTTTCCTGATAGGTGAAAATGTGGAGGTTCCTGAAGGGAGGCATCTCATGCTCGTTCCCACACAACTTTGCCCTGTGCATCTCTTTCTGTATCAAATACTGCTCCCCAATGAAGGGAACCAGGGCTCCAAGGAGAAATGGCAGATTCTAGGACGGGGGAAGTGCAGGTACAAGAGAATATGAAACATCTTGAGTGCCAGAGAATTAGGAACTGGGCAAAGAATGTGGGTAGTTTTTTGAAGACTGAAAAACAAACACTAATGAGTTTCCAGCAGCCAAATATGGGATAATTTGAGCATCAAAATAAGTAATGATAGTAACAAACTATAATTCATTAAATAACATGAGAATCCAGAAGTCCATTCATCTAAGTGAATGAATAAATAAGTTATATAATAATGGCAAATTCTTCCACACAGTGGAATGCCAGCTAACAGATATAGAAGGACTCGGTACATTTGAACATCACTGTTTGGCAGTCAATATAGTATTAATTCCAGGAACATTAAGGTGTGCTTAAATGAGTGGGTGAAAGGGATGAATAAGAGGAGGATTTTAAATGGTTTCAAGATATCTCCCTCCTAAACATTTACTAAATACAACATGATAAAAAAGAAAATTTATAGCAAAGAAAAAAAACTTGATATATCATCTTTATGAAGTGGACATAGTTGTTACCATTAGTTGTGGAACGGAGAAGTATCAGGTGCCACCCCAGGGATTGCAAGGGGAAGCGCATAGCATATCTGATATGCATTCCCTGGATCTAATTGTTGCAGAGTATCCAGGAGACTGGAGAGACCACTGAGTGAAACAAGAGGATTGTATTAAGGTGGCCACTGGCTCAGCGGATTAGCATCCCGAGACTGAGCAAAGGAGAAAGAAAATGGGGTACTTTTTATACATCCAAGATGAAGTAGCAGCTAACAGGTTTATGAAGCCAGAACAGAGAACAGTTAATTAATTTATAACATGTTTTGTGATGTACACTACATTTGAAAAATAGCATTTTGGGTAATGCATTGTACGTTCTTTACGTGTTATCTTTCCCTGTGAGCTTGCAGCTGGTCAGCAAGAAAAACAGGAGTCTTGAGATGCCTGGGAACATTGCTGAGAATGTGGGGAGAATAGATAAGATAGATTTTACATGAAGTTAGTTAATTTTAAGCAGAGCTGGGGGTTAGCTTTTATATTGAACACAACACAGTTATCTTTATTTTATTATGCGGCAATTACAGACTATCGTTGTTATTATTTAATTTCCCTTTTCATGATCACGAGGAAACATTAAACAAATCCAAATTGAGGGATGTTTTACAAAAATGACTGGACTATGTCGGGGTGCCTAAAGATCTTAGCCAGCCATTACAGTTTTTCAGTGGGATCTTTGGCTGGGTCTAGGAATCAAATTGACACAAACCAGATTAACAAGAAAAAAGCATACAATTTTCTTAATCTTACATGGAGATCCTCATGAGAGAGGAAAGATCCGAAGTAATAGCCAAAGCAGAACACTTTTGTTCTTTTTAAACAAAAAATGATAAATTTTGTGAAGAAATGACAAAATAGGGGGTTCTGGGCTAGTGGTTGTGAATTCTAGGGATGTAACTAAAAGATATACAGAGGAATATCAAGCCAAGTAGAAGATAAGTTTATTTAGTATTTTTGTTTATTTATTAAGATCCTTTGCCGTCTGGGTGTGGTGGTTCACTCCTGTAATTCCAGCACTTTATGAGGCCAAGGTGGATGGATCACGAGGTCAGGAGTTTGAGACCATCCTGGCCAACATGGTGATGGCCATGGTGGCCAACATGCTGGCCAATCCTGTCTCTATTAAAAATACAAAAATTAGCTGGGTGTGGTGGCACATGCTTGTAATCTCAGCTACTTGGGAGGCCGAGGCAGAAGAATAGCCGGAACTAGGGAGTCAGAAGTCACAGTGAGCCGAGATCTTGCCACTGCACTCCAGCCTGGCTACAGAATGAGATGAGACTCCGCCTCAAAAAAAAAAAAAAAAAGGATCCATTGCAGCATCACTCCTCAGTCACTATTAATACAGATTGTGTTCTTGTATTGGTGTGGGAAGCCAGCTTTCTCGCAAGAATTCTAATGGCTTGCTACAGGTAAGAAAGGGTAGTTCAGATAAGGCTCACTGATACCGATGCTTCTCAAGTGCTTTCAACTTGAAATATTCCATATGCTAGGTTGGGGCAATTGGGGTGTTTTGTCCTTAACTCCGTCAGCAATAATCTTCAAAAATATTAAAGTCCTTAAAAATCAAAGAAAGATTAAGGGACTGACTGAGATGGAAAGTGGCTGGAGAGGCAAGATGCCCAGGTACGATGTATAATTGGAACCTTTCCTCCACAGGCTGTTTCTGGGATAGGTGGTGAAATGTGAGTAGAGATCCTAGCAGAAGGATATACAGGAGTTCTATGCACTATTCTTGCAAACTTTTCTGGAAGGTGAAAGTTATTTTACATTAAAATCTTAAAACAGTGGGAGGACTGAGTTATCTCTTTCAATGAAGAACAGTCTTCCGCTTCCTGCATTGAGAAGTTAGGAGGGTCCTCCCATACACTCCTGCTATTGTACAAATAATAAAAAGTAGCTATTTTCAGACACTGTGAAATAGCACAGTTTAAAACTGGAAAAAACATCCACCAATGTTATTATTGTTATATATTCAAAGAAAATGAAGTTGTGTCAAAGAGAGATTTGCACCCATGTTCGCTGCCACATTATTCACAATGGCCAAGATATGAACTCAAACTACTTGCCCACCCATGGTTGAATGCATGATGAAAATGTGATACATATACAGGAGAATACTATTCAGCTGTAAAAGGAATGAAATACCACCATTTGCAACAATGTGGATGAACCTGGAGGACATGATGTTAAAGCAAATAAGCCTGGCACAGGAATACAAATACCACATGATCTCACTCATATTGTGGAATCTAAAACAGATGATCTCATAAAAATAGAGAGTAGAATAGTGGCTAGTAGAGGGTGGGAGGGGAGAAGGGTGGGACATGGGGGAAAGATTTGTCAATGGGTACAAAGTTACAAGTAGAGAGAAGGAATAAGTTTTGGTTTTCTAGTGCACATTAAGGAAACACTGTTGTATATTTCAAAACAGCTAGAGGACAGGATTTTATATATTCTCACCACAGATAAATGATAAATATATGAAGTGCTGAATATTCACAATAACCTGATTTGATTATTACACAATATATACATGTATTGAAACATCACACTGAACCCCATAAATGTGTACAATTATTTTGTCAACTAAAAAACAATAAATATTTTTTTAAAACTAGTATAATAAAGATTAGAGACCTATATTATGTTTTGCACACATCTTACAAAATAAATATGTGTTTGTTTTTTTCTTTTTTTTGTTGTTGATGTTGTTTTGCTTTAAATAGACTTTATTTTAGGAGAGTTTTATGTTAACAGCAAAACTGAACAGAAAGCACAGCAAGTTCCCACACATTTTCTATACACACTCATACCCAACATCTTCCACTGCCAATACCCCAAGACAGAGTAATACATTTGTTAGAATTGATAAACGCATTTGACACATTATTATTACCCTAAGTCCATAGTTTACATTAGGATTCACTGTGGAGGTGGTACATTCTCTGAGTTTAGACAAATGTATCCACTATTATGGTATCATACAGTTGTTTCACTGCTCTAAAAGTCCACTGTGCTGCTCCTATACACCACTCCTTCCTGACAACCCCTGGCAACCACTGATCTTTTCATTGTCTTTTTGTCTTTTTCAGAATGCTGTATAATTGGAATAGTATAATAATTAAAATGTCTTGTAATTATATAATGTCTTCTTATTAGAATGCTATAGTATATAGCCTGCTCAGGTTGTCTTCTTTCACTTATTAATATGCATTTCAGTTCCCTCCATGTTTTTTTCATGGCTTGACAGATTCTTTCTTTTTAGTGCTGAATAACATTCCATTGTCTGGATGTACCACGGTTGGTTTCTTTATCCATTCACCTACTGAAGACATCCTAGTTGTGTCTAAGTTTTGACAGACAATTATAAATATAGCATCTATAAACATGTTTCAAAAACAAAATTCTGAATTAAATTAAAAGTAAAGTCTTTGTTTTAAGTTACCTTCATTTTAAAGTGTTACATATTACAATTTATTACTTTTTTCCCAATTTTTATTTCTTTTTCTTTAATAAGAGCAGTGAATCTTATAACTGCAAATTACTTCTTACATTTCCCAACAAGTCAGAGTTTCACATAAGGATAAAGAAAATTTTAACAGATTGAGTGAATGTAAGAAAGAGAGAAAAGATAGTTGGGATGATCTGTGTTTTAAGTTTTGGTTTTCTGATCATTTTTAAGTCTTTTCTTGATGAAACTATTTTTATTTCAAAACAAGACAGAGAACAATGTAGGATGATATAGAAAAGCACTTTTTTCTTCATTTCCTGTTTATATGCATATGACAAAAATATTTAAGGAAAAAATATGCAACCATAGGTCTAATGTTGGTCACATACAAAATGATTCACTGTTTTTATTTTAACGTGCAATTTTCTAATTGTCAAATTAGTTTTTTTTTAATTTCTAAGTCAAGTGGCAAAATGTGTCAGAATTACATACAGGTCAACCAGGGCACAGCTCTGGGCTCTGGTTCACCTGAATTAAATACCGTTACTAAGGTACATCTCTCACTCTGTCTTATAATTATTTTCACATAAGTCTACTTCCTAATTTGCCTTCAACATAATGATGATGGCATGAGTCCAATATTTAATTAAGACCTATTTCCTATTAACTAGTGGTTAAATTTGACACTTTTTGCTGTATCCTAACAGGGTTGAGATTATGTGAAGGTTTTGGCTGAGATCCAGTCATCACAGCTGTTCTTATATGATCGCTGCTTTGAGAAAACTGTTTTCTCCACCTCTAAATATGCTATTTTCAAATGTAATTTGGCGATGAGAACTTCCCTTCTTTTACACAAAAATACTTTCCCTTTGGGGAAATCTTTAACATAGGCTACTGACTGTTTTTCACAACTATTACTCATCTGTGATATCATTATAAATAAATAACCAGAAACTATCCAATCTCAAGTGTCACAGGAAGAGCTATATCTTATAAAACGGTGGAGAAGTTTCTAGAAAAAAGCAACAACATGAATATAAAATACATTGAGATAAACATGTTAATTTATTGTCTCTTTCTAAAAGTGTTTTCTTCTCACTCTCAAAGAAGAAACACCAACATTGGAATAGAAAGCAAACCTTTGTTATTCTGAACGTTTTTTCTTTTAAAAATGAATAGTTTGCACTTCTTTGTATGTTAAAAATGAACTGCTCCTTTTTATTCATAATGTGCTTCAACTGACTGCATTTTCTAATTCCGGATATTATGAACATTCAGAAACAGTATACACAGAATCGGATTCTATAGCCCTGGAGTGGAGGTGTGAGAATAAAGAGTTTCTTCTGGAGTGGCATTTAAAAACGCTGAAATAAACACCGGGTGAAAGTTTGACATTATACACCTAATTTAAATATAGCTTTTCCTTGGGGGTAAGTGAGGTTTTGTGATAGATTAAATATACTTAAATAATTATTATGATTGACATTTATGGTATTGTGATTATGTAAACTCTAAACTCCAGGAAAAAAATAGTGGTATGTGATAACGTTTTGTATTATGGTTCTGCTAAGTTCACCCCTGTATGATGAACCAAAGTGCTTATGAAAGAATACTGTAGTAGAAGAATCGCAATTATGACACCAGCTTTAAAATTTCTCATTTCATCCATTATATCTCATTTTGTCCTGGACAACACTAATAAGCCTTTATTAACTCTGTCTCTTCTTCTGCCTAGGCAGGCCTACTTGGCGTATCAATTGTCTTCTCTGCGGTTTTTCAATTTTCAAGCTTGTTCCCTCAAATTTGAATGATGTCTAATTATTCCAGTTCTGCCTGTCCACTGGCTGCTAAACTAAGATTAAAAACCCTTTTATAGAGGATCCCAGCAGCTGTCACAGCACTCCGCATCACAGCTCAATACGTGTGTAGTATTGAGGTGTAATATTATTGATCATATAGAGGCCTAGTATTAACATATTATTAACAGTGAACTTGGAGGGTGCAAAAATTTATTTAATTTTTTAAAATAAGTATACTGTAAATGACAATACAATTCTATCTTGGCTTCTGTGTAATACCTTTCTTCTCTACTGATTCAATTTACACACATTACTTAAACAGGTATCGCAACTCCGGTCCCTTTTACAGTTGGCTATCTATAAACGATGATGTGTTTAGGAATGTTAAGGGATACCTTTTGTTTCCTTATTTGTTATATAAAAGCAAACATAAAGGGTTTTGTACAAGGCTGGCTTCACAGGTGTGAGACCTGTACAGTTGTCAATGGCCCCACACTCAGAAGTACTTGTGCTTGATTTAAGCTCTGCTGTCTTTGTCTTGAAATTCTTAATAATCTTTAGACAATTCATTTTTCACTGGTCTTAAATTATATAGCCAGTCTTCTTTTGACATTTGGCAAAAGTGATAAAAAAATTGGATCATAAGTGATTTGGGATATTAATTTGGGAGACAGGAAGTCTCAGGATACAGGGGAAGCTTTAATTCAATAAGTATTTATTAAATACCCACTCCTTGGCAGGCACTGCTCTACATACTTGAGATACGGTAGTCAAGAAAGACAAAATCCTATTGTCACAGAGCTTATGTTTTAGAGAGGAGACAGATAAGTAAATTTAGAGACTACTATAAAGTATGCCAGATGACAAAACTGTAGAGAAAAATAATAATGAGGCAGGCAGACAGACACACAGACACACACACACACACACACACACACACACACACACACACACACACACACAAAGAAGAGGTGGGGAGAGAGAGAAAGAAAGGAGATGAAAGCCTGCCCACCAGGGCAGAGATGGGATAGAACTATAGCATCACTCTTCCTCGCCTTACGACAAACTCGTTCCCCTCACTGAAATTTTAACATGTAAAGAGATGCTTAGTTTGTCCTTCGGGTAAAAAAAAAATGGAATCGATGTGAGGTTTTATTAAGAAGGTATTAAAATTTGTAGTTAGTGAAAATATTTCTCTGGCCCAGAACAAATTCTTTACTGTGGCAAATAGTGAGAATGGGGCAAAGGAGGGGGAGCGGGGGCACAGCTAATGCACTCCTCTTGTTTATTACTTCTCTTTTTATTTTTAGCTGACACTTAAAAATTGTACATATTTGTGGAATACAGAGTGATATTTCCACGTGTGTATACAATTATAATGATCAAATCAGGGTAATTAGCATATCCATTACCTCAAACATGTATTGTGTTGTAGATATCCAAAATTCTCTCTTTTAGACTTTTGAAACTATATAATAAACTATGGGTAATCATATTCACCCTATAGTGCTGCAAAACACAAGAACTCATTCTGTTCATCTAGCTGTAGCTTTGCATCTGTTAGCAAATATTTCCTAATCTTCCCCACTCTCTCCCCTTCCTAGTTTCTAATACTCACAATTCTACTTTTTACTCTCATGAGTTCATTTTTTCAAATTTAGCTTTCACATATGTGTGAAAACATGTGATATTTATCTTTTGTGCCTGACTTATTTTCCTTATATACTCCAGATCCATCCATGTTGCTGCAAATGACAGGATTCATTCTTTTTTATGTATATGTAACACATTTTTTATCCATGTGTCTGTTAATGGACATTTTAGTTGACTCTATATCCTAGCCAATTGCGAACAGCGCTGCAATAAACATGGTGATCCAGGTATCCCTTTGATATACTGATTTTCTTTCCTTTGGATAAATATCCAGTAGTAGACTTTGCTGGGTCATATGGTGGTTCTATTTTTTGTTTTTTGAGAAATCTTCATTTTTTGTTCGTAATGGCTATGCTAATATGTATTCCCACTTACATTGCACAAAAGTTCCCTTTTCTCCACATCCTCTGTAGCATTTGTTATTTTTTGTCTTTTTCATAATAGCCACTCTAACTTTTGGATGATAGTCATTCTAACAAATCCGGTTAGAAGGATTGTTATTACATTGTGGTTTTTATCTGCATTTCACTGATGATTAATAATGTTGAGCATTTTTTCCATATATCTATTGTCTATTTGTATATCTTCTTTTGAGTAGTATCTATGCAATTCCTTTAACCACTTTTTAAGTACATAATTTGGTTTTGTTTTTTCCACTTTTGTGTTGTTTTTGGTTGTTGGGATTTTTGTATGTGTTACATATAGGTCTTGTTAAATGAGCAGTCTGCAATTTTTATTCTCATTCTACTGGTTGTCTTTTCATTTTGTTGATTGCTTTCTTTTCTGTGAAGAGCTTTTTAATTTAATTTAATCATTTTTGTCTATTTTGGGGTGGGGAGAGTTGCCTGTGCTTTTGAAGTCTTAGCCATAGCATCTCTGCCTAAACCAATGTCCTGAGCATTTCCCCTATGTTTCCTTTCAGTAGTTGTATGGTTTCATGTTTAAGTCTTTAATCCATTTTGAGATGATTTTTGCGTTTAATGAGAGATAGGCATCCAGCTTTATTCTTTTGCACATGTCCATTTTTTCTAGCACCGTTTATTGAAGAGGGTCTCATTTCCTCAATGTATATTCTTACAAGTTTGTCAAAAGTCAATTGGTTGTAAGTGTAAATTTGGTGAATTTACTTCTGAGGCAGTTTTCCTATTTGTACCAGCTAAACTGCTTTTGTCTTAAGAAAACATGACTAGAGAGCTTATGGGTCTTGGTGTTTGTAACAGGTACCTGACACCTTTCCAAATAAATTTGAAGATTTATAAGAGAATGTGAGGGTCATATGCCTAAGATAATCAGTCCTCATTCTATTTGTCATTTCCAAAAATAATACGTAATGGAGCATAGTGTTAAAGTGTTACATATTCAATATTTCAAATGTTACTTCTCTTAAGAGTGTATTTTTATTTGCACAGATGCAATGCATATGTGTGTGTGTGTGTGTGTGTGTGTGTGTGTGTGCATTTAATGCTCAAGTCATGAATTTGGACCATGATGAAAAAATGCAGTTGTCATGAGCAATAATCTGTTTACATTGCCTTCTAGTTGTCATAGCATATTTCCAATGATAAACTAGAGTCCCTTCAAATGCACTATAAATGAAATTTCACACATTCTTACAATGTATGCAAATAATATATTACCACTATGCTTGAAGAGCTCATAAAATAGACTCTGGACAGTGAGTTAAATTTAATGTAAGTATTAGTAAATGAGTAGGTTAGTTGCTATATCCGTGGGTCTTCAAAAGCTTGAGCTGCTTTATTTTTATAATAAACTTCATTATATGTATTTAGCTTAGCATCCTTAAAATTTATAAACAGAATTAAATTTTATAAAAGTACATATCGCCAATCAGTGGCCAAATTCTCTAAGGTTAAAAATCCATTCATATAAGCAGCATCATCAGTATAAATAGTCATCTTTACCTAAACGCTAGTAGTCTTCAGTAAACACTATTGTATTTGGCTGGACGTGTTGCCACTCTCATAATGTGCTAACCAGATACAACCACTACTGGGTATTACCATAGATGTTTTTATGTAGATTATATGCCCTCATTTCTACAATCAATCTTCTATATATTTCCTGGATCACATTCTGTTTCTTGTTTTGCCTTGTGATAAAAACATATACCTCATTTTTATTTTTTAATTTCTACCTTTCTCTTAAATTTATGAACATATTTTCAACAAGATTAGAAGTGAAGTCCATTAATTTGTAGTTTTATTTATTCTGGATAATTCATATTCCTGTTAGCCAAGTAATTTCCAAGATGTGCTTTTCCTACCATCTGTTCCAATAACTGAGGAGGGGAGTTTTAAATGGCTAATGATGTAAGTGTGTTAGTATCCCTTTAAGACATTAAATCAGGTTGATAGATTTGGTAGTGCTAACGTAATCATCTAGTGATTGAAATTTAGTTTTAAAACCTACGAGTAACAAATAAATCTGCAAAAGCTGGAAGAAATACTTTGAGTTTTAATTGAATTGCACACATCGTGTTAAATTATCTTGATGTATCTTTTTATTATTATTTGTTTTAATTCCAGTTGTAGAATACAATAGATGAACACTGGGGATATTTTCTAGGATCAGTAGTAGTATTAATACGTTTGTAGACCACATATCATTTTCACATTGTCTGAGTAACTTTTGAATGTCTGTCCTCCTTCATGTGGAAAAATCAGAACATATTGAATATGTTGCTTACATCGAAGTCTTCAAGCTTCTCAACAACCTGAACTAAATGAAAACATAGTGTAGGTCGATTATTACCATTGTAAATATAGAGTACTTTTTGTTAAAATTCAGAAGCATCTGGTAAGTAACAAATATTACAAAGTAAAACAAATTAAAAAATTCAAATCACTAGTAACACCAATTTAAGGGTAGAAACATGAAAGTTAAAATAATGCTATTTTATTTGTTCTTATTTAAGTGTTCATAATCTTAAAACTAAGTTGATAAACAAAAAATCAAATAAGTAAAACAAGTGGAAAGAAAAATAATAAATTGTTTGCAGCATTAATAAAGCCATTGAAAACACAAATTTTCTGCCCAGTTATATCATGAATTAGTTATAAATAACTTACATACTTCATTCATATTTTAAAGATCAGTTAGAAATAGTTTTCCCATGTGGTGATGGACGCCCATGGCTAACTGGCCTTCCCCATAGCTCTCACTGGGAGTGCAACTCTCACACGGTGAAGAAAAGAAGGGCTTCTGGCTGGGACTCTGTTCCTAAAAATACATGGCTAGCTTTTCATCAAAACTCAGACATTACTCAGAACATGGTTGTGATAAATCGTAGAGTTGATTTTCCTCAAATTGCTTTAGTACCCTACAAATGCACATTAATGGATGTACCAGTCTGCCTTAAAACAAGTAAACAAATTACAGTGACAACATCCACAACATTAACATTTATAGGGTCAAAATATCCAGAACAGAATAGCTGGTAACAAGACTGAGTGTTTTTGTGCCATCTTCTACTGCCTACTCAATGCCATTCAGTCTTGAGGGTGTGAATATAATGGGAAGCAGATATGTCTTCCCCCATCTGCACCATATTTATCACACAGAGTGGAAATACATGTTACAGTCAGAGGGAAATGCATATTTTAAAATTTCGATATGACCACAAATCATGGGGCTATTAAGGGATGTAAATAAATTCAGTGATAGTTACTGGATTATAGAGGAAAAATGATACTAGTTTAAGAGTCAGCATTGGAAAGGGAAACAGAACCAAACCATGATGGGACAAGTAGGTCAGGTTTTGGAGTAGAGACTTTCTCCTTAAAGGAAAGGGAAGCATTTGAAAAGTTGCAAACAGAGAAGTGCTATAATCAGACGTTTGTCTCCCATGTAAGGCAACTGTGTAGACATCAATATCGTTTATGTAAAGAGAGATCAGGCTGGGAGTGGTGGCTCACACCAGTAATCCAAGCCGTTTGGGAGGCTGAGGCAGCAAGTTTGTTTGAGGCCAATAGTTTGAGACAAGCCTGGATAACACAGTGAGGCCCCATCTCTACAAAAAATATAAAAACAAGGAGAGGGATCACTCCTTGTGAGTGAGAAGACTGGGGAAGGAATGTTAAGTCATTCTAAGTCAGAATTTGGAAATTGTAAGTCTCATGATATGAGTATCAGCCCCTTCTGCCAATTTTAATATTAGATATGAAAATATAAAAATTTTAGGTTGGAAGTATGTTAATATAAAGAGTAAATATAAATACCCAAAGGTATTGAGTTTCTGATTTACATGAATTAAAAATATTGGCATAGATAATTAAATACATGTAACCAATTTGATTCAAAGCATTAAGATTCTATAACAGCACCAAAAAACCTTAGTCTATAGCCTACTAAAAATGTTTGGAAATGTAAATTAAAGATGATAACATGGAACAGTCCTGTTGATGTGACTCTTTTTAATTATGAAAGTATAAAAGACCATATAAAATTTAAGAATTTTATAGAAGGTATTAAACAGTTGCTAAGGAAAGAAACTTTGAGTGAGTTGATGTTCTAACAGACATGGACAATTATTTTCTTATTATAAGGAGGAAGATAGTAAATATTTTCGGCTTTGCAGGGCATATGATGTCTGTGTAACTGCTCAGTTCTGGTACAGTAGCTTGAAAGCAGGCAGACATAAGAGAACGGGAGTGGACATATCCCAATAAATCATTCTTACAAAACAGGCTGAAGGCTGTATATGGCCCAAGGGCCATTGGTTGTAACTCCTGTAGTACCTGCTAAAATACATGTGATGAATATTCATTCTAAATTAAAGTTATATGGAACAACATTTTGCATTTGTATATGTCAGCATCAATGTTTTTTGTGAGAACTCCAGCTGTCATAAACCCACTGTGACACAAATGATCAAGAAGGACTTCCTGTTCCGGGATAGTGCCATTGGCAGTGATGCAGCATCTGCAATCTGGAATAAGAAGCCCATATGGAACCCGTTTCCATTTCTTTTTTACCATTTGTCTCTGCGATTTGAGACTGAGTCTTCATTGCCCAGTAACTGTTCATCGTTTTTCTTTTCTTTTTTTGAGTTGGGGGTCTCACTCTGTTGCCAGACTGGAGTGCAGTGGTGCAATCTTGGCTCACTGCAACCTCTGCCTCCCAGATTCAAGTGATTCTCCTGCCTCAGCCTCCCATTTAGCTAGGACTACAGACAAATGCCACCATGCCCAGCTAGTTTTTGTATTTTTAGTAGAGCTGGCATTTCACCATGTTGGCCAGGGTGGTCTCAATCTCTTGACCTTGCAATCCGCCTGCCTCAGCCTCTCAAAGTGTTGATATTACAGACGTGAGCCATCATGCTTGGCCAACTGTTCATCTTCATATGGCCAAAATCCATACAGATTTGCCAACAAAATTGCTACCAGGGCCGAATTTCTGTCTGATCTAAACCCTTGGGTCAAGGGTTTTTCCTTTCCCTTTGTTCACCAAGATATTAAGTTCTTCCTCTCACAATAGCCTTCTCGTCTGCCTTTCCAGGCCATGGCCTCAGCTCCATCTTTTCCTGAGTCTTCTTTAAAACAAAAGAAATATTTCCTGGCCAGTTTTCATATCTCAAGTCATGTATCCATTCAATCATTTTCCATACTTCTGTAAACCATAAATAAAATTCTAAGCCTCCCAACCAGTTGAAATTACCCCCTCTCTGCCAAGGGCATTCCAAAATGAACCTGAAAATCTAGTCCAGACCACGATGAAAAGATGGGGTCGGACATACCTCGTTATACCCCGGTCTCTTTGTAATCCAGGCAAAGGTAACCAGGCTTAACATTAAAGCAGGGATGTGTAGACTGACAAAATAGACTTTGTGTAGTAATAACACACCAAATTCCAGCTTGACTCTAGTGTAACATCACATGAGAGATAGTAGGCACTGGAAAAAATTAAAGTATTTTACCCCGCAAAACATTTCTTTGACATATTGTGAAATGGCCCTGTAAAGAGTGCAGAATCTACCTTTTTTAGAGAATCCCCTTGCCTTTCAAGGTCTTTTTCCCGATCCAAGAAAGAATTAACTGAGTCTGGCATCTTTTTAGGTTTGATAAGAGCTCTGAAGCCTGCTACCGGGTGGCTTTATCTGCATAATAAAACCTTGTCTCCACAACCCCTTATCTTAATCCAGAAATTCCTTTCTATTGATTCCGAGTCTTTAGATAATAACTCTTTCAACCAATTGCCAATCGGAAAATTTTTGAATCCACCTATGACTTAGAAGCCCCTACTTTGCGTCTTTGTACCTTTCTGGACCAAACCAATATACATCTTACATGTATTGATTGATGACTTATATCTCCCTAAAATGTATAAAACCAAACTGTAGCCTGACCATCTTGGGCACATGTTTCCAGGATCTCCTGGGGCTGTGTCACTGGGCACTGATCACTTATATTTGGCTTGGAATAAATCTCTGTAAATATTTCAGATTTTGACCCTTTGCATCAACACGTCTACCTGACATGTGATTCCAAAAAGCAATCCTGATTCCAGCTAGGAAAACCAGTTTCTTAGCATGGACACGCAGTAACTCTTAGCGCAGCAGACACAGGGACTGTGAGCAGGTTTACATATGGAGAAAAACTGGAAACCAGCCATTACCTGCCTGAAGCAAAAATTTTTCAAAACTGTAGGAAAAATGTATAGTTTAAAATGTTGTTTCCACATCTAACTAAATGATAAGAATAATAGAATCGGTTCATTATTATCTATTGCTTCTACCTGTAAATAGGCTGCATTATCATTCAGATATATGTAAATGAGTGGTGCTGATTTATATTTTACGAATTATTTTATGTTCACATGCAGAAATTGTCTAGAGGAACTGGTTCTAGAGTTTATTGCCTCACGTGCCCAGAACTACTGAACTCTTTTCTACTCCCAAGTATCCACCTCTAAATATTTGGCAGCTTTTTATTTTAAAACTTCATGAAACACATGGTCTGAATATATATTCCTCTTTCCAAATACAAAAATACTCACTTAAAATTATTGTTCTTAAGCTACTTAAGATTTTTTCAAAGTGTCCTGTATTCTTTCTATTCTATAAAATACACGTGCTCAGTGAACATGAAGTGGACTCATCGTGCTGAAGACATTGTGACCAAAACGTAAATTTAAAAATATACACATACACACATCATCTGAGGTATGCCATTCGGCCACGTGAATATTAAGAATTAATTAGCCAACAAATGCCATCAGTGTATGAATTGTGACTTATTAGTCTTCATTATGAGACTCCAGGATACTGCAAAGGCTACCTCCTCCCCTAGTACAGAAACTCCAGCCACTTTTTGCTGTAGCATGACATTTGCTGCTCCCAAAATCATAGCTCTAGTGACAGAAATGAGTCAAGTAGACTTTCCACATTGACATGCTCAAACAACTTATTAATACGCCACAGTGGCTATTTGCAACAGAGTTGTGCTGTCAAAGCTAAAATACTGGACACAAAGCTGAAGTATCAATATTCCAGTTTTATAGTTAAGATATCATTTTCCTTTGCAGAACGCTTGTTGCTCTCCTGCTCTCATTCTTATTCCTCAGCCCAACAGTGTCTAATCAGAAATCTAATGCTTAATATTTATAGCATAATTAAGATTATTTATTTTTCTTTTTCTTTACCATCCCTTTCTCAAAGGAAATCATACAGTTTGGAGGTCATGAAAAGAGTGTGCCTTAGTTTTGGGTGAGTTAGTTGTACATGAGAAAAATTATGAATATTGTATCATAGGAGACCATACAATGTCTAACAGAAAGCAAGAACTCAATAAATAGACTCTGTTTCTACCAGCTTTGGAGATGATAATCAAAAGTGCCTGGGAGAAAGACCAACAAACTCTTTTACTATCCTTCAACACCGTTA
Organism: Sapajus apella; assembly: GCF_009761245.1. Classification (NCBI taxonomy): domain Eukaryota; kingdom Metazoa; phylum Chordata; class Mammalia; order Primates; family Cebidae; genus Sapajus; species Sapajus apella. The sequence continues at coordinate 2,320,270 of NW_022436967.1, forward strand.
GAAAACTATAGCACAAGCTTCTGATAGAAGATGGTACAAATTGAAGGACTGTCTTTATTGCTAGAGAAAAATCCCAAATTTAGATCATCTCAGGTTGAGTCTGTTACCCAAGCAGAAAGCTTTGTAAGGTTCTCCCTCATTGTGAATTCATTCTCCTTCATTGATTCTACACTCCTCTTTCTGGAATTAATTCTACTTTCCACTTGAAATCCCCAAGTGGGATTAATGATTAAATATTCTTCCTGGATGATCCTTAAATGAAGTATAAATGAATTGTCCAAGATATGATAGATAGCTGATACATAGATATCAGCTAGATGCAATAGTTAATCATGTATTCTCATTAGAAAATTATGCAGGAACTTGAATAACATTACCTTTCTTCACAAGACCTAGACATTTTTGTCCTATATGAGAATATTTGATTTTTTTTTTCTTCAACCTAGAGCACTAGTTTATCGGCCTTTGAGTATCTTTTCAAAAGCTTGGTTGAGTAAAGATTGGGTTTTCACACTATACCACCTTCTCCTCAAGAGAAGGGAGTAACACATAGCAAGTTGATGCTGAAGAAAGTAACATGGAGAAATACAACATGAGTTCATGTAGTTATAGTTAAGATATCATTTTCCTTTGCAGAAAGCTTGTTGCTTTCCTGCCCCCATTCTTATTCCTCAACCCAACAGTGTCTGATCAGAAATCTAATGCTTAAGATTTATGACACAATTAGGATTATTATTTATCTCTTCACACAAAAATACAACACAAATTCATGTAGACATTTCTAAAGCATGGAATGATTCTAATTAATTATATTTCGGTTTAGGGTATTAATCACCAACCCTATATTAACTACTATTAATTTGGTGCCATACAACAGACTATAGTTATGACAAAAAAAATGTCTTTCCTTTGCCTGAGAGAATCTTAAACCCAATAAAGGGATAAAAATCCAGAGTAGACTGTGATATTTCCCTTGACAATGTAAGCACAGGGTGTTATAAGAGTACAGGAAAGAACTCCTATTTTCTCAGGGAGAGCTTACTAATGAATGGAAAACCTTGGGATCTCCTCTAATCAAATAGGACAATCCTTTTTCATCAGAATGAGAAAAGAAGATGCCAAAAGAATGGCTGGGGATGCTAGTCTTGCAAAAGCCTCATAAAATAAATGGGAAATTAAGAAAATAAAAGTTCTTTTGTAACACTTGTGGCCTAAAATTATCAAATTAGAGTGAAATGAATCTTTCGTTTTCTGATGGTAGAAGAGGATGCCTTATAATCCCTTTGTGTGAAAAAAAAAAGTTGTATTTTCCAGGATTCTTCAGATAAGTAATATATATATATATATATATATATATATATATATATATATATATACATACACTTATATATATATATATACACACACACACAAGCACACACACACATACATGCATATACGTATATATACACACATATACATAGGTACACATATGCATAAAGAGAGAGAGGCAGAGACAGAGAGAAAGAGAAAAGCATTGGCTCAAGAGATTATGGTTATGGAGGCTGGGAAATCCCATGATCTGACATCTGCAACCTGTTTCCAGGAAAGCCAGGGGTATAGTTCAAGGCCTCAGAGCTGACAATATTGACTCCAGTCTTGGCCAAAAGACCTGAGAATCAGAAAAACAGAAGGGAAGAGATCAGTGGCTTGGTTCAAACACTCAGGCAGAGAGTGAATTATACCTTCCTCAAGGTATAATAATGAAACAAGGTATAATTTTTGTTCTATTCAGGCCCTCTATAGATGGGGTGATGCCCACCCACATTGAGGAGGGCTGTCTATTTACTCATTCCATTGACTCAAATACTAATTTATTTCAGAAAGATTCTTATAGGCACACCTGGAAACTATGTCTAACAAGGTGTCTGGGCACCTCCTGGCCCAGTCAAGTTGACACATAAAATTAACCATTGCAATCTGCCCACAGGACCTCAGAGGAGCCTTCAGGCTCTCATGAGGAAAGCTATCCTAAGGACAGAACTGACACTGGAATGGTGGTAATGGAATAGAACTACAGTCCCAATAAACATTTCTGCCTAGGTACTGCCTGAACTCCAAACATTTCAATCATATGAGCCAATATGACATTATTGTTTAAGGCAATTGAGTATATATTTTTTCATTTAAACCATAGATATGACAATGCTTTTTAACTAATTTTCAGAGTGATAGAAACAAATGCCCGTAAAGATGTGCTGACATGATTTTTGTGTCAAAATATATCAGTTTTTCCATTAAGTGTTTGTATCAGACTGCATATTCGTGTTATATATGTAAATAATCCATAGACATATGATTGCATGCTATTGTTGATGGAAAGCATGCGCAGTGAGTTCTGCTCATTTATTTCACTTTTTCTACCGTTGTATTCTCTTTTCCTCACATTGAAACTTCCCTTATGTTGGCCACTGACAGAGGAAATCTGCCTCACTAGATGGGCCAGAAATCTAATCTGGTGTGACAAATGAAAGAGGCACATAATTGGCTACATAATGCTAGGGTGGAACTGTTATCAATTTTAAGCAATTGACGTTCTCAGAACAACATTATACACAGCACAAGTGATTACAATTACTGTCGGGAATCACTGAATGTTTCTGTAATCTTCTAGTGGGTTATAAAAATTAACGGGAACTTTTGATAACCAGCATTTTACTTGCATATGACGATAATCTGGGCTTAGCGCTTTTGATGGAAAGTGGTTCTAACCATACAGCTATTTTCATCTTTTTGTGGAAAGCATCTATCCCTAAACATAACATGACTGTTTGTTGGCCTTTGAGTGTAAAAGACTTTTAACTGTAGCTTGTGTCAAACTTGCTTGCCAAACTACTTGGCAGGTGAGGATACTCGTTTTGTTGACCTCAGCTCCTGCTCCCTCTACTAACTTTACTGTCTAGTGAAACTTTCAAAGCCCACCAGTATTATTCTGCAGATTTTCTATTGCTCACAGAGTTTTTTACTCACCCCCTAATTTACTAAAAAACTGAAACTTTCGAGTTTTGAAGGAAACTGAAATTGCATAGCCGAAAGTTGAGGGAAACTCTAGAGTTATGTCCTAATGTGTTATACAGAGTTATGTCCTAATCGCTTTCTGGCTTGCATCTTTGGGAACTGATGAAATTTAATCCAAACTTGGAAATGTCACTCTCAGCAAGAGATTGTGCTATACTACTGTTTATTTCTGGCCTTGCATTCCCCTAGTATATCACACGTGTCCTTCCTATAGCTTCTCAGAAAATTGGCTCATTCTCCATTTCACATATTTTAGTAGGTTCTGTATTATTTGGCAGATGCAAAGACACAAATGAGACAGTACTCTGTGTGCCCACGTATACCATGTGCTTACAATTAAATTACACTCTTCAGCGTGGATGGATTTGTAAAAAAAAACCTTAAACACAATTTTCTAGGCAACTCTGAAGATGCAACATTTAAAAAGTCCAAGCAGCATTATTTTTTGTCATGTTTCCAAATATAAACTATTACAACAGGATAATAATAAATTTCCATAGTTATGTAGAATTCTTAATGTGGCAATGAACAGATAACTTGAAATGCCCTAGAATGAAAATTCTAATAATAACCGTAAGACATCTTAACACACTTCCAGTTTTTGCCAGGGACTTGTGTTTGCCAAATCACATGAGTTAAATTTTGATATTTTCAACAAATCCTACACAGTTGGATTCATTATCCACTTTTTAAGGTTGAGGAGTTTGAGATCCATGTAAGTCATTTCCCCAGGGCCACATACTGGTAAGACAAAAGGCTGGGACATAAATTTAGTTTTGTTTATCTTTAAAACATGCTTTTTCAGCTATAGTACCAACTTCTGCTACAAAGTATCAGTACGATCAGAATTTTTTGTCACAAAATAAATTGTGAGTGAGAGGTAGATACTTTATGGAACGTGTACTTTTTGTTTAAGTGGACTGGTGAGAATGTCAGGACTCAAGAGAAAGTAATAGACAGATTCTACGTATTTATTATACTCTAACAAGAGGTCTTAGTTGAGGGCTGATAGTCAAAGATACTACCCAACAATTACATAGTTGTTGTTCTCCAAGTAATAAACTAGAGCCATGGTATTTGACATGTATAAAAAGACAGTATCATTGTTTACCTTTTCTAATTATTATTTTAATAAAAATATAGTCATAAAGTTATTTCCTATTCTATTGTCTTACAATTATAAATATCATAATAATACTGGCTCTACATAATAAAAAATAATTCCAAATGGCTCAAGATTATTGTGGGAATTCAGTTTAAACTATTTAACAGGCAGATGTATTCTGGGCACGAATTTAGTATGGATATCAACAGGCTTCAAAATAAAATTAGTTCACCACTCTTGTATAGCAGAGCTTAATCAGTCTGACAAGTTAAAGAAGACTTTCCTCATAGACAGGTTATTTTGACAAAGCCAAATTAAGGACCAAGTAGATCTTGATGCACAGAAAGAATGATCAGCCTCTAGTGAGTCTAGTGATAATTAACATCTGACTTAAACAACCATTGGGAATGACTTGGAATGCTTTAATTGGTCCACCTTACTTGCCTGCAGGCTTTTCTGTTAAGGGAATGATTTAAGTCTCTTCCTGCTTTCAGCTAAATCTCAGCATGTCTCAAATTTCTGAAGCCACCTTTATCATTTGAGGCCCTAAGGAAAAAATGAATTGTAATTCAGCTTTCATCTTACTTCATGGAGAATCCTAAGTGTTTCTACAGCATTAAAAAGAGAGATGACTAAGAAGGCAGAAATCAATCACAAGGTAAAGAAAAATAAAGAATGCATTTTTGGGGGTCCATTAATACACATGACCTACTTCTTTCACGGAAAATGTGTCAGATTATTGCATATTTTAATGTAAAAGGATAATAAAGGATTAATTCACAAAATCACTGGGGAGGTGAACTGAGATACACTGAGTCAATACGTAGCCACACATTTGCTTTCAACTATCAACATTGGTCACTTCCATAGGAAAATGGAACAGAAAATTGTGGAATGTTAACCGTATCACATATGTATTTATTATTGCCTACTTTGAATGATACCCATGGGAGGGTGGTTGTAAAAAATAATGATATTCTGATATCCATTAAGGGTGCGGATTAACTGAAGGCATTATCAAATGTGGTAACACTTACAGCTGGACCACGGTGGAGGTAGAAATAAATATGCAGATGGTCCAAACCAGTCTGCCTGTCAATGAACCATTAAGGCACATTATCCCAGCTGTCAACATTTTTTTCTATTTGTTTTGAGTATTCATCTTTGCTAAATAGTAGACAGGCAAAATTAATCTGTTTATTTTTAAGACTATACTTTTACGTATTTGGGAAGGTAAAACTATGTAAAATTTTTTGATGAGATGATGCTCTCTTGGAAGTTTTTGTATTGCTTTGCTGGGTCTTTCTCTTTTTTATTATAAATCATGCTGTCCTAATTCCAGCGAATGTGTATATGTATATACAATTCATAAATAATATCTGCTTTATTTTACTTTCACATATATGCAATGTATATTTTTTATATAAATTCCTTGCACTTTAACACTAAGTCATTATTACGAAAATAGTTCTTAATTTGGCTTTGAGCTACATAGTTGTGGATAACATTTTCAGAAAGAAATTCATAAAATCTCTTCAGATGCAAATAAAAATCAACAGCAACAAATTTTTCTTTTTTTGGTACTTTTTACTACACACACACACACACACACACACACACTTAAATAGAATAAGAGTTTCAATATTTCTGTACACAGAGACAGAAATGCCAAATGAGTAGAAAGTAGAGTCCTGCTGTCATTAAGATATTGAATCTCTAATTCTGAATGAGTTATCTGAGTGTTGTCAGTGAGCACAGTGAAAAAAATTGTCAATCTGATATTTAATTGCAGGTTCTTCATTCTATTTGTAATCTCTGGAGGAAAGCCCTCTCTAGCAGTGGACCCATAACACTTATAATTAAGATACTTCACTCCAAGCCTTGCTTTCATTTATAGTACACTGAATTATTCTTTCAGGATTCAAAGGAACACAAGGTATTGACATAAAATACATGCAGCAAAATCTGTGAGACAACAATTTATATAAGGTTATCTTAGAGGAAAAGTACTGTCTTAAATTCCTGTCATTCCTCAAGAGTTTGTTCTATTTGTAAGTAGAGAAACATTATTATTTGTAGTATTGTATTTATAAGTATGGCAAAAAAACAGTGACATTCCATCAGAATGTAATTTTGATACTGGTAAGAATCAGACTTACGATGTGAGATGGGAGAATATGTTCTTAATTTGCCCACAAGCGAATTCATCTTCAAATAAACAAGTAGCCATAATGCAGGTAAATGAATAGCACTGGCAACTAGAAAAAGTAGTTATGTATACATGCCAAGTATACAAAGACACTTTTGCCAGAGAAGTACAGATAAGACCAGATAGAAGGACCAACATGACGCCTGACTTGCCACAAATCACCTGTATCTTGATAATGGAACTCTCACCCTTTGAAAGGTAAAGGCAAGATTGGATCAGTTAGGGACCAAAGCAGCCCTTCTTGTATTGCTTCTGTGAAGCCCAGAAGGAGCTGGAAGCCATGTTGAACAGAGAGGCTGACCTGGTGATTCCTCCAGGCTGCAGCTTAAAGCAAGTATCTGGGCCAGGCAAAGGAACTGTGAACTGGCATCACTGGTTTTCAACTAGCGCATTTATTCCAGCTGATGAATAGCTGGCTCCAGTTAGAATCCAGCTGCTTCCACAACAGAGGAACCACACCCAACCTCTATTTCTTGGTTCTCTCAAGGTCTTGCTTATGGTAAAATCTCTCACAACTGAATGGGCTGCAGGAAACCTAAATGTTCACCTACATGGGAACTTGAAAGAAGAAATGAGGTTCTATAATGTAGCCAAAGTTAATTCATCTTCCTGTTAAAAATTTAATAAGCTGGGTATGGTGGCTCATGCCTGTAACTCTAGCAATTTGGGAAGCTGAGACAGGAGGATCACTTGAGCCAAGGGATTTGAGATCAACCTGGGCAACATAGTAAGACCCTCATTTCTAGAAAAATTAAAAAATTATCCATGCATGGTGATGTGCACCTAAAGGCCCAGCTACTCAGGAGGCTGAGGTAGGAGGATCACTTGAGCCCAGGAGTTCAAGGTTGCAGTGAACTGTGATTTTGTCACCGCACAGTAGCCTGGGCAGCAGAGCAAAACCTTATCTCAATAACAATAATAATAGCAATAATAAAGAAATATAGAGAAAAATTATATAACACAAGGAAAAAGTTACAGCTCAAAAGAGTAGAATGCAAAGAAACAAAGTATGCCTGCCTATGACGATTTGAATAAGATTTAAGAAGATGTATAGAAATGCATACTTTTGTTATTTATATTTTTTCATTTAGTAAATTTAATATTACTTTCAAAACATTCACCATATGCTGTGTGCTCTTCTAAGTATTTTATAAATGTTAACATGTTTAGCCACCATAATAACTTCTATCATAATTTCATTTTCACAAATTTTATTCTTATGAAACACCAAGCTAAGAGTGTGTTTGGAAAATAAAGGTGGAAGAAACAAGAAGAGAAGACTCTGAGATCAAAAGAGGATCATGGCTTCTAGTATAATTTGTTGCACGTAGCAGTAGCTCAATAAATATTTGGTTTATGACTTGAATTTTGTTAAATATAAACTATTTCTGATATTTATTTCTTTTTTACTTGATTTACTTTTTTAAGACAGGGTCTCACTCTATCACCCAGGCTAGAGTTCTAGGCTGCAAATTTCTGATTTTTAGAATATAAGCAGCATATTGTAGATTAAGTTATTAGAGAAAAAACGCTAGTGTCAAAGTAGTAAAGAATCTTGAAAAGTTCCGATATAATTAAAAATAAATGATATATGAATTGCATAATAAGGGAAAATAATGGGTGAAATATTAGCAATTTTTAATAGTGCTATTAAAGGAATCCCAGGATGAAAAATTGAAATAATCAATATTGAAGAAATAATAGGAGAAAATGGTTGAAAAAAATTTTCTTTATTAATGAAAGTGTTCACCATATACTAGATTAAATTGACGATGATGATGATAACTGATATTGAACTAATAGTAATTATTAACTTCCAAAGTGTTATATGTCTATAAACTCATTTAATGTTCACTGCTTATTAACCCTGTTGAAACTGATTAAAGGATTACTGTTAATATCAGCATTTTTGCATAGGCAGAAATTAAAGTATGAGATGACAGTTAAAACCTAGATTCAGTCAAATCCCTAAAGCCTTTTCCTGATGCATTCATTCTAATCACCTCTATACCACATCCTATTGATGAAAAGAGACCCACATCTTAGTAAAGTGACTGCACTTTCAGAGAGAAAAAAAAAGCCACAGTCATTCATGTACAAATATCAAAAACAAACACCAGAACAAAACAAAACCAAAAACAGTTTGGTGACTAAGAATAATAGACTTGAAAGTTGCCTAAGACAAAAATTAATATCAAAACCATAAATCAATTTTCATAGAATTTGAGTAAAACCAATTGAGATTCAAAGTTTTTATATGAACTAGCTATGAACATGCTTATAACATTTACTTATTGGAAAAAAAGAAATTATTCTAAGTCATCTTTGGAGGCAATAGTGAAATGAATCAAAATAAATTATTCAATAATATGAGAGCTCAGCTAAGGATTAGTGATTAATTTAAAAAAACCATAAAAATTCTAAATTGTAATGTATATCAGTAGTAATATAAGAAATAGATGATGCATTATTGATTTAAAAATTAATTCAATAATATTTACTTTGAGATAACAATGTGCTAGGTTCTGTGAACACAACCATGACCAAGACATGTACATTCCTGCTCTTGTGTAACATTCTTTATTGAGAAGAATAGAGCCACAATTTAAAAAATACATCAGGCTATGATAAATGCTATGAAGAAAAATAAAGCAGAAAAAGGAAATAAAGAGTGTATGCAATAAGAAAACGCCTTATTTGTGTTAAGGAGACCTTTTAATTGGCAGAAGTGATGGAGTGAGCCTGGAGATGATCTTCCCAGAAAGAAGGGACAGCAAAGAGCAAAGGACCTGATGTTGAAGACTGCCTGGCTGGTTTCAAGGAAAAGAAGGAAGTGAGTCAGGAAAGAAGGTCAAAGTAAGAAACTGATTATTTAGGCCAGGGATTGGCAAATTATGCTTATTGATTAAATTCTTCTCGACATATATTTTTGGAATGAAAGTGTATGGGAACACAAACACACAACTCATTTGTTCACATTGTCTATGATTTACTTATCTTTGACAGAAAATGTTTACTAGAACTTGGTTTATGCCATTATTAGGATTTGAATTTTAATATGAGTGAAAAGAGAAGCCACAAGACCTTTCTGAGGTGAAAAGAACTATGATACGACATAATATTAGGATTATTATTGCAGCCATTTAGCAAATTGGCTGTTCTTTTTTTTTTTTTTTTTTTTTTTTTTTTTTTTCAGAGTCTCTATTACGCAGGCTGGAGTGCAGTGGCATGATCATGGGTCACTGCAGCCTCAACTTTGGGTGATTGAGATGAAGTGTGTATGAAGTATTTAGGTTCTGTATATATTTGAAGAAAGTGTTGAAAGAATTAATGACTGATTGGACGTGGAGTGAGAATGGAAGAGGAGTCAGGGGTAACTCAAAAGATTTTTCTGTGAGTAACTGGTAGAATGCAGTTTCCATTGATTAAAAAAATAAAAAATGGGAAAAAATAGACTGCAAAATAAGTGTTTCAAATAACCTATATCTGAGACCTGAAATTGGCAATGATAGAACTAACAAATAGTGCTTACTTCTTGACATTGACAGAGAAATGGTTTAGCTATATTTTTTACATGTTAACATCACCACAATGACCAAGTACAAAGTACGTTGAATACTTATTGTAAACTTTGAGTTCATGATTATATAAATAATTGATTGACAATAGAAACAATAGGGAGATGAGAAATTCTTTCTTCTGAATAATTGTAAATAATTTATATTGATAAATATCTCACTGAAGGCAAAGATTAATTCCCACCCAAGCCTCATTGAGTGTGGGCTGCACTTAGACTTGCTTCCAAAGAATACAGTAGAGAAAGAGGTAAAAATGGATAACTTCACAGTGGAGAGAATCCTGGCAAACACAACTTTAACACAATGATCAGGTGAAAATTATCAGTGATAAGTCATGCTGCTACCATGCACTGCTGCTATGAGACAATAATGAGGGTACTTCGCCTCTGTGGTATTCCTCCCCAAAATTATATCCCTGGTCTAACCGTGAGAAAAGAAATATGAGAATCTCAAACTAAGACATATTTTTCAAAATACCTGACCAATACTCCTCAAAAGTGTAAAGATGATGATAAGACAATAAACTGTCATACACCAGAGGCAACTAAGGATACATAACATAAATGCAATGTGGAATTCTGAAACAAAAGGACATTCGTGGAAAAATAAAATACAAATAAAATCTGGAGTTGGATTAATACTAAATGCAGCAATTTGTCTTGTTAGCTGTAAAAAATAGAACTAATAATGTAAGATGTTGATAATAGGCAAAAGTGGAAGGGGAGGTGTATTTAAAACTTTTTGTACTATCTTTAAACTTTTCTGTAATCTAAAATTATTTCAAAATAAAAGTTTACTTTAAATTTTTGAACTCTAAAAATCACTACTAGTAAAAATATTTTATATTTTATATTTTTTTCTATAACAAATAAAAAATTTAAAAGATGACCATTCACAGTGAGCAAGAAAAATTATAAATGCTAGAAATCATAGTAACAAATGAAATAAGCAAGTTCATGGAAATATAACACCATAAGCTAAGTATAATTAATAATAACATATTCCTTTTCTAAGAAGTGAAGCCTATAATAATTTCTTGATGAGAAATGTATTGTGAAAAATTAAAATATTCTTAAATAGAATTAAATTAAAACTTAAAAGAATAATTTAAAAATGAATATCCTGTCAAAAAGCAAGAAATATCATTCTAAGAACAAAATCTACTGAGAAAAATCATAAAGTATATCTGAGACATAATTGATGTTAGGTTCAATAAGAATTGTGTTAAAAACAAAACTAAATTAAATTTAAATTAATGGTATTGGCTGAGAAAAAGATACATAAACTCTATATATTACATTCCAAATTTTAACATCTGTAATTGATAAAAAAGCATTCAAAAAATTATCCAATGTAAGTGGACAAAATGATGTGCAGTAACTTCATTAAAGTATTATTTAAAGGCACTTTATAATACTTGTATATTTATGTTTACAATTGTAAAATTGAATGCAAAGCAATAAACAAATTCTGGTTCACACATGAAACTGTACTATTTAGTAATTTGTATTTATTTCACTATTTAATATTATAGACATTTAAAAATAATACTTTGTGAAACTTCAGCTTGCAGTGTTTGTAAAACTTCTAGGTATTACCTGAGCATTTTTATGGAGAATATACATATATAATTTTTAAAAATTCTAATAAGTAAAGGGTGAAAACAATCTAAATATTGATTAATAAAATCTGATCAAATAAATCCAATGTGCTCACTTAATGGAAACTTTCTATTCATTAAAAAATGATGTTTTTTAAGAATATTTAATGTTCTTGGGAGCATATATAGGATTTGTTGTTAGAAAAGAAAGCAGCTTTCAGGATATTGTATTAAATATGCTTCCGATTATTTTTTAGATAAAAATATGTAAATGAAATATAGCAAGATTTTAACAGTGAATTTCTCTGGCTTATAGAAAGAATTTTATAGGATGGGTAGGTAGATAGATTACATAGATTAGATAGATACATACATAGACTGATTTTTTTCTGTATTTTCAATGTAGTTTTTTATAATCAATAAAAATAAATGTTAAAAGGTAAAAGAGAGAACTTCTTGAATTTTCACTTAAAATTTTACTTGACAAGTGAATTGATTTACCTTTCTTCCAATTTCTTTTACATTTTTTAAAAAGATAGAGAAGCAAATACATATTTAATTTCTTATTAATTGTTAATATATAGCACATATCTAATCACATAAAGCAGACAAATAGATGAATGAATAAATCACATAAGAAAAAGAAAAACTACCATACAAAAATGTTATTTTATAGGCGTTATCTCATCAGTAGAACTATGCTTACAACCTATCAATAACATTTCCTTTACTCAGAAGTCTCTATTTTTTCTTCCCTTCATCCCTTAGCTTTCTGTCTTTTATTTATTTATTTATTTATTTTGAGACAGAGTCCTCCCTCTGCCGCCAGGCGCCAGGCGTCAGGCTGGAGTGCAGTGGCGCAATTTCGGCTCACTGCAACCTCCGCCTCCCAGCTTCAAGCAATTCTCCTGCCTCAGCCTCCTGAGTAGCTGGTACTACAGGCACGCGCCACCACGCCCAGCTAATTTTTGTATTTTTAGTAGAGAAGGGGTTTCACCATGTTGGCCAGGATGGTCTCAATATCTTGACCTCTTGGTCCACCCACCTTGGCCTCCCAAAGTGCTGGGATTACAGGCCTGAGCCAAAGCACCCAGCCCTGTCTTTTATTCTTTATGGAAATAGATACTGGAAAATAAGTGACAGGCAGAGTAAGGAAGTTGGTTAGGGTAGAATTTGGCCATAAAGAGGGACTCACCTGAGAAATTTACCTAAGAAATAAAAACACAAAATGCACTGAAGAGTTTTGTATGTAGTCTGGCGTGGTGTGGTATGGGTGGTGGATGGAAGGAACAAGTCTGAAAATGTGGTTTTTGACAAGATGCTAAATTAGTCTTAGCCACTATAAGAACTTTGAACATCATATTATAGAAAATAAGTGACTATTTAAAAATGTGTGTTTTACTTGGATAATTTTAAAGCAATGTAAAGCGTGATTGCAGAGATGAAACAGAAATAAAGAATAGTTAGAATGTAAGGATGCATGCAAAAGATGATGGGATCTTAGACGAAGGAGAGGAGGAGAAAATTTTAAGAAATCTTCTTGAATGTATAATTACAATGCTTTTAATATGTGTTTGGTAGCAAATTATGTGTGTGCAGATGGATAGATGCAATAATGAGAGGTGAGGCAAAGAAACTTCTGACCTAAACTGCTGGAAGGATTGAATTAAAACCGTAAATGCTTTGAGAAAGTCTCTCCAAAATGAATCTTAATGTTAAAGGCCTTTCATTGCACTTACTAGTCATGATGAGCACAACAGAAATAAAGTTGGGTCTGGCACAGTAGCTCACACCTCTAATCCCAATACTTTGGGAGACTGGTGGCTCACCAGAGGTCAGGAGTTCAAGACCAGCTGAGCCTACATGGTGAAATGCATCTCACTAAAAATATAAAAATTAACCAGGTGTGATGATGCACACCTGTAATCTCAGCTACTTGGGAGGCTGAGGCAGGAGAATAGCTTGAACTCAGGAGGCAGAGTTTACAATGAGCTGAGATAGCACCCCTGCACTCTGGCCTGGGCAACAGAGCAAGACTCTGTCTCAAAAAATAAATAAATAAAGTTGGACATATGAACCCTTACAGATGAAGGACGCCATTAAATCTTTTTTGATAGAAACCATAATTGTCTAAATTATCGTTATAGTCTCATTATCTAGCTCAGCATATTTTAGACAAATAAGTAAATGAATGAATGAAATCCTTTGACTAAACTTTTAATATCGGAAAGTGAGACAATTAATTCTTTGCAATGACATTTCCATACTGATATAAAAAAAAAAAGTGTGACAAAAGAGATGGAACATGTATAGCAAAACTTGGAAGACATTGCTGCTAATAGACATTATTGGTTTTTGTCTGTTCCATTTGCAGGACAGAAAGACCTGTCATATAGGAAATTAGCGCTAATTTCCTATATGACAGGAAAAGTTTCCTGCAAGAGATATCTTTTCAAATTTGAAAATAGTATTTCTATTTTAAAAAGTTACTTTTTGTGCGTGATTTTAAAAAAATATGTCCCAGTGTTAAATGATGGCAAATTATTCTTTTTTCAATTTGGAGTTGATTGGTAAGAGGGAAATGTATTAATCTGTGCTATATTAAAGAAGGAAAAATATACAATTAAATTTTCAATGTGAGAAGCACAGGTGATTTTTTGTGCTCTCAATCTTAAAAGATGTCTTGAGAAAAATTATATTTTTTATCTTCTGCTATGTTTAAACCAAAAGATAAATTAGAAAATCCTAGGAAATGAAGTTATGGTATTATTAAGAGAGTCTGAAAAAGCAGTTGAAAAAAAATTCTGAAATACTATATTCAGGCATTTGAGCCAAAGTTTAAGAATGAGAGAAGGCAATATATAAATTTTAATTCCAAGCTAATTGGGATGCAATTCAATTAAACACGGCAGTAGGAATTGATATAAGATAATTGGATAAAAATTTAAATGTGCTTTCCTATTAAATCTGCCTGATTATTTTTCAACTGCTTTGTTGATAGAGCAGTTCTCACTATATGCCGAGAACTGTTTTAAATGTTGGAAATAGTGTGATGAAGGATACACACCGACTTCCTGCCCTCCTGAAGCTGACAGTTCTTGCCTGAAAAGCTTATACTCAAGCAACAAGCCCCTATTAAAGTGCCAGTGACTGAAGATCTTCCTAGCTCTCCAATATGAATTACTGGCTCGGTCTCCTGTACTATCAAATAATGTTAAGTCTTCTACATAGCATTTGCAATTCTTGATAAAGGTCAATCTATTTGCAGCATTTGTCTTTGCATATTCTAGATATTTAAAAACGCCAACTCTCAGATGAAAACAAGAAAAAAATCTTGAACATATTCTAAGTTCCTTATGGAAATGGGTTAGCCTACTGCCTGGATGTGAAATCATATTAGGAACTTAACATTTCACAACAGAATGTCAATTCAGCTGCCTGAGTGTTTGAAATGTAAAACATATGGATCGTTTTATCAACAACACAAAATATTGGCATTTCAGACACTCATTAAAAATGTCAATCATAAATTAGCTGTGATGCCAAAAACTTGCTTGAGACATCTGATATTTGAGAGATAGAATCTAAAAGATATATGAGGCATCCATTTCTCTAGTCAGGGAATCATGAAACTGAAGCTCAGATTTGCATTTAGTTTTCCAAATTACATGACTTGACGGAATTGAGAATTTATTCTTTCTCTTACACCATTATGTCCATGCTTTCAGAGAATAAAATTTGATGGTTTAATGGCTACATTCATTTAGGTATAAATATTTATAGATTTAGTGCCAACAATGATGCCAAGTATAAATATAAAGGACATATACAATAATAAACTTACTTTTTTTAACAGAAAGGTGTTACAGTCAAGGACCCCTCTGTACTCTTAACATGAGTTTACATTTCTCCTTTCTTATTCTTTATGTCCTCTTACGCAAAGTTTATTATCTTTCAAAATACCAATGTTTCCATTTGTAACGTAGATTTTGATAGCATGTGCTTGCGCCATTCAGCTCTTGCAACAATAAAAAATTATGATATTGTTAAGAGCTTAGCACTGAACTTGCATGGTGAGCAGCTATTATCTTATGCTCATTAAGTTCTCATTATTATTAAGTATACTGTTTTGCTTTGTATCTTAGATAATTATTATTAACATGTGGTTTTAAGAAGTAAGTCAGAGAAATTCTGTAAACCATCACCCAGTTCACCCAGTTTTCCCCATTATGACATCTTGTATAAAACTATAGTATACAGTAATATCACAAGTAGGAAACTGGCATGAATACAGTCACTATAACTTATTCAGAATTCACCAGTGTCTGTATTTAGCGCTGTAACATTTTATCTTAGATTTGTGTGACTATCGCCATAGTTAAGACAGAGGATACGTCTATCACAGAGCTTCTGCATGCTACCCTTTTATAGTGACAGCTATCCTGCTCCCTCACTCTGCCTCTCCCTAACACTTGACAATCACTAATCTCTTCTCCATCTCTATAATTTTAAGATTGTTATATAAATGCAATCATATACAAACTTTGAAGACTTTTTTTCACTCAGAATAATTCCCTTAAAATCCACTCTAATTTTCCTTTTGAGACTAATATTCCATGGTATGGATGAACTACAGTGTATTTAACTTATTTATCTATTGAAGGACTTATTTGTTGTTTCTATATTTGGAGTATTCAACATAAAGCTGCAGTGAACATTGGTGTACAGATTTTCAGGTAGGCATGTTTTCGTTTCTCTTGGAAGACTGACCAAGAGTACAACTGATTAGCTATTATATATTTTTTGAGAATGGCTGTCTTACTTTAGACTCCAACCAACAGTGTATCACGGCTCTAGGCCTTCCACATGCTTGATAGCATATGATGCAAACACTACTTTTTATTTCAGCCATTTTTATAGGTGTGAAGTAAATATAAGTTATCATTTTTTTTCCAGACCAAGCACCCTTTTTTAAAAATATATATTTTATTGCGCTTTAGGTTCTGGGATACATGTGCAGAACATGCAGAATTGTTGTATAGGTACATACATGGCAATGTGGTTTGCTGCCTCCACCTATATCTGGTATTTCTCCCCATGGTATCCCTTCCCAACCTTCCTACCCCCCACTGTCCCACCCCTATTCCCCCACAACAGACCCAGTGTGTGATGCTCCTTTCCCTGTGTCCATGTGTTCTTATTGTTCAACACCCACCTATAAGTGAGAACATGCAGTGTTTGATTTTCTGTCCTTGTGTCATTTTGCTGAGAATAGTGGTTTCCAGATTCATCCATGTCCCTGCAAAGGACACAAACTCATCATTTTTTTTTTGGCTGCATAGTATTCCATTGTGTATATGTGCAATTTTAATTTTCATTTTTCTGTCGATTAACAATATTGGACATATTCTCGTGTTTATCTGATATCTGTAAACCCTCTTCAGTTAAATATCTATTTCATCTTTTGTCTGTTTTCTAATTGAATCATTTTGCTGCTTTTGTTGACTAGAGATCTTTACATATTCTAAATACAATTCTTATTTTGGGTATGTGGCTACTGAGGTGTTTTTGTTTTTTCTTTTTCTTCAGTCTGTTGCTTCATTTTTATTCTCCTCCACAGGGTCGTTCACAGAGAAAACGTTTTAATTCTTATTAAATCTAATTTATCAAATTTTTCTTTTATAGATTGTGCTTTTGGTAACAAGTCTAAAAGACCTTTTCACCTAGCTCTCAGTCTCAAAGAGTTTTGCCTATGCATTTTTATAAAAATTTTATGGTTTTAGGTTTTGCCTTTAAATTCATAATCCTTTTTAATCGAGTTTTGTAATGCGTGATATTTAGGTTCAAGTGTTTTTTATTTTTTAATTTTTTTTTGCCTATGAATGCTCAAATGCTTTAACACTGTTTGTTGAAAAGACCATACCTCTCCCACTGAATTGCCTCTCCATTAGGCACTTATTTGTGGGTCTATATTCCAGTTCTCTATCCTGTTTCATTGCTGTATGTGACGCTCACTCCACTAATACCACAGTCTTCATTTCAGATTCCATGTAGTAGGACTTGTTATCAGATAACAGTGCTTCCTCTCATTTAGTTCACATGTATAAAAATATGTTTTAGCCTTTCTAGGTTTTTTGTCTTCCCATATAATATATCTCAGGATAAGCTTTTCTAGGCTACGTAACCACTTACTAGGAATTTGAAAGGGATTGCATTTAATCTATAGGTGAATTTGGAATGAGTTAACATCTTTACTATTAGTCTTCAAATTTACAAATGTGTTCTATCTCTACATTTATTTGGATCTTCTTTGATTTTGTTCATCAGAATTTTATAATTTTCAGGGTATAAATCCTGTAGATATTTTGTTAGGTTTCTATCTGAGTGTTTTACTTTCCTTAAAACAATTTTTAGTAGTATTGCTTTTAATTTCAGTCCTCAAGTATTTATTTTTAGTATATAAAAATGTTATTTATTTTCATATATTGATATATTACTTAGCCTTGTTGAACTCATTTCTTAGTTCTAAGACCTTTTTTGTAGAATTTCTTTCTTATCAATCGATACACCTTTTTTTTTCCTTTTCTTTTCTTGCTTTACAGTGCTGGTTGGAACTTCCAGCACTATGTGCTTAATGAGAGTGGTAAAAGTGAACACCTTTGCTTTGCTCATTAATTTAGTGAAAAAGCAGTCAGCTTTTTAACATTAACTATGATGTTACCTGTAGATTCTTTTTAGATGTTCCTTAATTAAATTGAGGAAGTTTATTAATTTGCCAGGACTGGCATAACAAAGCATCACAATCTGGATGGCATAAAGAACAGAAATTTGTGTTCTTAAAGTTTTGGAGGCTAGGAGCTCACGATAAAGGGTCTGTAGGCCTCTTTTCTGAGGTCTTTCTCCTTGGCTTGTAGATGGCTGTCTTTTCTCTATGTCTTCATGTGATTTTTCCTCTCTGTGTGCCTGTGCACTTGTCTTCTCTTTTTATAATGACACTAGTCACATTGCCTTAGGGCTCACCCCAGTGACCTCATTTAAACTTAATCATTTATTTAAATACCCTATTTCAAAGTAAAGTCACATTGTGAGGTTCTGGGAGTTAGGGCTTCAAAATATGAATTTGGAAAAAAACACAAACACGGGAAATTCTGCTGTTATTTATTTGCTTTGATTTTCTGTTAACAACAGGTGCTGGATTTTGCCAAATGCTTTTTTTATCTTTTTTTTTTTTTTTTTTTTAACAGGGTCTTGCTCTGTCACCTAGGCTGAAGTTCAGTGGCATGATCTTGGCTCACTGCAACCCCCACCTCCCGGGTTCAAGTGATTCTCCTGCCTCAGCCTCCTGAGTAGCTGGGATTACAGCCACCCACCACCACACCTGGCTAATTTTTTGTATTTTTAGTAGAGATGGGGTTTCACCATGTTGTCCAGGCTGGTCTCAAACTCCCGACCTCAGGTGATCTGCCCACCTGGGCCTCCCAAAGTGCTGGGATTACAGGAGTGATATACCATGCCCAGCTGCCAAATGCTTTTTTTGTATCAGTTGATGTGATTATACAACTTTCCTCTTAAAGTAGTTGATCGATATATTACTTTTTTAAATTAAACAAATCTTACATAACCACAATAAATCCCATTTGGCACTGGGGTATAATTTTTTCATAAATTGTTGGACTAAATTTGATAACATTCTGTTTAGAATTTTTTTTTCTAAGATCATGAGAGAATTCATCTATAATTTAATTTGTATATTGTCTACCCTTGGTATCAGGGTAACATTAGCCTCATAAAATGAGTTGGAAAGTTTTCTCATTGTCTATTTTCTGGAAGACATTGTCTAAGATTATGTTAATTATTTGATAGAATTCTCTAGCGAAATCATCTTTCCTAGAGTTTTTGGGGGGAGGAGTTTAATTTTTAAAAATTCAATTTTTAAGTTGTGGTAATATGTTCAGAGTATCTGTTTTAACTTGCTAAGCCTTAGTAGTGTGTGATCCTAAGACCATTTTTTCTAAATTGTATAATTTAGAGTATAAGGTTAAAGTAACCTGTTGTTATCCCTTTAATGTCTGCAGTCTGTAATGGATATTCCTGGTTACATTCCCAGTATTGGTAACTTGGGTCTTCTCTTTATCTCTGTCTTTTTGAGGTTTGTCAGTTTTATAGGTTATGTGAAGAACTAGATTTTAGTTTCATAGAACTTTTTATTGTTTTTCTCTAGTCATTTTTATTGATTTTCACAATTATTATTTCCTTCCTTCAGCTTGCTTTGTGTTTATCCTGTGCTGCTTTCTTTCCCCTGAAGTTGAACATAAGTCTTATTAATTTAAGACCTTTCTTTGTCTCTAATACAAATATTTAAAATGTCCCTCTTAGTACTATGTTATCTGCAGTCTACATATTTTGATGTCTTCTATTTTTGTTTTCATTCAGTTCTATTTTTTAAAACTCATTTAGATAAGCTTTCTTGGATTCATGAATTATTTAGAACTGTTTGGTTCATTTTCATGTGTCCGGAGACTTCCATTTTGTCTTTTAGTTGTTTCTAGCATGATTCCATTATAACAAAAGAATATGCCATACATAATTCTAGTTCTTTCAGTTTATTCAGGTTTGTTTTATGGCCTAATGTGGTCCAGCTTGATGAATATCCTGTAGGTGCTTGATAAAAAATTCTTTATTCTTTTGTAAAGTATCTGTTCATATCCTTTGCCCACTTTTGAATGGGCTTGTTAGTTTTTTTCTTGTAAACCTGTTTTAGTTTTTTGTAAATTCTGGATATCAGCCTTTTGTCAGATGGGTAAACTGCAAAGATTTTTTCCCATTCTGTTGGTTGTCGATTCACTCTAATGATTGTTTCTTTTGCTGTGCAGAAGCTGTGGAGTTTGATTAGGTCCCATTTGTCTATTTTGGCTTTTGTTGTCAATGCTTTTGGTGTTTTGGTCATGAAGTCCTTCCCTACACCTATGTCCTGAATGGTTTTGCCTATGCAGCCATCAAAAACGATGAGTTTGTGTCCTTTGTAGGGACATGGATGAACCTGGAAACCATCATTCTCAGCAAACTGACAGAAGAGCAGAAGATCAAACACCGCATGTTCTCACTCATAGGTGGGTATTGAACAATGAGAACACATGGACACAGGGAGGGGAGCACTACGCACCGGGGTCAGTTGGGGAGAAATAGGGGAGGGATGGTGGGGGGTGGGGAGCTGGGAAGAGATAGCAAGGGGAGAAATGCCAGATGTAGGTGATGGGGAGAAAGGCAGCAAACCACACTGCCAAGTGTGTACCTATGCAACAATCTTGCATGTTCTTCACATGTACCCCAAAACCTAAAATGCAATAAAATAAATAAATGGAAAAAAATAAATAAATAAAATAAATAAATTAATTAAAAAAAAATTCTTTATTCACCAGTATCGCCTGGAGTGTTCTATATGTCAGATTCTGGTGGTTGCTTGCGTAATTCATTTCTTCCATATCCTTGATGATTTTCTGTTTAATAATTATATCAGTTGCTAAGAGGGAGGAGTTGGAGTTCCTAATTATAATTATGCATTTGCCTACTTTGTTAGTTCTGTCAGTTTTTGCTGTATGTATTTTTAGACTCTGTTGTTTGGTGCATACACATTTAAAAATTTATGTCTTTCTGGCTGATTGACTGATCCTTTTACATTATAAAAACACAATTTAATAAGGATTACTAGTTACGTTGCCCTATATACATTTTAGGGAATGAGGAAATACAGTCTACAGAAATTAGTGATTAAAGAGGATAGGCTTAAACCCTACTGTAGTAGTACGACAAGTTATTTTAAGCTTTAGTGAAATAACTAGAAACAAACACATTTTATAGGATGGCATATGACAGCAAGAAAGAGAATTCAGTCTTGTGCAAAGAGCTTTAAATACTGTAGTTTATTAGGTTGTTCTGCTATAACAAAAGTACCATAGACTTTATGGCTTAAAAACAAACAAATTCATTTCCCACAGTTCTGAATAATGGAAGTCTAAGATCAGTGTGCCAGCATGGCTGGGGTCTGGTAAGGGCCCTTTTCCAGGCTGCAGACTGCCAAGTTCTCATTGTATCTTCACGTGATAAAAAGAGAGTGAGCACACTCTCTGCCCTCTTATACGGGCACTTGATATGTGATCACATGTAAGTGAAAACACTTAAGCCCCAGGATAACTTCAGTTTATCTTGATTTGATACAGAGATAAATAAATGGCTGAATGGTGTGGAAGCAGATTGTGATCGGGACTAACATTTTCCCCGTCATTTCTAACTAGGAATTGAGGAGTGTGTTTGTATGTGTGTATATGTTTGTAAATGTGACCATGCCCATAATTTTCAAATCTTGTTTTCAAAGCAGTGGGGTTTTTTGCCACAGCAGTCCCCCTTGCCAGCCTTCCCAGACCTCTTCCTTCCAGTGAAATCTTGTGGCACCTGAGGAATTCTAAAGAATCTTCTTTGACTTTGCATTTGTCAGTCAGTAGATAGCATGTATATTTGAGGTATTCAGTACATCCTTGTTAAATATGATAGTAAAAAATTTTATATCTATACCTATATTTATATCTATTTGATCTTTATCAGATTGGGAACAGTGGAAGTTTGCAAGGCAACAATAGAAAGAAAAGAAATACAGTTCTGACTTTTTGTACCTAGGGCTGATTTTCAAAGAGAGTGTACTGTAGGCTGAAAAATAAAATTAACCTGTGTCTAATATAAAGATCTTTTAACACCATATTAAGGTTTTGACAATTAGAGTAAAACATAAAATGACACACAATATGATTTATAACTGTCTCTAACACCAGCTTCCCACAGTCAACAATAATCAGCAGCAACAGATGAAATGACAGATCTCAGTTAGTTAACTCAATGGCAGAAATTAACTCCCAAATTTCCTTTGAACAATTGTGGACTCAGTAAACTTTGTTTACTTATTGACAAGTCCTGTATAAGGTATCAAGAAAAACAGAGTTGTATTAGATATCTATTCATACATAAGAAATTACTCCCAAAACTTAGGGGCCTAAAATAATGAGCATTCACTATTTCACAATTTTAACAAGTAAGGAATTCAAGTCTGTCTTATCTTGAGGTCTCTAAGAAGGCTGCAAATCATGGTGTAGCCTTTGGCTGTCATCTCATTTCAAGACTTGACTGGGAGAGGACTTGCCTTGCTGGCTATTTGTTGAAGATCCGTCTTAATTCCTTGTAATGAAGGCCTTTCTACAGCACAGATTAAAACATGGCAGCTGACTTCCTTCTGACTAAACGAACAGGAGGGAGTACCAAAGCCTAAAGTCAGTCTCTTTTTATAAGCCAATCTGAGAAAAGCTACCTCATCAGTTTTGCTTCATTCTATCCATAGGCCTAAGTCATACTCAAGGGGAGGAGACATGAAGGCATGATCACAAGGAGGCAGAGATTATTGGGGGTCATATTAGAGGCTACCTCCCACAAAATGATGCAACAGGAGAAGGTTAGAAATTAAACCCTTATACTATAAACAAAAAACAACTCAATGGATAAAAGAATTTAATGTAAGTGCCAAAACTAGAAAACTCATAGAAAGAAACAAGGGAAAGCTGCATGACATTGGTCTTTGCAATGATTTCATGGATACAACACCAAAAACACAGGCAATAAAAGCAAACATAGACATGTGGGATGAGATCAAGCTGAAAAGCTTCTGCACAGCAAAATAATCCATCAACAGAGTGAAAAGGCAACCTACGGAATGGAAGGAAGTATTTGCTGAAAAACAAGTAATTCTTATCATTTTATGTAAAGCATGTTCTTCTTTTCTGGATCTAATGTTGACATCACTTTGCTTAACAATGGCTTGAAAACAAAATATAATAACTTGGTATCTTTTACCCAATATGAGAAAATCAATGCCACCAAAATTATTAAAAATTCTAAAATTTGAAGTTTAGTTATCTTTTGTTGAATTTTAAAAACAGGCTTACATGCTGGTGGAATCTGTTGATATTTAAATATATTTAATTGGAATTGTTATTTTGAAAGTGAGGCAGTTTGTATCTATAGCATTTATATTTATTAATCATCTCCTTTTATCTGCCGTATCCCACAACCACCTTCACAAAATAAGATTATCTTGAGTGTATGCTTATTTTTCTGTTCATTCTTATCTATTTTCTTTAATGACAAAATTCAGAAATACAAAGAAATGAATTATCAAGGAAAACGTGGATCTATCAGTAATTTACACACATTTACACACATACAAAAATCCAAGTTTTTGTTCTTTTTTACTGTTTTTTCTTAGATAAAGCATAACATTTTTCCCCTAAAAGGAACACTGCCTTTAGTTTAATTAGAATGTCAATTTACTGTATTATCAAAATAAGTTGCCTACAGTATCTACTAAAATATAATTTAAAATATCACCTACTTATGATACTTTCTCTTTTGATTTAGATTTTAGAATCCCATATTATATCATATTGACATTTTTTATGAAATCTATTATTATCATCGTATACAATATTGAACCATTGAATCCATTCCCCGCTGTGGAATTAGATGTGTAACTATTGTCTCATAATGAATACTCTGCCTAAAAATGGACTCCTTTATAAACACAACAATAACATTTTGAATTCCATCATTATGAAAGATTAGAAATGTACAATATAATTCCCAGGGTTTTAACGTTAATGCGATACTAGCTGAAATATTTACATTTTCAGTGCCAGTTTAATTAAGCATATTCATTGTCTTGAATCAAAACATAATTTGCACTGGGTTTAAATATTTCAGCATTATGTTTGTACAGAGTTTAAACACTGTCACAGAGGGTCCTTAGTGTTAATTTCAAGCTCCTACAAATGAGTCATTTGAAGCTAACCCAAGCTTCTTGGTGCATTGCAACACAGCTTCACATTTCCTGACAAATTGAATTCCAGCCAGGTGTCACTCTTTAGAATCCCTAAGGTTTATCTCTGCCCTTTCTGCTCTGACATATGCTTTTGACATCCCCAGAAAATTGTGTGATAGAAACCTGTGGAGTGGTAATACCCTCTACAGCAGGGGTCAGCTGTAAAGAACCGTTAATGAGGCCTCCCATAAACAAACTGTTCTCAGTGGTGAGGGTGGCATAGAAAACGAAAAGAGATATAATCTGCTGTTACATATTGCATACAAGGCAGAATTCTCTTATAACTCATTCTTCGGTGTTTTTCCAAAATGTAAACACAAGCTGATTTTTATGTCCATATCTCCCATGAAAAAAAAATAGGTTTTATTTTAATTTTTTCCTCTCAATTTGAGAAGTATCAAAAAATTGATTTTATTAATGTTCCACAATGGATATATTATCTACTGTTTATATTCATTAAAATATGAAAATATGTTTCACTTTTTGAAAACATATACCTGAGGCACTTGAACAGAAATCTATTAATATTTTTGTAACTCACAAGGAACTGTTACTAGTGGACTCCACCATGTAAATTAATCTAGAGTGAAAATAATGAAAAACAATAAAGAAATCATAGCTACATGCAATAAGATGAAAGTTATTAAGTACAAATAAAATTAGATATTCAGATCACAAATTTTTCTTAAAGTGAAATCTGCTGTAAATGCAATACTATCTCTGTGGAGAAGCACGAAGTAAAACTATTCAAATTATTTCAGTTACTCCATAAAAAATAAACAATGTTATAGACCAAGGAGCAGGAAAACATGAGCCATGATTATATGACCTAGATAACCCTGCAGCGGTTATCTACGTAATTCTTGTTTGATGAGATATTTGATGGTTATTTCTGATTTGTGTATTTGCTGACATTTAATTTTTTGTTTATTGTGGCTGGGCACTGTGGCTCACACCTGTAATCCCAATGCTTTGGGAGGTTGAGGCAGGTGCATCGCTCAAGACAAAGAGTTCAAGACTAGCTTGGGTAACACAGCAAGACTCCATTTCCAAAAAAATTTTTTTTTTAATTAGCCGGGCATGCTAGTGCATGTCCGTAGTCTCAACTACTTGGGAGGATGAGGCAGGAGGAGTACTTGAACCCAGGAGTGCAGGAGTTCAATACGACAGCTATGATCACATTACTACACTCTAAACTGGGTGAAAGAGTGAGACCCTGTCTCAAAAAAAGTTGTTTACTGATGTTATATGCAAATACACCATAATTAATGCATTCATTAATATACAAAGCATAATCATTTTAGAATGAAGATCAACCTAACAAGTGAGTAAGTGGAATTTTGCAAAACCTCTAATGTTCAATGTGTTGAATGTGCTTCAAATTTTTTGGCTGTGATATAAATTTTCCCATGTTTTTTGGGTAAAATAATGCACACTTAGACCTTTTTTAAAACACTCATTGTAACATAATAAAAGCATAATTTGAATTATTTAATTTATGTTAAAACTAATTAGAAAAAGTCCCTTTCTCCTTTTCTAAAATATACTTAATAACATTGGTAAACTCATGCATACATAAAATAATCTGCCTAAGGTTGTTTATTTTTTTAAATATAAATAATTGAAATGAAATACAGTAAGATATCAACTCAAGATGGATTAAAGGCTTAAATGTAAAATCCAAGAAAACTCTAGAAAAAAATCTAGGCAATGCCATTCAGGACATAGACATGGACAAAGATTTAATGATGGAAACGTCAAAAGCAATTGCAACAAAAACAAAAATTGACAAGTAGTCCCTAATTAAACTAAAGAATTTATGCACAGCAAAATAAACTATTATCAGAGTGAACAGGCAACCTACAGAATTGGAGAAAATTTTTGCAACCCATACCTCTGACAAAGATATAATATAAAATCTGCAAGAAACTTAAACAAATTTATGATAAAAAAAAAGTAACTCCATTAAAAGTGGGCAAAAATCATGAACAGATACTTCCCAAAAAAAGACATTTATGCAGCCAGCAAGCATGAAATAAAGGTGAACATCATTGATCATTAGAGAAATGCAAATCAAAATCACAATGAGATACCATCTCATGCTAATCAGAATGGCAATTAGTAAAATGTCAAGAAACAACATTTTCTGGAGGATGCAGAGAGATAGGAATGCTTTTACACTGTTTTGGGGAATGTAAATTAGTTCAATAATTATAGAAGACAGTGTGGTGATTTTTCAAAGACGTAGAACCAGAAATATCATTTGACCCAGCAATCCCATTACTGGGTATTTACCCAAAGAAATATAAATCTTTTTACTGTAAAGATACATGCATGCATATGTTCATTGCAGAACTATTCAAAATAGTAAAGACATGCAATCAGTCAAAATGCCCCTCAGTGATAGACTGAATAAAGAAAATGTAGTACATATACACCATGGAATACTATGCAGTCATAAAAAGCAATGAGATCATGTCCTTTGCAGGGACATGGATGAAGCTGGAAGCCATCATCCTCAGCAAACTATCACAGGAACAGAAAACCAAACACTGCATGTTCTCATTCATATGTGTGAGCTGAACAATGAGAACACACAGATGCAGGGAGTGGAACAACACACACTGACCTGTCGGTGGTGAGGGAGTACACAGGGCAGGTTGGCAGGGGCAGTAGAGAGAGTGTCAGGAAAAATGGCTAATGCATGCAGGGCTTAATATCTAGGTGATGGTTGATAGGTGCAGCAAACCACCGTGGCACAAGTTTACCTGTGTAACAAACCTGCACATCCCACATTGTACCTCAGAACTTAAAATAAAATTTAGGGCTGGGCACAGTGGCTCACATCTGTAATCCCAGCACTTGGGAGGCCAAGGTGGGTGGCTTACAAGGTCAGGAGTTCGAGACCAGGCTGGCCAACATGGTGAAACCCCATTTCTACTAAAAAAAACTTAAAAATTAGTCAGGCATGGTGGTGTACACCTGTAATCCCAGTTACTTGGGGGGCTGAGAGAGGAGAATTGCTTGAATGGGGTAGATGGAGGTTGCAGTGAGCTGAGATCTTGCCATTGCACTCCAGCCTGGGCGACAGAGCAAGATTCCGTCTCAAAAAAATAAATAAAATACAAATTTAAAATACAGTAAGATAAATTAAAGGATTTCTGTATAACTCAGCACATAGTAAAACGCTGACTTGTGGAGTAGAGCCACCCAAGGACTCTGTACTCTTCCTCCTTCCCACATCAAAAGTCTCCTTGGCTTCTCTAATCTGCCTTTCTGTCCAGTCTTAATTTCAATAGCTCTGAGAAGCTGGTGTGAATGGATGAAAGAATTTTCATTTACAGCTTTCCCTCCCATTTCCGCATCCCAGTTCTAACATTGCACTGCTTATGCCCCTGAGAAGGTGCATTGATGTAAAATATGTTTGTGTCCACGTGCATGTGTGTGATCTATCATTCCAACTGATTGTCAATAACTTAAATACAGAAACAATGACTTTGAAATTTTTCCCTTAGGGAAAAAGTTGACATTATTTGTATTTTTTTGCAATTCCTCAATAAGATAAGCAACCTACTTTGAGTAGATGAGTTTCTAATACATTTGGAACAATCTTGGCTCTCAAATACTCTCTTTCAGTTTTTCTTTTTACTATCAACAGCAGCTACTGAATAACTGAATGAGATTAGAGATTTCATCTGAGGGTAGACAATATATTTTCTCCGTGTAAAACTTTTTTTCTGTGCTTAATGCAAAATTAAGCCCAAGTGTCATGTGAATTATCTCTTCCATCAATTCTCTGTATTTTTACAATTACTAAGTTATGGAATAAATAAAGAAAAATGATCTCTTTATTATTTTCAACTGAGCTATTTACATTGAGGGTTTCTATAAACATAATGACAGAGAAAATCAAGACCTTCTGAGAAGATTTCCACTAAAGGATACATAAGGTCATGTGGATAAGGTTGAAACAGACAAGTCACTCATCTTTAATTCAATCCCAGGGAAGGCACTAAATAGTATAGGAAAAAAGGTTATTTTTACATCAGTTATAACTACCAGCAGCAGATTGGGCAATCTGTAGGCCATTAGAACTTTAACTCACTTGGAATTAAACTATGTTTGTTAAAAGAATAAGGATAATTTAAATGGAGTTTTGTCTTCCTCACATTTTAATCACTAGTGGTATCATAGATATGGGAAATTTAAAATAACTTTAAACTCAAGATGAAGTTAATTAAATTCTTTGGGCAGCTGTGTGAAAGTTAAGGCTATAAATTATCTTTTATGAATTATCTCACCTGGTAGATATTCTAATATTATTTAACAGCTTTTGTCTTAAAATTGTGAAAATGGAATTGGCTTAACTACATAGGGCTCTTAACCATTTCCTCAGTCCTTTTTCCTTTTCCCCAGCTCCCTTTCTCCCTTCCAACCTTGCCTTGCCTTAGTGAACAGTAATAAGTAGCTTTAATGCACTGGGTAATATGCTATGAAAAAGCAAAACATGGATAAAACCCAGCTTCTGCCCTCAGTCAGCTCTATTTTGCTTCATTTTTATTTATTTTATTTATGTATTTTTTGAGACAGAGTCTCACTCTCTTGTCCAGGATGGAGTGCAGTGGCACAATATTGGCTCACTGCAGCCTCCCCGTCCCGGGCTCAAAGGATTTTCATGCCTCAGCCTCCCAAGTAGCTGGGATTACAGGTGCAAACCAGGCTTGGATAATTTTTGTAATTTTAGTAGAGACAGGATTTCACCATGTTGGCCAAGTTGGTCTCGAACTCCTGGCCTCAAGTGAACTGCCTGCCTTAGTGTCTCAAAATGCTGATACAGGTGTAAGCCACCACATTGGGCCAATGAGCTCTATTTCAATAGGAAGGAATAGAAGTATGAACACTCTACACCATCACGTGTGGGTGTTCTTTTCTGTCTCCCATTTGCAATTCTCCCAAGTGTCTTTCTGAATTCTTAAAATACATATCTAAATAAACTTCCAAAAGCATTACACTTAAAAAGGAATTTTTAAAAGGTTAAGATTAGGTGAATGCATTCCGGTGACATTTTATAAACCATTGACTGCTCAAAACCTTAGTTTTTAATATTGAAAAAGCTTTTTAACTACATTTAGCATGCAAAGGAATCACCAAACATACTCAGCTTCTGTGGTTCTTAATCATTATTTTGTACATTTGTTTTACATGATTCCTTGAAAACCAACTCATTCTTCTGAATATTTGTGTACAATCACATAAACTACATGTTCTCAACTTGTGATCTGCATAAACAATGACAAATGACATGAAATATGTGAAAAATGTTGTAATCCTAGTAGAATACGATTATAACTCCTACATAATCACATCTATATGAGATATAATCTCCTAGGAAGGGATACTATACTCGTATTATCCAACCTGCAGAATGATTACATTTTAATCATTGTCTATATATTAAATGATTTAAAATATTTATAACGTTTCAAACATTAATTATATTTTATTTCTCTTTATGCTACTTTAGTCATATTATTCAACATTTAGAATTTATCCAATACACATGTATAATGGGATGTACATTACAGGTATCTGTTTAGGCCTTCATGCACTTCGATTACTTGATAGTTGTCAAAACAGAAAGTTCTTAACTGAATAATCACTTTGCCATAGAACTAATAAAAATAAACACAAGTCGATTCAATTATAGATGCTTTGCTTTGCAGTAGTTAATTAGTATGTCCTGATATGGGTATAATATAAAATATTTTTAATTCCTGGCTAAAATATTTTTAATTCAAGCCTATAGCAAATGTATCAATATTTGAACTGCAACCAACTTAGGAAATGCATTAAACTCAACCCAACAATATTTTAAGTTATCATTATTTCCAGAGTACACATCGCACCAGATTTTAAAATTTCATTTTCTTTTACATTAAATTTAAATCCCCATTCAAAACCTATAGGATTACAATCCAAACAAATAACCTAATATTTTTATTCTTTTTACTCAATATGGCTTGTATTATATATACCGAAATTAGAAAAATTTTCCCTTATCCCCCTCTAGGGCCAGTGATGGAGTGATGGAGGTGGTGTGGCTCACTTCGCCAAGGCCCCTCAGTTCAGACTCTTAGTGGGAGTAGGCAGACGGGCAGGCTGTGGGAGCACAACATCTAGAGTCCAGTGTTTACAGCTCCTGAAGCCCAGGTAGGCGTGTGTTACAGTGCTGCAGTGCGCTCTTTCAGCTTTGCTGTCCACAGGCAGTTTGTGTTGATCAGCTCAATTAGACCCTCTGCCTTATTTCAAGGACAGAGGGCTTTCTGCATCCTGGGTTCTTGCCTTAGTGTACTAGAAAAACGAGATCACACATGAGCTTGGTGGACGGGTGCAAGGCTTTTTATTGAGTGATGGAAGCAGCTCGCAGCAAATGGTTACAAAGCAAGAAGGGGGATGGAGTGGGAAAGTGGCCTCCCCTGGAGTCAGGCCAGTCAGCAGCTGAGCTCTCCTCTGACTGCCCTCGGCAGAATTTCCCTTGGCGTCCGTGTCATTCCTCAGTTGATGCCATGGCCTGCTGGTGTCTGTTGGTGTGTTCTTCTGCCGGCGTGTTCTTCTTGCCATCCAACCACGGGGTATGTGTGCCCGCTAGGGTCTCAGGGTTTTCATAAGTACCGGATGGGGGGCATGGCAGGCCAAAGTGGTCTTGGGAAATGCAACATTTAGGCGCTAAGACAGGAGTCCCTGTCCTCACTTAGGTCCGTGGGCACAGGCCTGAGGTTGGAGCCTTCACCAGGGACCCTGCTCTTCTCTACCCAGCACTTCCCTGTCCCCCACCCCCAAATCAGTACCGCATATACTTCAGGGCTATCTCTACCATTCCAGAAAAAAGAAGGGCTGACAAGCTTTCCTCCTCAAGGTGTAGGTTTGAAGATGGGCTAACAGAAGCCTCCAAAGAGAAACGCCTCCCTTGGCTAACATAGCTACTCTGAAGGCTGCTCCAGACATGTGACTTTTACTTTGTATAAAGTGGCTATTAAGCCCCTCCCTGGTTCTTTCTTTAGCAACGACAGCACCCAAGTGTTTTGTTTGGTACATGATGATTTAACCTAAATTTTGGAAAAATTACAAAAATCCTAAAATGTTGAATATTTTTAAAACCAGTGAGCCCTTTTATGGAGATCTATAAAATCAATTAAAATACATAAAATATATTATATTATATCCATAATATTTAGAGCAATATGTAAATAAAAGTTAAAGTAATTATGGTTCTCAAAATTAATGGTGTATTATAGAGTCGACAAAATATTTTTGGAGTCTTTGTAACAATGGAAAACACATTACATTAATTTCAATAATTATGTGAGCATTCAAATAATTGGTTTCTTAAAGTTACAATAATGTTAAAGATATACACTTTCCAGTTAATGTAAAACTAAAAAAAAAGTGTTATTTGGATAATCCACATTTTGTTCTCTGAATGATAACCAGAACATATTTTGAAAATAATCTTTTCCACTATAATTCAGAAAAAATTCAGAGACAGAATAAAAGATAAGGATACTAAAGGGTGCTATTCAAAAGTCCTCTCTCCCTCAGAACATGGATGAAATTATTTTTAAAATGCTAGGTTTAAATTGTTGTTTAAGTTGTAAGAAGTATTCCGTTGGGGTTTTAGTCAATATTGCTGAGTATAAAAATGAAAGAAAGGTAACTGTTTGCGTCTGTAGATTTGGTGGTTCGATTTCTTAGAATATGGATACACACAAAAATAAATTTAAGAGAACATAGAAGAAAGAGATAATGAGAAAGAGAGACCATGAAAAAGAGAAATGAATAAGAAAAAATGTCTGTATGTAGTAACATAAAATGAGAAGTGATGTGATTCATACCAAAGGTTTAAGTATCATGCAGAGCATGTTCTATATATGGGGAAAAAATGTGGCCATTTGCTTTGTTAAAGTAAAATTAAAATTTAAGCTAGTGTTCCAAAAAATCTTTCTGATGAGGCAATCTATTTGATTAAGAATTCAGTGTGGAAACATTAAAGCTAGGTTGTTCAAAGCACTCAGGCTCTCAGAGTCAGAGTGGCTTTGCTCAGAGAACAGGCATCAAAATTATGTGATGCACCCTTTCCCTTTCCAATTTCTACAATTTGTGCTTCAAATGAAAGCCAAGAAGCAACACATAAGATCTTAATTTTGGAACAATGTCCAGAATACAAATTACTCCAGTTTAAATGTCTTAAATGCCTGATTTACTACTTTTCTCTCAATTTTTGTGCTTTCTGTTGCCTTATCAAAATGAAGAGTTTTTATTTATTCTTAAAAAGTGCTTGCTTCGGATGTGACAACTTTGAAAGAATAAGAATCATATCAAAGGACTGCATCATCACACAATTAACAAGGTGTGAGTTACACTGCATCAATTCATCAACGTGGTTCACTGCTAGTGTATAATAGCAGGAAAACACCTAAGCTGCACACACTGCTATGACTTTTCTACAGAAAAAAAAGAAAAGAAAAGAAAGAAAACCTTATGGATAAGCAAATAGCCACTTTCTTGGCAGCTCTGTAAAATATTTAGGTGCTAATGTTTCTAAATGAAGGGCTTCAAGTGCCAAGCTTTTTAAGGAACATCAGTGCTCAAATGCCAGCGTATTATTAGATCTTACGTGACTCACTTTTAATACAGGTAGTCATTAACCAAGGCTTACTTTGGAATTTTTCTTTTTTAAAAGTAGTTTATACATTGGCTTCTAAAACCAAATGCTTTTATGTCTAGGAATCCAAAAAATACATTTTTTCTGTTACTGTGAAATCATACTGGAACATTGATCAAAATACCAGTAATGTTTCCCTCCTAGGAAGGCCATGAGAAGTGTATTGCATTATCAACAAAGACCATCTGAAAAATAGTGTTGTTTTGGTGTACAATAATACAGTAACCTAAATAATATTTCATCGATTCATTGTTTTAAACCAATAGACATTTTATAATCCTGATTTTTAAAAGTAAGGATTATTACTCTTTCTAAGGAAGGAATAGCAATCTTATGGATGCTAATCATATGGTCAGTAGGTGGCAGCATAGCTCTTTGGTTGCTTGAAAGAAATGTTTTCAAATTTAAAGTAGCTGAAACAACTCTCCTTACTGGTGATTTAAAAAGGAAGAAAAAGAAGGTTTTCTGTATGCTTCATATGTTTCTTTTATTTTTGTTCTGTATTTATACATGGGTATATAATATTTATACTAGTTTTACAGAAGATTAGTAATCTGTTCTGCCCTTTCAAATGCATTCTGTTATATATGGGCTATCTTAAAACATAATTTTCATTTTAAAATCCTAATATTTTAAAGCATAAACAGAAACTTATAAATCTTCTACTTCAACTATATCGTTTTACAGATAAAAAAGTTAAAAAAAAAAGCCAGGAGAGTTGAAGCCATGTGTATGACCACAAGTAATTATAGAAATAAATTCATTTTCAATAAAATCTTATCTGGAACAAGTTTTTTGCAACAGTATTGTAATATAAATTAGAAAATATAGACAACTACTCATACTTGTTTCAGTTTTAAAGTAAAAAGTTTTCTCTTTTCCTCTTTATTTTTTGGTAGGTTAGATAAAATTATCAAAAGGCCATTGATAAGTGGCAGTCATATTTTCTGTCCACTGATACATGATTAATTCAATAACATTATTAGATTAAATGGCTAGTCAATGCCAGAGGCTATGACCATTTTAAATGATGAGATGTCATCTTAGTAAGCATTGGTCTTGAATCTCAGAATTTTTTTGATTGTTATTCAGAATGTTTCTCTCCACATTTAAAGCCCAGGTTGTCAGAGCAGGAAGTAAGCCCTACAGGAACTTCCTGTTCCTTACCCTCCTGAAATCCTCACCAAGCTCCCTAGGTGGCTATGTCACTCCAAGCTCACAGGATCACTGCTGCTCCTAGAGGCTGCCAAGCTTTTTCCAGGCCTAGCCCAAGTTTTCGTATTCGTGAAAATACTCTGGCCCCAAAGATGTTAAAGGATTGCTTGCTTCTCTTCTTTCAGTCTTGGTACAGATGTTACCATAGCAGTGAAAGTACACAAGGTTTCTGATCGTCTTAAATAGAATTGCAACCCCTACATCCCCTTGCCATTTTTCCTAACTAGAGTCTCTTATTTTTTCTTTTGTACTAATCAGCATTAGCAAACAATACATTTAATTTTTTTTTTTACTATCAGTTTATTAGTTTGTCATTTTCCCTACTAGAATATAGGGTTGAAAAGGCCCCAGATTTTGTTTTCTTTTGTATTTCCACACCCAAAGTAGTCCCTGGCAAATAATAATAATTCAATAAATTGAAAGTTGTTTTTTTTTGTTTTTTAATAAAGGCTTTGTGATCCTTTGAAGAAAATTGTGAATAAATGAGAGTGCTACCCTTTAGGGTGTGATTTATTAGCATAGAGTTTAATTTGTAGTTCATACAATGTGTTGTGTTTGTTTTTATAAGTTCCTATATCTTTGTTAGTAGCTGATGATTGTTGCAGGTAAAAGCAAATAAGAATATTAACAGCACATTAAACTTTCTAGATGCTTGGTTGATTTCTTATTCTCCTATCTTCTTTGTTTCTTATTCTTTCTGTTTTCCTTCTTTCTTTTTCACAATTATATAAAAAGTACATGAAGTCAAATTAATGAAGACTGATTTTGAAATTTTAATAAGTAATCTTATTTGGATACAGAAAAATAAAATATAGGGTGTATTTTTAAGTTAGTCATAGTTTTGACCTTGACAAGATTATTAATGTGTTACCCAGCCTGAGATAATTGACTCGGGATGTTCTGTTTGTGTGACCTTCCACGATGAGAGTATCATTTGGTGATGAGAAAGCTGATTTCCATGGCTAATCACATATCTTTGGTACCTTGTAGCTGTGTGATTATAAACTACACCTTATGTAGCCTACAAGTCATGTCACAAGAGATGCTAATAGTATATGGGCATGTTTCCTCTTAAGTGAATATCAAACAGAGTTCTAAGACTTAGTTTGTAGTGAGAATTTTATCACCTCAAACACCATCTTACGGAAAACAGCCACTTGTGATTTGTGGTTTATTCAAACTCTCCTAAGTGTAAAATTCTATAATCCATAGCTCCCCCCAAAAAAACTACATTATGCAAACCAGCTCACTTCACCTTAAGCTCACACTATTCTTATTTGTTCTATGTTTAAGAATATTATTTTTATGAAAGGAGGAAACTTTATATTTACACGAACTACCTATGAATACATTAATTGCTCTAATAATAACTGTTTTATAACACTGTTGCCAAGAATCTAAGTTAAAAAAAAGAAAAAAAAAAACGCTCATTACAAAAATAAAGTAAAACATTATATATACATATACATATACATATATATATATATATATATATACACACCTTCTTTTAAACCATGAATAGTTGATATTGGTCACTATGAAATATGTTGCTTGAAAATAGTAAGGAAGATAAAAAGAATGGATCAATGAGATGTAGGCAATTTCACATCTATATTCAGGCATGGCCGGCTCCTTCAAAAAATAGTACAGGGCAATAAAAATGAAAAGCTGTCAAAATTTCCACAATCACTCTGTCTTGCCCTGAAATGAGATCTAGATATTTTATATTTTAATGTAATTAAACACTAGCCAGTGTCCAGGGAAATGGAAGAAATATAATGGAAAAAAAAAAAAAAACTACAAATGATAATTATATCAAAAATTCCACTTCTATCTAAAATTTGAGAAGAAAATGCGTTTACCAAGAAAGTGTTGGCATAACAGAGGCATAGGATTTTTTTACTGGCACTTACCATGTGAAGGCTCATATGGTACATTGCAACTTCGAATGTTTTAGAGGAAAGGCCTGGGTAAATTAGCCATATGATGAGGAAAATCAGCCATTAAGCCACCTGTAATTTTGTTTGTATAACAATAGAATGCACATATAGCTAATTCTTCTGATTTTATATATCACAATCTGTACCACGTCTAAACATAAAACAAATATCCATAGATAGACTCCTTCAGTTCCAGAGTTTCAGCTATGTACGTTACCAGTGTTTCCGGGGTACAAAGCTGTAGTGGCGCTGGGACCGTATATGACAGTGACCAGGTGGAGAACATACCAACATTTCTTAAAAGCCTAAAATATATCCTCTCCCATGAATACAACATGTTCCCCTCATTCATTTAAAAGAATATGTTTCTAGATTATGAACTTTGAAATAAAGTTAATTATAACTGTTCCATATTAAAATTATTACTAGAAACTATATTTCTGAATAAATGTAGGAATAGATATACATAGTTTGTTTAAAAGTAGGTATTTTTATACAGTGTTTTAAAACCTGTTCTACTATATTCCTGTATTGTGTTTCATTGACATCGATGTTGCATTCCTTTCTTTTACATAACGACTGGTGTTTCTGCCCTCTCAGTCGACTGCGGAAGTATTGCCAATTCCTTGGGCAAAGAAACCATGACTTTTTACAATTTTTTGCAGTTCAAGTAGCTAATACAGTGGCTGATATAAAATATTGGTGAACAGATGTTTAGTAAAGGGTTCATAAATGCAATGTAGTGTTTTCTCTCTTAAAGCTTTCCAAGGTTTATAGAAAGTGAGTAACAAGTGAAATATGATAGTCATTGACAGGCTATTTTGTTTTATTTAATATAGTTGTGAACTATTACAGAAAGATTTTTTAAACTCATTTAGTTTTTGGTTGCTTCTTATTTGTCTCTATTTTTAAAACAACAGACAAGAAAATGAAGCTATTTTCATTAAAGCATGCAATTTAAAGGGTTCTTTAAAGGGTGATTTTGATAAACATTTGTGAGAAAATGTAAAAAAACCAAAAAACTAGAAACCATCTCAGTACATTTTAAGAAAGTGATTAATAATTGCTAGTTTCACTCCTCATAAAAAAGTTTTTTTTGACCAGCAATCAAAGACATCTGAAATCAGATTTTGTTCTTTCTGGTATAGCACATATTTGAATACAAATACACATATAATATTGTATTGCTTGCCAAAAATAATATCAAAATAAAAATGATTTGTTTTCTGCATTTTTTTTCTCAAGGCAAAATTAGTTGTCATCATTTTTCTGTGCAATACCCAGACATAAACATCTGAGTGTAGAAATGATCACATTTCTTTGTGAATATCCAATTATTTGGTTGAAATAAAACTATTATTTTCTTAGACATACATGTGACAAAAGGGTCTTAAAAACACAGAGGCTTCAGGAAATTAAAAAACTATATGCCTGTATCATTCCATGTCATTCGTGTCATTACACTACTTTTTAAGTGCCATTAAATTGAATAAAAATACGAGACCGATTCCTTGTTATCGTAGTTTTAAAGCATCTTTTCTCTTTTTAACAATTTTGATGTGAGTGCGTATGTGTATATGGGCCTTATAAGGCAGCATCTCACAAATCAGTGTCTGTATGTTCTGGGGACCTACTCTGGGTTTCTTTTAGTATTTAGTATCTAAATGTAGAAAGATCCAGCCTAAGTCGTGGTATTCTCCTATGCTGCCTCTTTGGCCACCTGGAACTAGATTGTAATTATCACATGGATCCATCAAGCATATGTGCCTGTCCTTTCAAATACACAAAGTAGATAAATTTAATATGAAATATTTTAAAGATAAAAGCAATTTGTAAAATTATCTGTACTATAGAAAATAAAATATATACTACACTGTGAACTTTTATGCATTTTAATTTACATATAAACGTATAAAACTACAAGTTCCATACATACAACAATTACACTGTGTTTTTGGTATTAAGCTGCATTTTTCCTCCTTAGAGGTTAGTGTAGTCCTTACCAGGTAGGATGTGATGCACTATTGGTATGGTGTTGTTCAGCCTCTCAACTACTTTCATCTCCTGCTAATCTTTTCACGTCCTCCTGCCAACCTACATCTCTGTGTTTGTGCCAGAATGATTACTTCTGTTAAGTTTATATGTAGTCACTTAGAATAAAGACATTAAAACATTTTCCCCACAGAGATTTTAAGCTATATGTTTTTAAAAGTGTTTTGGGTGTATGGGGTATGTGAAAAACCATTAGCATATTTAAAAATCATTACTGTTACCATTTTCTTCAACTCATACAAATT
Source organism: Sapajus apella (assembly GCF_009761245.1). Classification (NCBI taxonomy): domain Eukaryota; kingdom Metazoa; phylum Chordata; class Mammalia; order Primates; family Cebidae; genus Sapajus; species Sapajus apella. The sequence continues at coordinate 2,358,909 of NW_022436967.1, forward strand.
GATTTGTTTTAATAACAGAGATATGGAATTAAGAATAAGTATCTAAAATGTTATGAAACCAATAAAATTTTAGGATAGCTATCCAAAGCCTAGCAATAAGAACTACGTAAGGATAAAAACCGACAACAAACAAACCTCGTTCAAGTCACTTAAGAAACAAAATTAACTGATACTGCAGTATTTTAACAAAGCTGTTCTAGGAACTAAAATAGTTATGTATCAATCAAGAGAAGGAAAAATAGTCAATGCTTTGTTTCCTTAAATACAAGGGCTTCAAATAAAACAGTATTTGGGTTACTTCTTCTCTTTATAGATCAGCCTAGTAGCTGACCTCGTTTCTTTTTTTTTACCTGTATTTTTAAAAAGACATATTTACTTAGCCATTTCATCCCTTTATTTGTTATTCATGGGTGATTGATTGATGGTTAGTGACATCGCATAAATCTCAGCTTATGTCAAACTGTGGCAAAGTGAAATGGGAGGAATCTTGTCATCATTATTTGACCTTTACTTCAATGCAACTCTTATCAGACTGCCACTTAGCTTTGGGAATATACTGAGAAATGCAGTGCCTGCCCTGAAATTATGTTTTTTAAAAATAGAGTACTCTGTTTACACACTAAATGTTAGTCTACAAGTCATAGCTATTGTTAAAACTGCTGTATCTACTTGTGACGTTAGAAAATAATTATCCCTGTTCTTGAGTTTTTCCATCTGTAATAACTATTTTCACATTACTACTGTATAAATTGAGCAACATAGTTTGACTCATTCTTGGTTAATATAGTAAAAAATGCCTAGAAACAGCCAATATGATATAAAAATGATTTGCCAGTTGGCCCAAGCCCAAAATGTACAAAGGTTTTACCTATCAAATGTAAAAATATTGTTGGTAGAAGTATACTCAATTAGATTCATTCATTAATTTTTAAGCAATTTAAAGGTACTGACACATTTCAATGTTTCAGAAGAGAAGCCATCATTGTGTTAATTTTGTGGTTAGCTGTATTATTTGAGGATTTGATAGATACAACTATATTTAGTTTATATTATTTATAATATTTAGTAAGAATTGATGCCATATTTGGATGCTGACATTTTAAAGATTAAATCTAATGAAATCACTGGCTCCCTATGTAGAGGCATTAACATAATTTGATTAAAATATTTGTCCAATTTACTTTTATGCAAATAAATAATACTTAAGATAGTTACTAAAAATAATTATTTTTTCAAAATTATTATAAGTCTTTAACTTACATGTTTATTTTGAAAGTGGTAAACATAGACATGTTTATTTAAAATAGAAAAATTTTACATTTGATTCATATATGTTGTATGTTACCTAGGACCAAATTGCTTTTCTTACTTTAAACAGTAATTAAATTACAAACAAAAAGACATGAGACAAATTTTTTCAAGAGTGCTTCTGATTTTTAGAAAAGGAGAAGAAAGTTAGCATAACATTCACTCAGGCTTTCTAGCTGGAAAACCTTTTCCACCATAGTACAATAAGTTGGAATCCAATAAAAGTACAGCAGCCTCACTGAGCTGAAGACAAATGGAGATCAGGGCAACAGAAGTGCTTGAAATTTTAGTAGGATAGGTTACTGGAAATGAGGGAGTACTGAGAGTGTGATCTCAAAATCTGTAGAGGGTTCCCTATTTCCATGACTCGAAGACAATTTGCACATGTGGAGACTCCTCTGAAGGCTCTGAGAAAGTAACTGCTGCAGGGGAGCTAAGAACTGAGAGGAAGAACATAGTCTGTAAAGTCCTAAAAGACACTGGAGTTAAAGCCTAGCCAGGTGGCAGAAGACTTGCCAAATGTGGACATTCAGTTGAAATTGTAGCCATGTCAAAACTTGAGAATTAAAAAACCATACTCAGGTTTAAAGAACAGAAAAACAAAAGCAAATACACAAATAGCTCCAACAAAGAATAAAACCAAGTCCGAGAGTATGAAAATGATGTGTCAGTAATTTAACTCCTTACAAAATAAAAAAATTTTAAAAAAATCTAAATACCTTTAAAGGTTTTGTAGTCTCTTGCAGTGTATCATCCACAGCACCTGTCAGAGATGATTAAAAAAATAAATAAATAAATAACAGTAAATGTAAAGGAGTAGGCCGGGTGTGGTGGCTCACACCTGTAATCCCAGCACTTTGGGAGGCCGAGATGGGCAGATCACCTGAGGTCAGGAGTTCGAGACCAGCCTGGCCAACATGGTGAAACCCCCATCTCTATTAAAAAAAAAAAAAAAGGAGTAAAAAAATTGTAATTATTAAAAAAAAAAAGCATGCAAGGAGGAAAGAAAAAACGACCAATAACCAGGAAAAAAATCAATTAATAGTAACAGAATAAAAAACATGACTAAGACTATAGAATTAGCATAAGCATATCAAAATAGCTATGGTAATTTTATTGCATATGTTTAGGATTGTATAGGAGAGCAGGAACATGATGAATAAAGAAATAGCAGATATAAAAAAATGACTCAAACTGCTAGAGATAAAAAATGCAAAATAAAATAAAAAATGTACCAGATTTATACATGAGCAGATTGGACACCCCACAATATAAGATTTGTGAAGATGCTAAGAGAAAAAAATCTGACAAAATGAACAGAATTTCATATTGTCTTTGGGACATTATCAAGAAATACAACATTTATGCAATTTGAGTCTCAGAAGTTGGGGGAGGCAGGAAAGATTTAAGATAATTTCAAGTTTTTTGTTTTTTTTTTTTTTCAAATTTCATGACAACTGTGTACTCATAAATCCAAGAAATTCAACAAACTTCAAGCAGAAAAACAACAAAAAAAAGGAAACTTCACTAGAAAATATTTAAATCAAATTGACAAAACTTGCAACAAAGAAAATCTTGAGCTAGAAATAAGAACCATGACTTGCAGAAGAATCAACATAAGAATGAGAGCAAGCTTTTCAAAAGAACTCCAACAGGCTAAAAGATAATAGAAGGTAATTTTAAAGTAATGAATGAAAACTAAACCATTGAGCTATGTTTCTATACCCCCAAAAGTACTTTTTAAAAATAGTAGTAAAAAGGTTGATTTCCAGCACGACAACATCAAAAGCCTCTCTGACCTGCTTCCCAGTGAAACTGGTGGACATTATTTTAAAAAACAAACACACACACACATAATCATTTAAAGCCTCTGGAGATGGTCCTCTAGGGTAACGACAATATCTCTTCAAGAAAATCTACAAATTTCAGTAAGTCTGTGGCAAGTGAATCAAGATTGATTCCCCCTATCCCAAGTTCAACAAGGCAAAAACTACACTCCAGACTACTGAAGCCAAGAATATAAGGTTTCCCTTTCTTCCCAACTCCCAGCCAGAGGATTTCCTTTTTTCCAGGATGAAAATGATCTCAGAGTTTCTCATCCTGACCTCAGCTACCTGGTGCCAAAGCTAAATCATGAGCAAGTGTGGTCCAAAAGTGAAGGCTCCTTTCTATACAACCTCTACTCATGGAATGCAGGTACTGCTATGACCTTGGAATGTTGAGGATATTAGACTCTCATAGTTCTACCTGTTGTACCAGTTGTGAGGTAGTGGATTCACAGCAGGAGAGAAACATCAGGCTGTTACCTCCTCCCTCCACTGAATGCTCAGCTTGTAAAGAAGAATGTCACTCAGAAAGAAATTTGTCATTGTTCTCATCCCCAGCTCTAGCGCTCTGGATAAGAGATGTTCCTCGGGGGAGAACAAGATGTAAGATAAATAGCTCCTAGTCTCTTCCCAAATAAACTGACACTTTTGGAAACAGAGTTTGGAGAAGTTTAAACCCAATGGGACTCTCAAGAGCAGTGGAAATTGCAGTCAAAGGCACATGGGAGAAGATCAAGGTATTTAACGAAGATACAGCCTACACAGGATACAGACTGTTTTTGTTCAGGAAAACTGGGGAGTAAGACAGCTGAGTGGAACACTCAGAACAAGTATCAAATACTAACTTCAGAAATTATTCTCTCAAAGGAGATATAAGTTGACTAGATTAGTTTGTAGAGTAAGTTATGTTCCAAGGACTTACTGAAAACAGTAGAGAAAATGGCCAGAAAGGAAAAATAGTAGATATTCATGAAGGGGTGTGATCAGAGAAAGAATGGAAGGCAGTCCTACCATATTGCTGTTATCCATTGATGACTATGAGCATACTAAAGGTCGTCCCTCTTTAAGGAGGAATATCTGAGGACTAACACTGAAAGAGGAGAATAGAGAAATACTTCACTAAAACAATCCAGCCATTCACTAAACTAGTAAATAAGCAAATAACAATAACACGCACAGCAGAGGAGGTAATACCCAGATATTACCTAGAACGCCTACAATATATTATCTAAAATGTCCACTTTTCAACACACAAAAAAATGAGACATTCAAAGAAATAAGTAGGTATGACCCATACGTTACAAAAAAAAAAAAAAAAAAAAAGGCAGGTAAGAGGTGGCACCTGTGAGAGCAGTTATCTAACTAGTAATTATATCATATTCAAATAAAGGACTGAAAACCAGCTGGGCATAGTGACTCACACCTGTAATTCCAGCATTTAAGGAGACAGAGGTGAGAGGATAGCCTGAGTCCCCTCCCCAAGGAACATAGTGAGAACCCTTTCTCCACAAAAAGGAAGAAGAAAAAAAAGACAAAAAATAAAATAAAATTAGCTGTTAAAAACATACTCACAAAAGTAATTAAGGAATTAAAAACATTGTGAATCCACCACCTCACAACTGCAGGTAGAGCTATGAGGGTCTAGTATCCTCAACATTCCATGCTCTTAGCAGTACCTGCATTCTACGAGTAGAAGTTGTATAGAAAGGAGCCCCCACCTTTGGACCACACTTTCTCATGTATATTGACAATGTTGTCTCAAGTAGGGAATGTTAACAAAGAGATAGAAACTATTTTTAAAAAAAGAATTAAATGGAAATTCTAGGATTGAAAGTTCAATAGCTAAAATGTTTTAAAGATTCATTAAATGGCTCAACAGAAGGCTTGAACCAGTCAAAGAAGAAACTAGCAAGCTTGAAGTTTGGTTGATCAAGATTATGTGAGCCAAAATGTAGAGAGAGAAAAATGGAGAAATGAACAGTCTTAAAGAAAGGTAAAACACCACTAAGTGCACCAATATACACATAATAACAATATCATGAGAAAAGAGAAGACAGATAAAAAATTTCAAAAACATAAATAATGGTTGGAAATTTCGCAAATTGATTGAAAAATATTGAACAACATAAAGAGGAAGCACAATAAACTCCAGGCAGAGTAAACATAAAGACAACCACAGCTACACCTTATGGGAAAAAATACTGATATTCAAAAACAGGGAGAATCTTAAAAGCAGCAAAAGAAAGATGCCACCTCTTTACAAAGGAAACTCAGTGAGATTAACAGCAGAAATGCTGAAGGCCAGAGACAAAAAGAAAATAGATTCGAAGTTCTCAAAGAAAATAATGACAACCAAGAACCCTATGTGCAGAAAGATATTATTGAAAAATAAAGGTGAAATAAAAGTTTTTTCAGATAAACAAAAATCAAGAGAAGTTATAGCTATCAGACCATCTTATAAGAAAAACTAATGGAAATCCTCCAGGATGAAAGCAAGTGACTCCAGACAGTAACCCAAATTGATAAGAACAAAGAAGGAACACCAGTAAGGGTAATTACGATTTACAGAAGACAATTTAAAGGCATTTTTTTTTCTTTTTGAAAAACTGATTTAAACACCAATAAGTTCAAAGCATATTTACAAAAAAGAATATTTGAAGAAATAAAATGCGATATTTAATCCCATTTTTTCATTTACCATAAGAAAAAAACAATATTCAATGTCTAAGGACTTATATTGCTTCAAAACATATAAAAGAAAACCAAATAGAATTCAAAGAAACAACACAAAAATACAAAAATCCATACATACAGTTGGAATTTTTTTTTTTTTTTTTTTTGAGATGGAGTGTCCCACTGTCGCCAGGCCTGGAGTGTAGTGGCGTGATCTCGATCTCAGCTCACTGCAAACTCCACCTCCTAGGATCAAGAAATTTTCCTGCCTCAGCCTCCTGAGTAGCTGGGATTACAGGTGTCTGTCACCACACCCAGCTAATTTTTTGTATTTTTAGTAGAGACAGGATTTCACTACGTTGGCCAGGCTGAGTTGTAAATTTTTCAAAGTCTCTCACTAATTAAAAGAAAATGTAAATGATCAGTAAGTGTATGCATAATTTGAACAACACTATCAACCAAGTTAAGCAAATTGACTACCCTACCCCCAAATACATACCCTTTTTAAGTACAGTTTGAACACTCACCAAGATAAACCACATGCTATCAATAAAATAGTTTAATAAATAAAGAGTACTAAAATTATACAAAGTATGAACTTTGACCACATTGGAATTATAGTAAAAATCAGCATCAGAAAGAGAACTGAATTGCCTCAAGTATTTGGAATTTAAGTAATGCACATCTAAATAAACCATGGGTAAAGATGATACACAAAGAAAAATAGAAAATATTTTGAACTGAATTAAAATGAAAATATAATATATCAAATTAATATGATGCAGCTAAAATAGTTCTTAAGAGAAAAATTATGATATTAAAAAAGTTATGTTAAAAAGTCCTTAAATGAATGATCTCAGGTTTATTTAAAAAAAAAAGACAAACCAATGTGTGCTTATGATAAGCACAAGAAACCGACTAAGGAATATGAAAGTGGAAATTAATGAAATAAAAGATAGAAAAATGAAATAAAGGACTTTTAGGTTTTTAAGATCAATAAAATTGATAATTCTATGGCTTATCTGAATAAGAAAAATGAGAAAAATGTAAATTTTCAGTATTAATAAAGAAAGCAGAAATATCACTATATATATATTATAACTTTGGTAAGTTAGATTAAACAGAAAAATTTCTTAAAACACACCACTACCACCAAAGCTTGCTCAAGAAGAAATAGAATATTCATTCATATATTTAGATTAGTAGTTTAAACTATTTCCACAAAGAAAACTCAAGGCCTACGTGTACTGAATAATGAACTCCACCAAATATTTTAAAAAGAAATATTTAACAGTTTTTAAGAAAGACATCTAAAAAATAGAAGAGCAGCAGACACATCTTACCTTATGCATACAGATGCAAAAATTCTCAAACAGTTTAGCAAATTTTTCTTTCTTTTTTGAGACACGTTCTAGCTATATCACCCAGGCTAGTGTGCAGTGGCATGATCTCAGCTCACTGCGGTCTCTGCCTCCCAGATTCACACAATTCTCATGCCTCAGCCACCTGAGTTGCTGGGATTACAGGCATGCACCACTATGCCTGTCTAATTTTTGTATTGTAGTGGAAATGAGTTTCACCTTGTTGGCCAGGTTCATCTGGAATTCCCTGGTCTCAAGTGATCCACCTGCCTTGGTCTCCCAAAGTGCTTGGATTACAGTTGTGAGACACTACGTCCAATCTTTTGGCAAATTTAATACAATAGTTTCTAAAAATAGTATACTATATTATGACCAGGTTTAGTCCAGGAATGCAAGGTTTAAGTGTTGAATTCAATGTAATTCACAATATAAACTAGAAAATAAAAACTTTACAATGATCTCAGAATATGCAGTAAAAGCATTTGAAAAATGTTAATGTATAGTCATAATAAAAACTCTCAACTATAAATACAAAGAAAATTTCTCAATGTACTAAAGTACATCTGTGAAAAACTTACCGCTAACATGATACTTACTGGTGAAAGACTGAGTACTTTCTCTCTGGAAAGAAAAGAACATGTATTTTTCCCCCAAAATACTATCTACTACAAAATGCTCAACATTCTATTATACTTAATATTTAATACTTGGTACTTAATATTTATTTTGCTTACACTTAATATTTGACATATTTCAAATAGGGTTTTGATTGCCATGCAATGAAAAGAACACAAAAATAGTTTTAACAAGTTAAATACACAATCTAACTTAACTCAGCTTTTTTTTGAGCCATTTTAGAAAAGACACCAAATTCTTTTAGGATTAACAAGCAATTCCTGTTCAAGGTTCTGTGTAATCCTACACCATGTTCTATTTAGATATGGACACTTTTTTCTCAGAGTCTTAAATTCAAACATATAAAACAAACAGAAAGAAACAAATATTACCAAGTGAAAAAGTAGACAAGAATCTAATGTACAGATTATACAGATGTAGGTGAAGATCTAATTGGACTAGAGTTCCAACTGGATAATGAAAATTCAAGCAATAAGAATTCCTAGAGGATTTAGGGCTTTGGAAATGCCATGGATTATAAGAGTTGCAAATTCTGTGGTGTCATCCCTATTCAAAGTCAAGTAATCATTCTCCATTTGCCCAGCATGCCATCTTGATTGCTGATTGTTCACCACTGCATTGCTTCTGTAAATCACGTTAGTCCTCAGAAACTGCTCTGTTCAAGATGACTCACCTTTCCAGGAGTGACCACAAGATGTAGTCATGTGAAGATGCAAAGGCCTGGTCCTTTTGCCTAAGTTTGGGACTACTCTGAAGATCCATCATAGCTGCAGAACTAGAGGCAGGATTACCTGAAGCTTTTGGTGCAATTACTTTGCAATAGCCCCTTTCTCTGCTTAGTCCTGCCTTCTTCACTGCCTGATAGCTCTGTCTCCCAAGAGCACTCCCCAATAAGCATTCTGCTCACAACTCCCTGCTTCAGAATCTGCTTCCAGGGAACCCAATGTAAAACCATGAGTGAGAACTGAAACAATACTTGCAAGAGAGTGGCTTGTCAGGTACATGGTGCTGTTTTTGAAAAGGCTCACTTTTCAGTGGATTGATTAGTGAACAGGATGCAATGTGACTAAGGTGTGTGAAATGGGCAGGGTCATCAGAAAATAAAATAGTAGAACTGCTGAATTTAAATAACAAATACTTTTATTAAAAATATTTCTCAGAAATTCCCTTTATATCACTAAATAGAAAGTAAAGTTAGCTTGCAAAAATTATTTACTTACAAAGAAAGTGGGACAGAATCATTTGACAATTTGACGTCTAGAACCTGAGACTGCCAAGTACATTCTGGCAGCATTGGCACTGAAGCCAGGGCAAATTTAAAGGGTGCCAACAGGAAAAGCTGGTGCTAATGCTGGAAATTGCTTAAACTTAGACACTAAAGGCAATTCACTTTTACGTAACAACAAGATAGAAACAGGGCTAAAATTAAACCTTTACATGATAAACATTTTTGGTATCCGCGCCTAGCTATCTGTGAAATCATCATCCAACCCTCCTTCTTCACCCATCCACCTATGTATCTACTAGGAATGAATCCAACCACCTGGTTTCTAAAATAAGAACTGTGAGAGCAAATTTAGAATCTTACTCACAAAATAGTTACATGCATTTGCTACCTCAGTCCCAAACTGGCTGCTACCTCTTTATTAGTGTTCAAATTCTTCCTTATTGCTCCCCAATTCCATTTTTATTTCTGTAAGGCTGCTAATCAATATTGCGCAAATTATTGCAACAGCTTTCTTGCAACCAGTGTCTTCCAAACTAATCCAAAAGTTCGAAGAATGAATATTCTAAATGCAAATTTAATCCTGTTATCCTTCTTTACAACATGTTCCATTGTTAAGACATATATCAGGCTTCTTACAACAGAGTAGAAGGCCCCAGTATACATTTTATGAGTTACATTTTCAGATATTTATCTTAACATCAAATCATGAGGCCCAAATACATTATATTACTTTCAGGTCTCACAAATTTGGGCCTGTTTACATAATTTCTCTTCCTAGATCTATAACTTCGTATCTCAAAAATTAGTGTCATTGAAAATATGCTTTGCAAAAAATATTTAATTAGCTGAGTTTTTTAAAGAATTAAATTTGAATGAACATAGTGTTAGTATGCATTCTCCAGTCAACTTTGGGTCCCCCTGACTTTTTTTTTTTATGAGGTTTAGGGAAGTTGCTTAGATTTATTAGTATACATCTAAGGGGTCTCACTATGCTGTAAAGTTTTTTCCTAAACTCTTGTTCCCAAGTGTCCCTCTTTCCTCAGGCTCCCAGGGTGCTAGGATTACAGGTGTGAGCTACCGTGCCCAGCCCCGGTATTTGTTTTTTATCACTACATTTCTCTAATTCATGAGCTGAAACTTTTCTGACTATGTTTGCCTGCCTCAAGATTTTCTCTTCTGTGTGTATAGAATCAGGTCCCTTTAATAAATATATAATAGTACTTTCAAATTTATTTCTTATATATTACTTCCATTTTGTCTCTTGCTGACATTTTAAATATTAGAATGCCATATATGGACTCCCGGGCAAGATGGTTGAATAGGAATAGCTCCAGTCTGCAGCTCCCAGCAAGGCCGACACAGAAGACAGGTGATTTCTGCATTTCCACCTGAGGTACCCAGCTCATCTCTTTGGGGCTGGTTAGGCTGTGGGTGATGCCCATGGAAGACAAGCCAAACCAGAGTGGGACATTGCCTCACCTGGGAAGTACAAGTGATCAGCAAACTCTCTCCCATAGCTAAGGGAAGCCTTGAGTGAATTTGCCATGAGGAACAGAGCTATCCAGCCCAGGCACTATGCTTTTCCCACAGTCTTTGCAACCCACAGACCAGGAGATTCTCTCAGGTACCTATGCCACCAGGTCCCTGGGTTTCAAGCACAAAGCTGGGTGACTTTTTGGGCAGACACTGAGCTAGCTGCAGGAGTTTTTTTGGTACCACAGTGGCCCCTGGAATACCAATGAGATAGAACTGTTCACTCCCCTGTAAAGGGGGCTGAAGCCAGGGAGCCAAGTGGTCTTGTACAGTGGATCCCAACCCCACAGAGCCCAATAAGGCTTGAGATTCTCACCACCAACACAGCAGTCTAAAGTCAACCTGGGATGCTGGAGCTTAGTGGGGGAAGGAGTGTCCATCATTACTGAGGCTTGAGTAGGCAGTTTTCCCCTCACAGTGTAAACAACGGTTCCAGAAAGTTTGGACTGGGTGGAGCCCACTGCAGCCCCACAAAGCTGCTGTAGCCAGGCTGCCTCTCTAGATTCCTCCTCTCTGGGCAGGGCATTTCTGAAAGAAAGGCAGCAGCCCCAGTTAGGGGCCTGTAGATAAAACTCCCATCTCTCTGGGACAGAGCACCTGGGAAAAGGGGTGGCTGTGGGCACAGCTTCAGCAGACTTAAACATTTCTGCCTGTTGGCTCTGAAAACAGCAGTAGCAGCAGACCTCCCAGAACAGCACTCAAGCTCTGCTAATGGACACACTGCCTCCTCAAGTGGGTCCCTGACCCCCATGCCTCCTGATGGGGAGACACCTCCCAGCAGGCGTTGATGGACACCTCATACGGGAGAGCTCCAACCGGCTTCTAGCAGGTGCCCCTCTGGGATGAAGCTTCCAGAGAAAGGAGCAGGCAGCAATCTTTGCTGTTCTGCAGCCTCTGCTGGTGATACCCAGGCAAACAGGGTCTGGAGTGGAACCTCCAGCACGCTCCAGCAGACCTGCAGAAAAGGGGCCTGACTGATAGAAGGGAAACTAACAAACAGGAAGCAATAGCATCAACATCAACAAGAGGACAGCCACTCAAAAACCCCATCTGAAGGTCACCAACATCAAAGAAGAAAAGTACACAAATCCACGAAGAGGCGGAAAACCAGCAGAAAAGGCTGAAAATCCCAAAAACCGTAATGGTTCTTCTCCTACAAAAGGTCAGAACTCTTGCCAGCATTGGAACAAAACTAGACAGAGAATGAGTTTGACAAATTGACAGGACTAGGCTTAATAAGGTGGATAATAACAAACTCCACTGAGCTAAAGGAGCATGTTCTAACCCAATGTAAGGACACTAAGAATCTTGAAAAAATGTCAGAGAAATTGCTAACTAGACTAACCAATTTAGAGAAAAACATAAACGACCTGATGGATCTGAAAAACACAGCACAAGTACTTTGTGAAGCACACACAAGTATCAATAACCAAATGGATCAAATAGAAGAAAGGATATCAGAGTTTGAAGATCGACTAAATGAAATAAAGTGTGAAGACAAGGCTAGAGAAAAAATAATGAAAAGGAATGAACAAAGCCTCCAAGAAATATGGGACTATGTGAAAAGATGAAACCTACATTTGATTGGTGTAACTGAAAGTGATGGCGAGAATGGAACCCAGTTGGAAAGCATACTTCAATGTATTATCTGGGAGAACTTCCCCAACCTAGCAAGACAGGCCAACATTCAAATTCAGGAAATACAGAGAACACCACAAAGATACTCCTGGAGAAGAGCTACCCCAAAACACATAAAAGTCAGATTCACCAAGGCGTTTGGGGTTGCTCTTCTCCAGGAGATAAGAACAGCCAGACACAACTGTTAAGAGCAGCCAGAGAGAAAGGTCAGGTTACCCACAAAGGGAAGCCCATCAGACGAAGAGCGGATCTTTCTGCAGAAACCCTATAAGCCAGAAGAGAATGGGGGCCAACATTCTTAAAGAAAAGAATTTTCAACCCCAAATTTTATATCCAGCCAAATTAAGCTTCATAAGTGAAGAAGAAATAAAATTCTTTGCAGACAAGTGAATACTGAGGGATTTCCTCACCACCAGATTTGCCTTACAAGAGCTCCTGAAGGAAACAGTAAACATGGAAAGGAACAACTTGTACCAGCCACTGCCAAACACACAAAAATGTAAAGACCAGAGACACTGTGAAGTAACTACATCAGCTAATGGGCAAAATAAGCAGCTAGCATCATAATGACAGGATCAAATTCACACACAAAAATATTAACCATAAATGTAAATGGGCTAAATGCCCCGATTAAAAGACACAGACTGAGAAATTGGATAAAGATTCAAGATGCATCCGCGTGCTATATTCAGGAGACACATCTCACATGTAAAGGCACAATAGGTTCAAAATAAAGGTATGGAGGCAGATTTACTAACCAAATGGAAAGCAAAAAAGAGCAGGGGTTGCAAACCTAGTCTCTGACAAAATAGATTTAGACGAAAATCAAAAGAAACAAAGAAGGACATTACATAATGCTAAGGGCATCAATGCAGCAAGAAGAGCTAACTATCCTAAATATATATGCACCCAAAACAGAAGCACCCAGATTCATAAAGCAAGTTCTTGGAGACCTACAAAGAGACTTGACTCCCATACAATAATAGTGGGAGACTTTAACACCCCACTGTCAATATTAGATCAATGAGACAGAAAATTAACAAGGATAATCAGGACTTGAACTTAGCTCTGGACCAAGAGGACCTAATAGACATCTATAGAACTCTCCAACAGAAATCAACAGCATATACATTCTTCTCAGCACCACATAGAACTTATCCTAAAATTGATCACATAATTGGAAGTAAAACACTCCTCAGTAAATGCAAAAGAATGGAAATCATAACAGACTCTCAGATCACAGTGCAATCAAATTAGAACGTACTCAAAAAGCACAACTACAGGGAAACTGAACAACCTTCTCCTCAATGACTGCTGGATTAAATAGCAAAATGAAGGCAGAAATAACTAAGTTCTTTGAAACCAATGACAACAAAGGCACATTGTACCAGAATTCCTAGGATACAGCTAAAGCAGGGTGTAGAAGGAAATTTATGGCACTAAATGCCCACAGGAAAAAGCAGGAAAGATCTAAAATCGACACTCTAATATCAAATTAAAAGAACTAGAGAAGCAATAGCAAACAAATTCAAAAGTTAGCAGAAGACAATAAATAACTAAGATCAGAGCAGAGCTGAAGGAGATAGAGACAAGAAAATTCCTTCAAAAAAATAAATGAATCCAGGAGCTGGTTTTTGAAAAGATTAACAAAATAAATAGACCCCTAGCCAGACTAATAAAGAAAAAGAGAAGAATCAAAAAGACACAACAAAAGACGATAAAGGAGAGATCACTGCTGATCCCACAGAAATACAAACTACTGTCAGAGAACACTATAAACACCTATATTCAAATAAACTAGAAAATCTAGCAAAAATGGATACATTTCCTGTCACATACACACTCCCAAGACTACATGGAGAAGAAGCTGAATCTCTGAATAGAACAATAACAAATTCTAAAATTGAGGCAGTGATTAATACCCTACCAACCAAAAAAAAAAAAGGCCAGGACCAGATGGATTCACAGTTGAATTCTACCAGAGGTACAGAGAGGAGTGGGTACCATTTCATCTAAAACCATTCCAAGGATTAGAAACACAGGGACTCCTCCCTAACTGTTTTTATGAGGTCAGCATCACCCTGATACCAAAACGTGGCAGAGACACAAAACAGAAAGTTCCAGGCCAATATTCCTGAAGAATATTGATGCAAAAATCCACAATAAATTACTGGCAAACAGAATCCAGAGGCACATTCAAAGAACATAAACTCATTCTGTTTTGTGGCTGCATAGTATTCCACGGTGTATATGTGCCATATTTTCTTTATCCAGTTTGTCACTGATGGACATTTGGTTGGTTCCCAATCTTTGCTATTGTGAACAGTGCCACAATAAACATACATGTGCATGTGTCTTTATAATAAAATGATGTATATTACTTTGGGTATATACCCAGTAATGGGATTGCTGGATCAAACGGTATTTTTAGTTCTAGATCCCTGAGGAATCACCACTATGTCTTCCACAAGTGTTGAACTAATTTACATCCCCCTTAATATGTAAAAGTGTTCCTATTTCTCCACATACATTCCAGCATCTGCTGTCTCCTGACATTTTAATGATCGCCATTCTAAGTGGCATGAATTTGTATCTCATTGCAGTTTTGATTTGCATTTCTCTAATGACCAGTGATGAGAAACTTTTTTTTTCATGTTTGTCAGCTGTATAAATGTCTCCTTTCGAGAACTGGCTTTTCATGTCCTTTGACCACGTTTTGATGGGGTTATTTGCTTTTTTTCCTATAAATTTGTTTAAGTTCTTTCTATATTCTGGATATTTGCCCTTTGTCAGATGGATAAGATTGCCAAAATCTTCTACCATTCTGTAGGTTGCCTGTTCACTCTGAGGATAGTTTCTTTTGTTGTGCAGAAGCTCTTTAGTTCAATTAGATCCCATTTGTCTATTTTGGCTTTTGTTGCCATTGCTTTCGGTGTTTTAGTCATGAAGTCTTTGTCCATGCCTATGTCTTGAATAGTATTGCCTAGGTTTTCGTCTAGGGTTTTTATGGTGTTAGGTCTTGTTTAAATCTTTAATCCATCATGAGTTAATTTTTGTATAAAGTGTAAGGAAGGGATCCAGTTTCAGCTTTCTGCATATGGCTAGCTAGTTTTTCCAACACGATTAAACAGGAAATTCTTTCCCCATTGCATGTTTTTGTCAGGTTTGTTGAAAATCAGATGGCTGCAGATGTGTGGCACTATTTCTGAGACCTCTGTTCTGTTCCACCGGTCTATACACTGTTTTGGTACCAGTGTTATGTTTTGGTTACTGTACCCTTGTAGTATAGTTTGAAGTCAGGTAATGTGATGCCTCCAGCTTTGTTCTTTTTGCTTGGGATTGTCTTGGTTATATGGGCTCTTTTTTAGTTCCATATGAAATTTAAAGTAGTTTTATAATTCTGTAAAGAAAGTCAATGGTAGCTTAATAGGGATAGTATTGAATCTACAAATTACTTTGGGCAGTATAGCCATTTTCACAATATTGATTCTTCCTAACTATAAGCATGGAATGTTTTTCCATTTGTTTGTGTACTCTCTTATTTTCTTGAGCAGTGGTTTGTAGTTCCCCTTGAAGAGGCCCTTCACATCCCTTGTAAGTTGTATTAGTAGGTATTTTATTCTCTTTGTAGCAATTGTGAATGGGAGTTCGCTCATGATTTGGCTCTCTCTTTGTCTGTTATTGATGTATAGGAATGTTTGTTATTTTTGCACATAGATTTTATATGCTGAGACTGCTGCAGTTGCTCATCAGCTTAAGGAGATTTTGGGTTGAGACAATGGGGTTCTCTATGCAATCATGCCATCTGCAAACAGAGATAATTTGACTTCTCCTCTGCCTATTTGAATACTCTTTGTTTCTTTCTCTTCACTGATTGCCCTGTCCAGAGCTTCCAATACTGTATTGAATAAGAGTGATGAAAGAGGGCATCCTTGTCTTGTGTTGATTTACAAAGGGAATGTTTCCAGCTTTTGCCCATTCAGAATGATACTGGCTGTGGGTTTTTCATAAGCAGCTCTGATTATTTTGATACACGCTCTGTGGATTCATAGTTTATTGAGTGTTTTTAGCATGAAGTGGTGATGAAGTTTATCAGAGGACTTTTCTGCATCTATTGAGATAATCAAGTGGCTTTTGTCATTGGTTCTGTTTATGTGATAGATTAAGTTTATAGATTTGTGTATGTTGAACCATCTCTGCATCCCAGGGTTGAAGCCAACTTGATAGTGGTGAATATGCTATTTAATATGCCTCTCGATTCAGTTTGCCAATATTTTATTGAGGATTTTTGCATCAATGTTCATCAAGAATATTGGTCTGAAATTTTCTATTTTGTTGTGTCTCTGCCAGATTTTGGTATCAGGATTATGCTGGCCTCATAAAAAGAGTTAGCAAGGAGTCTCTGTTTTTCTATTATTTGAAATAGTTTTAGAAGACATGTTACCAGCTCCTGTTTGTACCTCTGGTAGAATATGCCTGTGAAACCATCTGGTCCTGGCCTTTTTTTCATTGGTAGCCTATTAATTACTGCCTCAACTTTAGAACTGGTTATTGTTCTTTTCAGGGATTCAATTTTTTTGGTTTGCCAGTGTTTCATTGAAGATTGTCACGTAAATGTTCATCAGGGATATTGGCCTTTTGTTGTTTTGTCCCTGCCAGGTTTTGGTATCAGGATGATGCTGGCCTCATAAAATAAGTTAGGGAGGATTCCCTCTTTTTCTATTGTTTGCAATAGTTTCACAAGGAATGGTACCTGCTCTTCTTTGTACCTCTGGTAGAATACGGCTATGAACCTGTCTGGTCCTGGAAATTTTTTGGTTGGCAGGCTATTAATTGCTGTCTCAATTTTAGAGCTTGTTATTGGTCTATTCAGGGATTCTACCTCTTTCTGGTTTAGTCTTGGGAGGGTGTAGGTGTCCAGGAATTTATCAGTTTCTTCTAGGTTTTCTGGTTTATTTGAGTAGAGGTGTTTATGGTATTCTCTGATGGTGGTCTGTATTTCTGTGGGATCATTGGTGATATCACCTGGTATCAGTTTTTATTGCATCTATTTGATTCTTCTCTCTTTTCTTCTTCATTAATCTGGCCAGCAGTCTGTCTATTTTGTTTATCTTTTGAAAAAACCAGCTCCTGGAATCGTTAATTTTTTGAAGGGATTTTTGTGTCTCTATCTCCTTCAGTTCTCCTCTGATCTTAGCCATTTCTTCTCTTCCATTAGCTTTTAAATTTGTTTCGTATTGCTTTTCTAGTTCTTTTAATTGTGATGTTGGGTGTTGACTTTAGATCTTTCCTGTTTTGTGTGTGTGTGGGGGGGGGGCATTTAGTGCTACAAATTTCCCTCTACACCCTGCTTTAAATGTGTCCCAGAGATTCTGGTACTTTGAGTCTTTGGTCTCATCACTTTTAAAGAACATCTTTATTTCTGCCTTCGTTTTGTTATTTAATCCAGTAGTTATTCAGGAGCAGGTTGTTCAGTTTCCATGCAGTTGTGCAGTTTTGAGTGAATTTCCTAATCCTGAGTTCTAATTTGATTGCACTGTGATCTGAGAAACTGTTTGTTATGATTTCCGTTCTTTTGCATTTGCTAAGGAGTGTTTTACTTCCATTTATGTGGTCGATTTTAGAATAAGTGCTATGTGGTGCTAAGAAGAATGTATATGCTGTTGATTTCTGTTGGAGAGTTCTGTAGATGTCTATTAGGTCCTCTTGGTCCAGAGCTAAGTTCGAGTCCTGAATATCCTTGTTAACTTTCTGTCTCATTGATCTAATATTGACAGTGGGGTGTTAAAGTCTCCCACTATTATTGTATGGGAGTCAAGTCTCTTTGTGTGTCTTTAAGAACTTACTTGATGAATTTGGGCGCTTCTGTGCTGAGTGCATATATATTTAGGATCCTTAGCTCTTCTTGCTGCATTGATCTCTTTATCATTATATATTGTCCTTCTTTGTCTCTTTTGATCTTTGCTGGTGTAAAGTCTGTTTTGTCAGAGACTAGGTTTGCAACCCCTGCTCTTTTTGGTAAATCTTCTTCCATCCCTTTATTTTGAGCCTATGTGTGTCTTTACACATAAGATATGTCTCCTGAATACAGAATGCCAATGGATCTTGACTCTTTATCCAATTTGCCAATCTGTTAATTTTTATATTTTTAGTTGAAACGAGGTTTCACCATGTTGGCTAGGCTGGTCTTAAACTTCTGACCTCAAGTGATCCGCCCACCTCAGCATCTCAAAGTGCTGGGATTACAGGCATGAGCCACAACTCCCAGCCAAGACAACATTTGATTTACATAATCTTTACCCACTGTCAAGGAAAGTTTTTGATCTAAAACTGATATGATTTCTTAGATCAAAATATCTGCTTGCAACAAAAACTAACTTGTATGTTTTAGAAAACAGATAAAAACATTCCCAACACTATCTAATGTATAGATATAGCTAGATGTTTGATATAATAAATTTTTATCATTAATGTTGATTTTCCCAAACTATAAAACTTAAAGCTGAAATGGGTAGGCAAGAGGCAGGTCCTCTCTGGTCTGTGTTTCCTTTGAAGACTAGAATTACAAAAGCTCTGATTCAATTAATTCCTTGATTTTTGGCCATGACTGAAGGTTAAAATTATTTGGGAATTTTTGAAATATTGTTACCTAGGCCTCACCAAGATGAATTCAGTCTGAATCACTGTAGGTTCAGCCTAGGAATGGATATTTTTGAAAAGCGCTCCAGCTGAATCTAATATGCAGTCAGGGTTAGGAACTCTTAAGTTGGTCTATGAACACATGTAGGCTCATTATGCCAGTGCCTTTTCCTGCTTTACCACTACTCAGGATCTAACATTGACCCCTCTCTCCTATACTCACCCCCAGCCCCTACAGTGCTGTCTGGGCAGTAGGGTTCTGCTTGTTCTCATATGAGCTGATGAAGGAATATGGGAAGAGAATAAGCATTTTTGTACATTATTTCATTTGAGAGTCACAGCACTTCCTCTTTGGTATATAGGTAGATATGCAATGAGCTATTTTTCATCACCTTCTCCAGCCTTAGTCAAAGTGACAATCAGCACTTGCTGACATCCAGGCCATAACCTCATGTGAGACTCTGAGCCAAAACGACCTAGCCAAGCTACTTTTGAATTTTTTACCCACAGAACTGTTTACTGTCTTAACATACTAAAATTTGGACACCTTTATCATACAGTAGCATTTATCCAATACAGTAATAAAAAAGAAGAGAGAAAGTCATATCAGGTAAAAGCTGATAAGAAAATTTGCAAGCTGTAGAACAAACAGACAAGTGTTAAAGGCAGAATGTAGGTGAGACTGAACATATGTGGAAGAATAATCGAAAGTCAAAAACAGAACTAGCTTCCAGAATATCCTGTCCCTCTCCTATCTCAACATGAATCGAAACAAAACAAAACAAAAAAACAATATCCCTTGCTATTTGGGCAGAAGCCTGATGATTTGCTCTAAGGAGGGATGATGGATTCTGGGAGAGTAAGAACAGCTGTGGGAAAGAGTGCTAGATTTAACTAAGGTTAACTAAATGGAAATCTACTTGATGATTCTCGGGTATCCAGCCCAAATCTCCAGACAGTCTCCCAGAATATTAAAAACTACCATTATAATTGCTACCCATATTGAGTATTGACTTACCCAAATACAGTGATAAGAGCTTATTGTGAGAGTAAGGAAAGGCCAATGAAAGGAGCCATGGGTATTAGAGTTCTAAATCTCATCCTCCACAATAAAAAATAATACACATTTTATGAATCACATATCTTGAAACAGTGCTATAGATACAAGTTTTAAATAGACTCAGGTAAATATAAGAAGACTACTTAAAAGGCAAAGAAATCAAGTGAAGGGTGTTAGGGAAATACAGCAGAAGACCACATTTTTCATTACCAACCTTTTCTGTTCTACTTGAATTTTTAAACTGAGTACATGTACTACTTTTATAAAATAAAACTCATTAAAAGGGCCATAATAAACTAATTAAAATGCAAATATGGGGAAAATGTGGGAAAACATTTCCAGCTAATGTGACAGTCAACAATATGATATTCATATATTCAAATAATTCACTCATTACTGGGAAAAAATATAACATGCTGTCATGGTTGAAAGTGAATGATGTGGAGACAGACTCCATTTTTTGAATCTCAGCTTCTTTGACACTAACTCTTATTCCTGGGCTAGATACATAATTTTCCTATCTCTTAAAAAAAGCAATGCCTACCCAACACAGTTCTCGGAAAAATATATATGAGAAAGCTTGTAAAGTGTTTGACAACACCTGGTACATAGTAAGTCATAAATATTAGCTATATAATTCACTGTTACATGTTTGCCAAGTGGCTGCATGTGCACAGCTGTGTTAGTCCATTCTCATAATGCTATAAAGACATACTGGAGACTGGGTAATTTATAAAGAAAAGCGATTTAATTGGCTCATGATTCTGCAGCTATACAGGTTTCTGTTTCTGGGAGGCCTCAGGAAACTTACAATTGCCAGAAGGAAGAGGGGAAGTAAGAACATCTTACATGGTGGGAGCCAGAGGAAGACAGAGAAGAGGAAGTGCTATGCATTTTCAAACAACCAGATCTCATGAGCACTCTCTCACTCACTACCATGAGAATAGCATGGGGGAAATCCACCCCCATGATTTAATCACCTCCGACCAGGTCCTTCACCCAACATTGGGGATGATGATTCAACATGAGATTTGGATGGCGACACAGATCCAAAGTGTATCACTAGCACTATCCTAAGTCTGGGTATAAAGGGCCATGAAAGAAACAAGAGTAATTTCCACATGTGTAGTTGGCAGTCTATATTACAAAACAAAGGAGAGGCCAGGCATGGCGGCTCAAGCCTATAATTCCAGCACTCTTGGATGCCAAGGTAGGTGGATCACTTGAGCTCAGGTGTTTGAGACCAACCTGAGCAACATGAAAAACACTCTGTCTCTACAAAAATACAATAATTAGCCAGGTGTGGTGGCATGCACCTCCAGCTACTCGGGGAAGCGGATGTGGGAGGATTGGTTGAATCTGGAAGGCAGAGGTTGCAGTGAGCTGAGATCGCACCACTATATTCCAGTCTGGGTGACAGAATGAGATCGTCTCAAAAAAAAAAAAAAAAAAAAGAGCAAAGATAATACAAGAAATTTTTAAAACTAAAAATATTTTTAAAAATCCAAATCTTATATTAGTGCTCTGAAAGAAACAGAGTAATAGGCAATATTGGAGGGTATGCTTGTGTGTGAGCTTGTTAAAGGGTGGAAGTTGTACTTTTAAAGTTAATCATGGATTCTCTCATAAGAAGATCCTGTCTTAAGTTACAGTCTTCATTAGTCAGCTGAGATTATCATAACAGAATATCACACACTGGCTATTAAAAACTTTTTTTTTCTTTTTCACAGTTCTGAATTTTAGAATTCCAAGATCACAGATTCAGTGATTTGATTTCTGGTGAGGGCTGTCTTCCTGGTTTGCAGATGACTGCCTTCCCACTGCGTCTTCACAGGATCTTTCCTCTGTGCTCATATAGAGTGGATGAGTCCTTTTGTGCCTCTTCTTTTAAGGGCATTAACCCTGTCAGATCAGCACTCTACTCTCATGACTTCATTTAACCATAGTTGCCTCTGTAATGTTCCTGTCTTTATACAGACACACTGGGGTTTGGGGCTTCAGCATATGAATGGGAGGTTGTATGGAATATAATCAAGCAATACAAAAGACAAGTATAAGAAGGTAACTTCCATGAGTGTGGACACGGTAAAAAAAATTTTCTGTATTTGCATTGGCATATTCCAGTGACTGAAAGAAACCCAATATGAATAGCAGAATTGGTAAATCGGGGCAACTATGAGGTAAGGAAAGATTAGAATGGAATGATGGGGGGGAACTACAGGTTGTGTTTTTCAGATTTTATTTTAAACATGAAAAAAAAAACATTGAAGGCATAAAGTGGAGTGGTGATAAAATGCAATGTGTTTTGAAACCATCACTATTTTGGTTGCATGGGATAAATTGTGGATAATTCTTAATATGCAGGGAGTCACCAAATGCTATAAATCAAGAAGCAAAAAACAGGCAAAAGAATTATCAAAGTATTTACAGAATATGTTACAGAATATTTAAGCTCCTGTTAATAAAAGAATAGTAATTAAAATCATCAGTGAGATATTATTTTTATCTCATCAAATTTTTATTAATGGGGCCCAACTAAGGTAAAATTCAACTAGTGTATTGGAGTAGAATAAAATGGGATGACATAAAACCAAAAAAACCACAAACATGGAGTTCAGCAGCCTAAGTAGCTGTATGTCATCAAGAAAACAGAAACTTCACCCTTGTTTTTATTTTTCAGACAGTACCAACCCACAATGACAATACAGAAATGTTCCAAGGTACTTTTGGTTACAGTGCTGGTGGAGGTTCTATTGGGAATTATGTTAGTCTGTTGGGGCTTTTATAACAATCAAACATAGGCTGGGTGTCATAAATAACAGAAATTTTTCATAGTTCTTAAGACTGAGAAGTCTGATTAAGGTACTGGCTGATGTGATGACTGTTGAGGGTCTGCTTGATTCACAAATGGTACCTTCTCATTGTGTCTTTCAGTGGTGAGAGAAGAAAAGCACCTCTCTGGAGCCACTTTTTCTCTTCTTTCTTTTTCTTTTCTTTTTTTTTTTTTTTGAGACAGAGTCTCACTCTGCTGCCAGGCTGGAGTGTAGTGGCCCAATCTCGGATCACTGCAACCTCTACTTCCCAGGTTCAAGAGATTCTCCTGCCTCAGCCTCTTGAGTAGCTGCGACTACAGGCCCATACCACCATGCCCAGGTAATTTTTATAGTTTTAGTAGAGACAGAGCTTCACCATGTTGGCCAGGATGGTCTCAGTCTCTACCAAATGCCCCACCTCCTACTACATCACTTTGTGGGTAAGGATTTTAACATGTCAATCTTGGGGAGACACAAACACTCAGATCATAGCAGCAATTATTTGAGCAGATGCAGAGCAATTGTGATGCGGAGAAAAACTAAACTTTCTGAAACGGTCTGGCAAATTCTACACAAGGAAAATATAGCCATACCCCAATGCCAACAGTGCCGCAAGTGAGGATGCAATAGGTTAATGGCAAGAAAGCAGTTGCCCTTCTCTTTCCTCTTGTCTGGCTAAGTGACAGCCTTCCAGAGCAGAGGAAACCAGAAATAGCCACATTCCAGAAATTATAGAAAAATCGACTCATGGAGAGAGAAATGCTTGAGGAAGGAACTATAAAGAATTATTTGGGGTATTAATGCCTGAGAGATTGGCCCAAGGCAGATGTGAGGCTTAGAGGAATCGAAACTGCTTGCTGTTAGAAAAGACATTTCCATTTTGTGGTAGAGGTTTTTTCATTTGTATTTGGACGGTACAATTCATATTTGGTATACCAACCTCAGTCAAGCAACTTGGCAAAGCTTAACCTTTTACTGAGTTAATATCCTGTAATTTTAGTTCAGGGAAACTGTCCTAAGAAAATTATCAGGAACTCCAAGAATCCTCCACAATACCAGTTACAATGTTATTTATATTAAGAAAATAGTAGAAATGATTACATGTCATGTAGCTATCCAAATTGAGTTTTCTAAAATATTTGCTTCTCATGGAAATCTTTTCACAACACATTGATAGGAGAAAATATGTATATATTTACATAGAGTTTATGTATATAGATATGGATATATAGACACACACACATACATGTGTATATTTTAAAAGGAAACTTCCTGAACTAATAAGAATGATTATCTTTGGTAGGTAGTGTTACTGATGGCATTCAAAAAATGCCTTTATGTTCAAAACTTCTTTAATATATATTACTTTCCTTTTTGTGACTATTTGCAAAATAAAATATGTACTTTTCTCAGTGTAAAAATTCAAACAACACTGAGATATGTGAGGGCTGTATTTTATTTTAGGAAAGTCATTTCTGAGAATATTATATAATTACAGGTTTGCATAGTTGAAACCTAAAATAATTCCAAAATAATTTTTCTTGTAGAAAAGGTGACAAAGAAATGTGGTCTCAGAATATAGGAATTTCCAATCACAGCACATACATCACCTCTGATATATATTTTTCCTCTAATTATGCTTTTTATTTCTTATAAAATAAAATTTCTACATTTAAAACTTGACCTTTGTAAAATTATTATTTTTTTTTTATTTTACTTTAAGTTCTGGGATACAGTGCAGAACGTGCAGGTTTGTTACATAGGCATACATATGCCATGGTGGTTAGCTACACCTATTATCCCATAATCCAGGTTTTAAGCCCTGCATATGTTAGTTACTTTTCCCTCTTCTAACCCTCCATCACCCAACAGGCACCAGTGTGTATTGTTCCCCTCCCTGCCTCCATGTGTTCTCATTGTTCAGCTCCCATGTATGAGTGAGAACATGCAGTGTTTGGTTTTCTGTTTTTGTATTCATTTGCTGAGGATGATGGCTTCCAGCTTCATCAACGTTTCTGCAAAGGACATGATTTCATTTCTTTTTATGGCTGCATACTATTCCATGGTGTATATGTACCACATTTTGTTTATCCAGTCTATTATTGATGGGCATTTGGGTTGGTTCCATGCCTTTATTATTGTGAATAATTCTGCAATGAACATATGCATGTATGTATCTTTATAATAAAAAGATTTATATTTCTTTGGGTAAATACCCAGTAATTGGATTGCTAGGTCAAATGGTATTTCTGGCTCTGGATCACTGAGGAATTGCCACACTGTCTTCTATCATGGTTGAACAAATTTACATTCCCACCAACAGTGTAAAAGCATTCCTATTTCTCCACAGCCTCACCAGTATTTATTGTTTCTTGACTTTTTAATGGTCACCATTCTGACTGGCATGAGATGGTATCTCATTGTGGTTTTGATTTGCATTTTTCTAAATATGAGTGATGTGGAGCTTTTTTTTCATATCTTTGTTGACCATGTAAATGTTTTCTTTTGAGAAATGTCCTTTGCTTACTTTTTGATAACGTTGTTTAGGATACCCAATTATTTCAGCCCAAAAATTCCTTAAGCTGATAAGCAACTTCAGCAAAGTCTCAGGATACAAAATCAATGTACAAAAATCCCAATTATTACTATACACCACCAATAGACAAGCAGAGAGCCGAATCATGAATGAACTTTCACTCACAATTGCTACTAAGATAATAAAATACCTAGGAATATGACTAATAAGGGGTGTGAAGGAGCTCTTCAAGGAGAACTACAAACCACTGCTCAAGAAAATAAGAGAGGACACAAACATATGAAAAAATTCCATCCT
The DNA here is from genome assembly GCF_009761245.1 of Sapajus apella. Taxonomy (NCBI): domain Eukaryota; kingdom Metazoa; phylum Chordata; class Mammalia; order Primates; family Cebidae; genus Sapajus; species Sapajus apella. The sequence goes on from NW_022436967.1 coordinate 2,384,457, forward strand.
CATGGATAGGAAGAATCAATATAGTGAAATTGCCATACTGCCCAAAGCAATTAATTGATTCAATGCTATTCTCATCAAACTACCATTGATGTTCTTCACAGAATTAGAGAAAGCTACTTTAAACTTCATGTGGAATCAAAAGAGAGCCTACGTAGCCAAGACAATCCTAAGCAAAAGGAACAAAGCTGGAGATATCATGCTACCTGACTTCAAACTATGCTGCAAGGCTACCACTACCAAAACAACATAGTACTGGTACCAAAACAGACATATAGACAGAGCAGAACAGAGATTTCAGACATTACAACACACATTTACAACCATCTGATCTTCAACAAACCTGACAAAAACAAGCAATAAGGAAAGAATTCCCTACTTAATAAATGGTGCTGGGAAAACCAGCTAGCCATATGCAGAAAACTGAAGCTGAACCCATGAATTAGTCCATTTTCACTCTGCTGATAAAGACATACCCAAGATTGGGAAGGAAAAGAGATTTAATAGGTCTTATAGCTCCATGTGGCTGGGGAAGTTCTCACAATCATGGTGGAGGGTGCAAGTTACTTCTTACATGACTCAGCAAGACAGGATGAGGATGAAGCAAAAGGAGAAACTCCTGATAAACATACCAAATCTTGTAGGACTTACTCACTATCATGAGAACAGCATGGAAAAGGCTGTCCCCCATGATTCAATAATCTCCCACTGGGTCCTTCCCACAACAAGTGGAAATTCTGAGAGATACAATTCAAGTTGAAATTTGGGTGGGGAAGTTGATCCAAGATGGCTGTTTAGGAACAGCTCAGGATTGCAGATCCCAGTGAAAGCGCAGAGGGTGAGTGGACGCCGCGTTTTTATTGCCCACAGACTAGGAAACTCCCGAGCAGAGGTGCTCCACGGTCACCAGCGCGGCTGTTTCGGCCAGTGCGCCTGTGCCGGCCGGCGCCGCTGCTTTGCCCCGCGCAGCTGCTTTGTTGGTGCCCCGGCGCCACAGTTCTCCGTACAAAATACACCAGTCCAGGGGCCCTTTAGGCTGGCGATTGGAGCCACGGGAAGTCGCCCATACGCTGGTTCAAAAAGGGGACTGAGCAGAGAACCAGGACAGTAGATTCCAGGGCAAAAAAAAGAAAAAAAAGCGCCACAAACCTCAGTGCCGCTGTTTAAGCCAGCACAGAGAGTGGCCGCAGGGGAAAACAAACAGACCCCGGCGCCTCTTCAACAGGTGACTGGAACACCAACTTAAAAAAGGCTCTGAGGCAGGGAGCCAGGCGATCAGGCTCGGCTGGTCCCAACCCCACAAAAGAACAGCAACCAGAAACTCTGGATTGAGAGTTTCACAGCAAGCGCAGCTGAACCCGGGACAGTCCAGCTCTGTGGGGGAGGGGCGTCCGCCATTACCAAGGCAGCCCGCCGTTGCCAAGGCAACCCGCCATTGCTGAGGCAGCCCGCCGTTGCCAAGGCAACCCGCCACAGCAGAGACTCCGCCCCAACAGAGGCGGGCCACCATCGCCAAAGCAGTTCTAACTACACCCATATAAACAGGACTGCAGGGAGGTTCATTCATCGGGGCGGAGCCCACAGCAGCTCAGCAAAGCTGCTATAGGCCGACAGTGACTAGGCTGCCTCCTTGCTGGGCTGGGCAGGTCTGAAGGAAAAAAAAAAAAAAAAAAGAAGGCGGCAGCATGACGGAAACTCATAAATAAAGCCCTAAATCCCTGGGACAGAGCACCTGGGAACAAAAAGCAGTTTATGAGTTCTGCTGCAGCAGACCTAAACATGCCTGCCCAGCAGCTCTGAATGAACAACAGCAGAGCTCGCAGCTCACCGTTTGAGTTCCTATAAAGAAGAGACCGTCTCGTCAAGCAGCTCCCTGACCCCTATATATCCAAAAAGACACCTCATAAAAGAGAGATCAGATTGACACTAGGCGGGTATCCTTCTGGGACAAAGATAGCAGAAGAAGAAAACTGGTAACAACCCTTGCTGTTCAGCAGCTGCTGCAGGTGAACCCCAGGCAAGCAGGGCCTGGAGTGAACCTCAGCAGACCTACAGCACGGGGGCCAGACTGTCAGAAGGAAAACCAAGACAGAAATAACCTCATCATCAACAAACAGAACGTCAATCTGAAAGATTTGAGACCCAACCTGAAAGCTAGCAACTACAAAGTCGACAGGTGGATAAATCGTTAAAGATGGGAAGAACCCAGCGCAAAAAGGATGAAAACACCCGAAACCAGAACACCTCTCCTCCTAAAAGGGATCACAACTCCTCACCAGCAAGGGAACAAGGTTGGATGGAGAACGAGTGTGATGAAATGACAGAATCAGACTTCAGAAGGTGGGTAGTAAGAAACTTCTGTGAACTTAAAGAACATGTTCTAACCAAATGCAAAGAAACTAAGAACCTTGAAAAAAGATTTGACTAAATGCTAACCAGAATGGACAAAATAGAAAGGAATATAAGTGAATTGATGGAGCTGAAAAACGCAACAAGAGAACTTCGTGAAGCATGAACAAGTATCAACAGCCGAATGGACCAAGCAGAAGAAAGGATATCAGAGGTCGAAGATCAACTCAATGAAATAAAACGGGAAGGCAAGACTGGAGAAAAAAGGGTAAAAAGGAATGAACAAAGTCTCCAAGAAATGTGGGACTATGTGAAAAGACCTAATCTACGTCTGATAGGCGTACCCGAATGCGACGAAGAGAATGAATCCAAGCTGGAAAATACTCTTCAGGATATTATCCAGGAAAACTTCCCCAACCTAGCAAGGCAGGCAAACATTCAAGTCCA
>NW_022436967.1:2392249-2410065 GCF_009761245.1 Sapajus apella
CCCAAATCTCATGTCCTCACATTTCAAAAACAATCATGCCTTTCCAACAGACCCCCAAATTCTGAACTCGTTTCAGCATGAATCCAACGTCCACAATCCAAAGTCTAATCTGAGACGAGGCAAGTCCATTCCTCCTATAAGCCTTCAAAATCAATAGCAAATTAGTTACTTCCTAAATACAATGTAGGTATAGATATGGGGTAAATACAACTATTCTAAATAGGAGAAATTGACCAAAACAACGGGGTTACAGGACCATGCAAGTCCAAACTCCCATGGGGCAGTCAAATTTTAAAGCTCCAGAATGATCTCCTTTGACTCCAGTTCTCACATACAAGTCATGCTGATGCAAGAGGTGGGTTCACATGGGCTTGGACAGCTCCACTCCTGTGGCTCTACAGGGCACAGCCTCCCTCCTGGCTGCTTTCACAGGCTGTCACTGAGTGTCTACAGCTTTTCCAGGTGAATGGTGCAAGCTGTTGGTGGATCTACCATTCTGGAGTTTGGAGGACATGCAGTGCCCTAGTATGGACTCTGGGGGCTCCAACCTCACATTTCCCTTCTGCGCTGACCTAGCAGAGGTTCTCCATGAGCACCCTGCCCTGCAGCAAATTTGTGCCTGAGCATCCAGGCATTTTCATACATCTTCTGAAATCTAGGTGGCGGTCCCCAAACCCCAATTCTTGACTTCTGTGCACTCAACGGCTCCACACCTTTTGGAAGCTGCCAAGGCTTGGTACTTGCAACCTCTGAAGCCACAGTCCAAGCTCTGTGTTGCCCCCTTTCAGCCCGGACTGGAGCAGCTAGGACACAGAGCACCAAGACGCTAGTCTGCGCACAGCCTGGGTACCCTGGGCTTCACCCTCAGGCTTGTGCCTGTGAAACTAAACGAGAGCAGGCACTCCTGTTTCTGCATCCAAATGTTGCATTTTCTAAGACCACTCTGACCCACCACGCCCCCATCCTGTGTCCATAAAAACCCAAGACTCGACAGGCACAGACACAAGTGCCTGGATGTCAAGAGGAGCTGAAGAGCACACGGACAGACACCAGCAGATACTAGCAGGTCACCGAGGTGGGACAACATGAAATTCAGTCAGGAGCAGTCAGAAGAGAGTCAGGCCAACAGGCAGCCTAACTCCAGGAGAAGACCACCTTCCAATTCATCCCCCTTCTGGCTCCCCATCCACCTCTCTGAGAGCTACCTCCACCACTCAATAAAACTTTGCGCCCATCCTCCAAGCCCACGTGTGATGTGATTTTTCTCGTACGCCAGAACAAGAACCCAGAGTATAGAAAGTCTTCAGTCCTTGTGATAAGGCAGAGAGTCTAATTGAGCTGATTAACACAAACCACCTGCAGACAGCAAAGCTGAAAGAGCACACTGCAACACATGTCCACCGGATCTTCAAGAGCTGTAAACACTCAATCATAGATGCTGCTGTGGAGTCAGAGCCCAAAAATGCTACCCACGACTGTCCTGTGTGCATGCCCCCACTGGGGGTTTGAGTAGCAGGGCACCAAAGAAGCCACACCCCTATTGTATGCCCTGAGAGGGGCATAAGGGAACTTCTCCCATTTCATCACTAGCTTACGGCAGTCACAGAAACACAGGGTAGTATGAACCTGATGTGCTAGATTTTTCTTGACAACAGTCTTGTTAGTAAAAAAGTTAACATTTATGTATTATTGTTTTATAAAATAGAAATATAGTGCATGTATAATACAACACACCATGACTATTCTCCCCACAGACACACAGACATACACACACACATAAGCACACACACCTATACACACATAAGCATACATACACACACACACACTTTATTACCTCCTACTATCAAGTTACTATCTCTTTCCAGAATTAACCAATTAACAGTTTGGTGTTGGTGCCTCCAATAACTGATTTTATTAATACACACATATGTAGTATATTGTATTACATAAAGTAAAACACAATAAAATATGTTAAATTATTTAATCTCACTTTTTTCTCTATGTACTAAATATTACTTTGTTGCAATACTAACAACATTCTTGTGTGCACTGTAGCATTACTTGTATTGACTGGCTAATAAATATGTTCCTATAATCTAAAATTTAAGAATTTAGTTACAAGAAGATTCTTTTTAGAATGTGTTCTCTACATATATATTATGACTTTAATTTGTTTTACCTAGATATGGATAGACAAATTTGGAAAGTATGAATTTCATGTTTTTCCATTACTCAGTAATATTACGTCTAAAAATAACAAAAAAGGGGGAAGGAAGAAAGCCATCTTTTCCATTTTACTTAGTAAATTACTTAACAAAAGATAATTGACTCATCAACAGCATATGGTTTTCTTGAAAAAATAAGAGCCAACTATAAATATTGAGCTAGGCTGATGCCTCATTAGAAGTAATTTAAGGAAAATTATGAGTGCTTATATTGGATTAGGACGAAATTATTTTCCTATATGTGAGATGATAATTAAAAAGTTTGCGCTAGAAAGACAGAAAGAGATAAAACACCAATTTGAAAAAAGGTACATTATTTATGAAAAAATCAAAATTAGATTAAATTTCACCAAAATGAAGCAATTATAAATTTGAGACCACTATGGTTTGTATGTGCTTCCTCCAAAAATTTGTTTTAGAAACTTAATCCTAAATGCAACAATGCTGGGAGTTAAGTTCTCCTGGGAGGTGTTTAGGTCATAAGAGCTCTGCCCTCATGAATGGATCAATGTTGCTATAAAAAGGGCTTGCAGAAGTGGGTGCCATCTCTTCCTCTCTTCTGCCATGCGAGGATGCAGAGTTCCTTCATGCATGGCAGATGCAGCATTCAAGGTATCATTTTGGAAGCAGAGACTGGGCTCTCACCAGACACCAAACCTGTCAGCTCATTGATCTTGGACTTCCCAGCCCTTAAATTGTGAGAAATACATTTTATTTATAAATTACTCAGCCTCAGGTATTCTGTTATAGTTGCACAAAATGAAGTAAGACAGGATGCCATTATATTAAAATGTCTTTTCTAAGTCCCTCCTCTTATATAAAACTGGATATCTCTTTTGTTGCCTTTTTCTATACTTAGTATGACTCTGATTAGCAAATTAGAATGCAACTGCCACTTCAGCAATTGATAATTTCCTACATATCCTTGCAAATTTCCATAATCATCATGGTTAAAATACAGTGCATATACTAATAAAGATGTGTCATGAACAGAACATAAAATGGTTGGAAGGATCCAAAGAATTTTTGATGATGAAAGAAAAAAAGTTTAGCTAAAAAAATGTTTGTTGCTAGCAGAGATTGACACTGATGGCAAATTCTTATATCCACTTCTCAACTTTATATAGTCACATTTGGGTTTTTTGATGATGGTGTTTCCTTAAATTTTACTTAAACACCAATAGTCCGAGTTCCCTTGTTTTAGTAGACTTTTAAGAAGTAGAAAAATTTAAATTTGTGGTAAAGATTGGTCAGGTTTGCTGTTGTTGTATTTTTTCATAAATCAACCCACCATGACTCAGTATTTCAGCAGGAATGTTGTATATGTGTGCATTTCCAGCTTTTGTGTCTCAAGAAGAAAAAGGTGCTTAACAGATGGAGCAATACTGAACTTTACCCAGAGTTACATTCATCTTATGCACAAGTCAATGCAACAAGCAAGCCAACTTGACAGTTTAATTCCACATTAGGATAATGCTTGGAAGGGTAATCCTATTCGCACCGCGGGATAAGGATGCCTGCATAGTGGTTTTGGCCTATAAAACTGTTAGCTATAAATTCTGAGCTGGCATTATGAGCTTCTTAACTTTTAAACCAGCTTTTTCTTAGCATCCTATTGCCAAGAGTGGGTTATTTGCACCATAAATCCACCTAACTCATTATATTTTTCTTTTTAAAATAGGTTAGCAAATTTACCTGAAGTAATAAAATCTACTTTTCATTTGGATCATTTTATTTTGGACATAATAATCACATGTATGTAAAAGAGGCAGAATGAGTTATAAATTCAACATTTTTGTTTGTGAGAATAGTTTTAAAGAAAGCCAGAACATTTTTATTTTTACTGCATTTAAGGATAAAACAAAACCAAACAACTGCTCATTTGAGTCAAGATAAATGTTCACAATATATTTTTAAGGAAAATAAAAGGGGGAATTAAAATATCTCTTTGTTTACTTACTTTTTATAAACTGGCACTTAAATCTGATTGGTTAACATACCTAGCCCACGAGTTTATATAATAGATATGACTGATGTCTATAGTTTGCTGCTACAGAGTGACCAGACACAAGCACAAGAGGATGAGTTCCAAGGACTCCTGAGAGATGCCTTCCTTGCCTTCTCCATGCAAACACTCTCTAGATGTCTGAAGCTTCAAGGAGCCAAGTTTGAACAAAAGTATCTTAAAGCCAAGCATTTTTGCTCTTAGCTCTTCATTTTCCAAGTGGAGACGTTACATTAAATTAAAATGAAAACGCTGCCTAAAGAATCCCTTAGCAGACAAAGCCAGTTAGGCCTCATAAAGGACCCCAATCTTGCTTCATTTGCAAATATAAATGAAACAACTGAAGCTGTTTATTGTAAATGTCTATATAATTTAACTTAAAAATGTAACTTACACTGAACCAATCAGAAGCAACCAACAAACTTATAATTATATAACTAGAGAGTTTCCAAAAGATAGACCAAATAAATTTGTGTAACTGTACAACTGTTACTGATCAAATATTTGCCTTACTTCTGTGTTACACCTATAAAAGCCAATAGCTTGCATTCCCTTAGGGAAGCCTCTAAACAGTTTTTGGTTTGGAGCTGCCCACATCGTAACTATTGTTTGCTCAAATGAACTCTTCAAATTTTTACTGTGGCTCGGTTTATTTTTTAACAGAGAAAAATCTGCCTGGGACCTCAAGTCTTAGATGGAATGTTGACTTTAAAATCTATATCTCCTGCCATCTTGTTTAGCTCAGAAAGGGAGTGATTGTGACAAAAGTTTTGAAGACCTGAAATTCTGTCCTATGTTTCCATGCCGACTTCACTGAGATTGTCTCTTTTCAATTTCTTACTGTCTTAATCTGTTTGTCATTTGATTTCTTTTCTTTTTTTATTTCATCTCCATAATCCATTGTCATTTATAAGTTATTCTTTTCAATTAATTATAATTTATTTTAGTCTGACACAGAATCATCTAATTTATATTTGCCTGCATGTATAATTTATACCTTAAGTATATTAATTATTTAACTAATAGACTACTTTCTGAGAGCAGTTTTGTGTTCATGGCAAAATTGAGTAGAAAGTATACAGTTCCCTCCCACGGGACCCTCTCCTCCCCATACACATTGACTATATTAATTTTTATTTTTGTTGTCTTAATTAGATTTTTTCAGTTTAAATATCATTAGACATTGTTTTCAAATTTATGTCTACAGAAGCAAGAATGTCATAATGATCATAGCTATAAGGATCATTTATATCCATTTACCACAACCTTTATCAGAAATGTCAACTTCAGCAGAAGGGACATTCGGCAGCCTTATAGTAAAAAGGATTCTTGGGCTTTCTTGAGGCATAGTGGGACAGTTGCATGATCTATTAGAGATCCCACCATGGGCAGAGGAGGCAATGGCAGCTTGGGTGTCACATTTTTGCCAACCTTCCCCCTATTACCTCAATAAGGAAATGTGAAATTCTAGGACAGGCAAGACTAACCTATAGTCACTGGAAACAGATTCAGGCTACCTGCAGGGAGGGCTGTGTTGGTGGACTTAGTGTAAAGGAGAACAGGGTAATTTTGCTGGTAATGAAAAATTGAAGTATTTTATATATCGTATTTTTCATATATTGTCTTATACATTGATTGGCTTTATGTTTACCTAAAGCCATTTATAAAATAATAAGCTGAATATTGTAAAAGAGTATATTTTTTCATATGTATATTATACCAAAACAAAATGGATTTTCAAGAAAATGTTTTCCTGCCCAAGTTTTGTGAGTTTCTTAATTGAAAACCTAATTTCTTCTCTCATTATTGCAAACTTGTAACAATATATTTTAGGGAATCTAAACAAATAGCTTCTCTCCCTTTATCTGGGTTAATATTAAATGGCCATATCTTCTGAATAGATGAAATTTTTGTTTTATCTGACCATATGTGGATTTAGATGACATAAAAGTTGGTGTTGCCATCTTATATGATCATTAACAAAGTATTCATTTTAAGGTAATAACATTAATGGAATTTAAAATGTATTTAACATTGTATCAAAACATCTAATGTACCTCATAAATATATATACTTATGTTCCCACAAAAATGAAAATTTTAAAAAATTTAAAAATTAAAGTTTCAAACATTTTACACACACTAATTCAATTATTCTTCACATTCCTACTATTTTAATCCAAAATTACTGCTGAAGTCATGAAACATTAATTTATTTGCACTAGGCCACCTCATTAGTAAGTAACGGAGACAGAATTAAAATCCTGAATGATAGGCTCCAAAGTCCATATTCTTAATCATGACACAGAGTGTAAAGAGGTAGGAGGGAGGTGAAAGGTATCAGCAGTCTTGAATATTCCAGTCTTCTGGAAGACGTTTCTCCATAGTCAGGTCGGTCTATTCTTGCTTCAATATGTCTCCATCCTTCTAACTTTATTAATTATTTTTATTCAACATAGGATTCAAGATCATTTTCTCACAGGTCTTTTTTCCTTTTTAGACTGTGTTTGAGAGTATATACACTAGTAAAATGTGAAGTACCATTCATTATTTTACACTTTTTCGGTAAAACATGCTCCTTTAGTAAGTTAAAAGAACCAGCTCTCTTAAAAATGATTTAATTTCATTGTTTGGGAGTTATATTTAGAAAAGACAAAAGATGGATTCCCTTAATATGAAAGTGTATCAATTTTTTTTCTTTTTTTTTTTGAGAGTTAAAGAAGATGTTTGAGATTTCAATGATTATAATCAAAAGATTGTAAGAATTGACATAGTTTTATCTTTGATAAGTCTATGAGCAAACAAACAAAGCAAAATAAAAATAGCAAAACCCTTATCAAGCAATACTTAAGTAGGACACTAGAAGGCTATAAGAATGAGAGCTTAATTTCCACTAGATTGGAGTTTTGAGGTTATAATTGGCCTAGGAGCTTGGTAGAAAACAGCAATGCACAGATTTCACTACCAGAAATTCTTATTTAATTTTTCTACTAGAGGCCTTGAGCATTATTTGTTATTTAGCTAGTGCATATTTATTTTAAAATCTATTTTGTTTTGGGATAACATACATATGAAAAAATGCAGTCAAAATATTCAGTTCATAGTTTTATAAATGTCTTTAACCATGACACAAATCAATATACAATATAATATATAAAATATGCAATGTATAGAAATACTTCCATTTTCCATTACCAACAAAATTACCTTGTACTCCTTCCCATGAAACCCACCCACCCATCCTTCCCTCCAGGCAATCTGAATATGTTTTCAGTCACTATAGGTTAGTCTTGCCTGTCCTAGAATTTCGCATACATAGAATAATGAAATATCTGTATGTGTGTGTGTGTGTGTGTATGTGTGTGTGTGTGTGTGTGTGTGTGTGTGTGTGTGTGTGTGTCTGACATTTTTGTTCAGCATAATGCTTTTGAGATTTATCCTTATTGTTGTGGTGTATATTCACAGCTGGTTCTTACTGCACAAAAGCATTATAGTGTGATTTTATACCTAATTTTTGTTTATACAAGCATATATATATATATATATGTATATATATATATATATTTTTTTTTTGAGACAGAGTCTTATTCTGTCACTTAGGCTGGAGGGCAGTGGCATGACCTCAGCTCACTGCAACCTCCATCTCCTGGATTCAAGCGATTCTCCTGCCTCAGCCTTCTGAGTAGCTGGGATTACAGGCTCATACTACCACACCCAGCTAATATTTTGTATTTTTAGCAGAGACAGGGTTTCACTGTGTTAGTCAGGATGGTCTCGATCTCCTGACCTCGTGATCCACCTGCCTTGACCTCCCAAAGTGCTGAGATTACAGGCTTGAGCCACTGCACCTGGCTACAAACATACAATTTTTATGGCTTTTGTCTTTTTAAGTTCTTTTTAAAATCATTCCTTTCTATATGATGAAGAACTTTTTTATAGAATTTTTACTGCTTTGGCTATTTTATGTTTAAGTGGATGACCCAATTTGAGTTTATAATTGTATTTGAAATGAGAGCAGGTTTGAAGTACATTTCTTTAGATATTCAGTCATTCCTTTACTATTCAGTGAAAAGATGATCCTTTCTCCATGGTGGCATTGCCATAAACCAATTAATGTGATTTGGGGAACAACTTAATTTTTACTGAATTGAGGGACAGTTACAGGTAAATTTTAGTGGAGATGAATAGTGTATTTCTAGACTCTGCAATATTTTTTTCTATGAGTGAAACCATACTACTTGATACCTTTATAGCAGGTCTTGAAATGCAGTACTGTAAATCTTCCAACTTTATTTCAATTTTGTAGTGATGGCAGCAGCAACCCATGTGGAGTGGCCACTGCCGTGATGCTGGCTGCAGTGGGGAAGGCATGGAGGTGGCTGTCAGCTACACAGAGCCATTGCGAGCTAGGAGCAGCCAGGAGTCCCACCCTCCAGGGTGCAGCTGCAGCTGCTCAAGCCAAGGCTGTGGACCCCGGTATCTCTGTACTCTCAGGGGCCCAGGAAGGCCCTTCCTGCTCCCATAGGCTCGGAAGAGCCTGCTCCTACTGCCTGGCCTCTCCCCACTCCTAGCACCCACTCTAATCTCTGAGAAAATTTGAGGCCAAGCCTTGGGGCTGTCACAACGCAGCTGGGTGTGCACACACTTGAGGCAGAGCTAACTCCAGGTTTTGGGCGCTGAAGAGCATGGGAGGGAGGCTGATGCAGGGGCTGAGGGCAGCTTGGTGCTCGCCTGAAGGTGCCCCTCAGAATGAACAGCCTGGGTACCATGAACAGTGAAGGAGGCAGACAGACTCCAGGGCAGAAACGAGTGGGTCCCCAGGGAAGCCCCACCTTCAAGGTGGGGAGTGCCTGAAGCCTGGGGGTCAGGCTGCCTGTCCTGTGGACCTGAGTGGGAACTTGGAGTGCTTTTTCTGGACCCACCCATGGCTGACCATGAACCAATCAGCAGGTCCCTCCTCCCATATGAGGCCCATAAGAGCCCTGACTGTGCCAGACTCACAGAAACAATGGGACAACCTGCCTGCAGAGAGGAACTTCCCACTCCAAGGTCTCCTCTCTGCTGAGAGCTGGACACTGATCAGAACACCCTGTCTGAGGAGATCAGGTCTCCTCTGAGCTGTTCTGTCATGCAGTAAAGCTCCTCTTCACCCTGTTCACCCTCCACTTGTCCACGTACAACATTATTCCTAAACGCAGGACAAAAACCTGCCCAATGGTGGAGCTAAAAGAGCTATAACACAAATAAGGCTGAAACCTTCCCCTTGCTCACCACATTATAGGTGACAAGGAGAGAAGAAACAGGGAGAGAAGAGCTGTGACCCTTCAGGGAGCCCAGACCTAGGAGCACCAGGAACAACCAGTCCTGTGGTACACACTTTGGGGGTCTACGGTGCCTGGCATCTCCAAGCTTCCGGGTGTCACTACATTTTTTGGTGCCAGTTGTGGAAGCTGCCTGCAGTACACCTGGTCCAGTTGCAGCCTTGCAGCGATCCAGCTCCCATGCTGGTACCTGGAGCTGCATACCCCTCCTCAGCCAGCCTGCCTGGTTGTGCGCAGCAGCCCGATCCCATGCTTGCTTGCTCACACACCCCTTGCCACCCTGCATGCCCTTGGCAGGCATGGGATCCAGGCCAGTAGCACATGCCAGGCGCAGCCTGCCAGGCCGAGTGGGTGGAATGAGCCCAGCAGGCCCAAGCAAAACTCAGGCAAAGGAGCTACTGGCCACAGAGATTTCCACCTGGAAAAGCATCACCCTGAGAATCTCATGACTGTAGCTTTTTTATGTCTTTGTAGCTCCACACTAATTTTAGAATCAGTTTATCCACTTCAATAAAACAAAACGATAAAAAGAAAATTATGGAATTTTGATTCGAATTATGCTGTATATATGTATCCATTTGGGGACAAACAATAATTTGACAGTATTTCAATCTATGAAATTGATATATGTCTCTAAATTTTAGGTTGCCTAAAATTATTGTCATAAATGTTTTGTATTTATGAGTACACTTATTTTCATATATTGTGTTAAATTTATCCTAAACTATTTTGTTTTTTAATGCTATTTTAAGTGGCATTTTAATTTTATTTTCTGATTTTCTTGTTTGTTAGTGTATAAAAATGCAAACAATTATTCTACCAGATCTTTTAAGTTTCTTTTCATATTTCACCAACTATAAAGTCTTGCTTTCTCTGAAGGAATACATTTTTACCTCATTTTTTGCAGTGAGCATACTTTGAAATCCTTGTTCCCTTGGCTAGGACCTTCAGAAAAATGTTAAACAGTAATATTATAAAAGGATCCTTTTTTTTTTTTTTTTTTTTTTTTTTTTTTTTTTTTAATTTAAAGACAGGCTCTTAGTCTTGCTCAGGCTGGAGTGCAGTGTCTCATTGCAACCTCCGCCTCCTGGGCTGAAGTGATCCTTCCACCTCAGTCTCCCTAGTAGCTGTAACTACCAGCACATCCCACCACACCTGGCTAATTTTTGTGTTTTTTATAGAGACGGGGTCTCCCTATTTTGCCCAGGCTAGTCTTGAACTCCTGGGCTTCAGCCATCCTCTAGCCTCATACTCCCACAAATGCCTGGGCTCACATGCTATTTCTACCATCAATGAAATCACGATATTCTTTTTCTCCTTTATTCTAGTAATATGATGAACTACATATACTTTGGACTTTCAAATGCTAAACCAACCTTGCCTTCCTCGGAAAGAAAACTTCTTCTCATAATATATTATCATTTCTATTTATTATTCAAAAAAATTCCTAAACATTTTGTTAAATACATTTTTTCGTCTACATTCACCATTGTCTCCCGAAATTCAGTCTTCTTAACTCCATGAGACCACCATGCTCAGATCTGGTTACCTCTTTCCTGTGCTGCGACTCAGAAAATCCAATAGTCAAAAAGCCTGGAATTGTCAATGGAAATAGTACTCCTGAGATGATCAGCAATAGCTGATGTTTTAAATGAGATCAGTTTCACTTCTGATGTCTTATGTCAACCGAGAAACATACTGTGTCACTTGGTGGGAAACCAAAACTTAATTAAAAATATAGCAATGGATAAAAATGGTGTCCCGATTTCCATTACGTGGCTTGTTTCCAAAATTACCTTCATATACTGTCAAAAATGGTGTTGCCCAAGTTCCATCATTAGGAGTTTTGACTTAATGATTCTGTCTTTACTTAAGTGAATATTGCCTTTTCTTATTTTTTTTGTTTCTGTTTTTGTTGTTAATCTCTTCTAGTGAGTCTAACATGTAGTGGTCAATTCGCCCAGAATTGGGTGGGACATCGTATATTGGTTTGGAGTGAAGATAACTAAACTCCACCTTCCTCAACCTTGACTTACATGAAGGGAAAAATTCCAAATAAATGTATCAGCTTGTCATCCTTACTAACATGGCTTCTCATGTAACAGCCAAGTATACTAGGACTCTGGCCCTGTGCACAGGAAATCAATATTACCATGCCTGTTTTCTAGCTCCCATTAAAAGCCTAGTTCAAAGAAGCAACACGAAGAAAATATTTTAATGTATTCTGAGTTGAATTCTCTCCTCCAAGTTATCTAAATTCTATCTTTGGAACTAGTCCGTCCTTTGAAAATCTATGTAATCTAACTGCATTAGTTTTGTCCACATAGAACCATCATTGCAGTGTTGTATTTTATTGTTTTGTCCTTTATTTTGCGATATAAAATCATATGAAAATCATAATATACTTACTTTTGTATTGTTGTAAAAACAACATTTAGGCATTTCTCGTAAGTCTTAATATTAATTTTAAATTTTTATGAGACGAAGGAGTTAATAATTCAATGCAGGAAAAATATTACTTTTTCTAAGTAAGTGGTATGATGTTCCATTTTAAACAATGTATGTGAGAAAGCTCAGATTGAAATATAAACAACAAATATTACTGTGCTTTTTGTAGATTCTAGCCACTTTTATTATTTTAACCAGTTTACAAAGAAATATGTTTTATTATGTGTTTACAATTTATATAAACTGTGCTGCATTGGTGTATCTTTCTGCTAAACAATTTAAAATTCTCTTTAGGCTAGAAATAGTGGCTCATGACTGTGATCCCAGCACTTTGAGAGGCTGACGCAGGAGGATCATTTGAGGCTAGGAGTTTGAGACCAAGTTGGCATCAAAGCAAGACCCCCTCTTTAATAAATAAATAAATAAATAAATAAATAATAAAACAAAAATCTCCTTAAAATATGTTCATTATAAATGATGCCTAAAGAATTCAAGTGATACAAGAATAAAATATCAATGAATAAACAGCAGGATTCATTTACTATACAGAAAATTATTAGTTTGTAATGTTTGAGAAAAGTTAAAATTGAGTTCTTAAATTCATAATTTATGTTTATAAAAGTTAGAAAATATAAACAAGCCAAAATAATTAAAGGAAAAAACTGTACTAGAAATTCCACCACTCAGAAGTATTTATTATTAACATTCATTAACATATATATATCTAAATTTATACAGATGTTTATCTTTAAAATTTAATTTACCCTTATATAATTTAATTTCTTGTTTTTATACTTAATGATTATTGTCTGCCTTGATACACAGTTCTTTATTTCCTTTTCCAACTCTTCCAGTAAACTTAAATATTGATTAATAAATCTAGTATACCTATGAGAATAAGTACTCTTAGGAATCGCTTGAATATTTCAGTAAAGGCAAGCTATTTTCCTTAGAAGATTGATTATAATTATATAATATTATTTCACTTGTGTCCTGTATTTTCCTCCACAGTGATATCTATCTCCCATTATGTATATTCAACAAGGTATTAAATATTTTTATGGCCGGGCGCGGTGGCTCACGCCTGTAATCCCAGCACTTTGGGAGGCCGAGGTGGGTGGATCACGAGGTCAAGAGATTGAGACCATCCTGGTCAACACGGTGAAACCCCGTCTCTACTAAAACTACAAAAAATTAGCTGGGCATGGTGGCGCGTGCCTGTAATCCCAGCTACTCAGGAGGCTGAGGCAGGAGAATTGCCTGAACCCAGGAGGCGGAGGTTGCGGTGAGCCGAGATCGCGCCATTGCACTCCAGCCTGGGTAACAAGAGCGAAACTCCATCTCATAAAAAAAAAAAAAAAAAAAAAAAAATTGTATGCCATGTAATATAATATTGGTCCAATTATTTAAAATAGATATGTAATATTCACAAAATAACATGTAGAAATCGTGAAATTTAGAAATAAAAAGCAAAAAAAAATTATCAATTATCAGGTATTTTGTTGTTGTGGTTCAAATGCCGTGTTCATTTCACAGTAACCAAAATATTTAAAAGAGGAACCATGCAATTATGGTAGAGTTTATAAATATCTATGATTTCTCAACAGCACAACAGTATTCACAATTTTGCAACTGAGATCATACTTGTGAATTGTTGTTTCTATTTTCAATAAACTTGGACTTAAGGGACTAAAGCACAGTAAACCTGAAGAACAGTCTAGACTAGTGTACTTCAGTTGATTCTGTGCTTATAAAAGCTGCTGGAAATCTTCAGAAACTGTCTTATCCTCCCTGCAATTAACCAACAGCCTAGATTCTTTCACCTGACAGAGTCATTGTTCCCCTCATTTGGATTCACCAAAAAAGAAGAGCTCTAAATGTAAGACATGCCTTTAAAGGATACAGAAATGTGCGGATTATCTCCCTTTTTTCAAGAGTGCTACTTTATCAATTCTCCTAAAGTAGAGAAACCCTGGTCTTAAAATAAAGAAAAGTTTGAGAGCAATTTTGATAAGACAATTTTTTAAAGGTTTTTGTGGTCAAACCCATTAAAACTAAGTCTTTCTCAAATTGAGGAGCCTAAAAAGAATTAGGAAACTATGACTGCCCATGACTCAACTCTAGACAGGAACCAAAGAGGCAGCATGGAATCAAGATATGAGAAATGCTCTTGCAAACATTTGAAGTCTCTTATAAAGCTAAAATCGTATTGGAATGTTTGCACTTAATGAGTTAAGAATGGATTTGAGTTGTTATTAAAATTGTCTAATGAGTTATTTTCCTTTATCAAATCTTTATGAGGTCTATGGTCTTTATTGAGATATTCAGTCATTAGATCAGGGCATCAAATCTTTGCCTTAAATAACATGTGATTTTTTTTTTTTTTTTTCTGAGAGGGCTCTATACTATATAATTTGTCTAAATTACCTAGAAAAAAAGCCTGACTTAAAGATGATATAGGTTTAATGTTCTTTTCCTTTTCATTTTTCAATAAAAAATAAAGCAATTTTCACCTAGGTTTATCATAACTCTTACAGTAAATATTAATCATTGTTAGTGCATTTACCCCGATTTGGTACTTATAGCTTGATGGATCCCAGATCCTTTATTATGCACTACTGCCATTTTATCTTATAACCAAAAAATATTAACAAGAGAGAAAAAAAAGATGGAACATAGGAAGGGTAGGGAAAAAGGAAGAAAGGAAGGAAGGAAAGAGGAAGGAACCACGTCAGCATTATTTAACAGTGAAGTTCTCTGTGTATATGAATTACAAACTTTCACCAACAGATATCCAAATACTTACTATGGATTAAAAAAGATACATAGGCTCATGTCTGTAATCTCAGCACTTTGGGAGGCTGAGGTGGGTGGATCACAAGGTCAGAAGTTCTAGACTAGCCTGATCAACATGCTGAAACCCCGTCTCTACTAAAAATACAAAAATTAGCCGGGTGTGGTGGCATGCACCTGTAATCCCAGCTACTCAGGAAGCTGAGGCAGGAGAATTGCTTGAACGCGGGAGGTGGTGGTTGCAGTGAGAGGAGATAGCATCACTGCACTCCAACCTGACCCCGTTTGAAAAAAAAAAAAAGGACATTATGTTATCAAGGTTTAAAGAAAGCATGATTGAAGAAATAAAAAGACATTACAGAGTTCTTTTTAACAGATGCCTATATTGTTCTGGAATCAGCTGTTCAGTGAGATCAGCTCTCAGTATTTAGTCTCAATATTTGCCAGAGAAAACAATGTTAATATTTCAATTGTGCTTGACTTTGCTGTGACATCAGTCACTTCAGCGAATCCCAAGGGCTCAGACTGATGAAATGGCTGGCTAAATTGGAGTTGTTTCATCTTTTCATAACTTATATGCATCCTTCCTGAGTGCTCCCTTTAGAAGAATAGAAAACATCCGTGGCACTTAAAAGCATTGCTGCCTTTTCAAATCAGGTAACTCAGATTTATCTGTTCAGTGTTTTCTGGTTGTAAAGAATTCTGTTTTCTGGTGAGCTGAATGCAACACAACATGGTAGAGCCAATAGAAATAGAATAATCCAGAAGGAATTTAAAAGCCTGGGTGGTTCAGAATCTGAGCACCCACAGCCGTCATAATTTTCTTCATTCTATTAGAAATACACAGGTTACCTGAGTATGGAGACTTTAGCTTCACTGTCCTTACCAGCAAATTTTCAATGTGGCATCTGAGGCTTGCATTTGCGGGTAAGGTGCTTAAACAGTGTACTCGGTACATGAAAAGCGTTGTAATACTTACACAATGTTAGAGTATTCCTTAGAGTGAAATAAGTAGTTGATTAAACTATCTAATCTTTAAGACTGTTGGTTTAGAATTATCACTTTATCCACATTAATTTAAAAACTGTAATGGGACACAGAATCAGTACAGAAGCCTAATGAGGCTCCTAGGGATAAATATATGGTACTATATAATTTTTTCTAAGTTTTCAGATTAAAAACTTTAAAATACATTTTATTTCATTTATTTATTTATATCTGTTGAGTGATTACATTATTTCCTATACTTTGGTTATTAGGACAATTAATAATAGCATAGCTAACGGTAAGATTTCAGGCCTGAAATCAACATTTTATAACTAAAGAATTGACACAATCTTAATGTTTTCCAATTAACTATGTTGTAAATTTTCAAATTCATGTTCCACAGTGAATTATTTATAATTGTGTTACAATGAACATTTCACAGTCTTTCAAATTGTCATGAGTTAATTTTTAAAATTTTCCAGAATCACTTAATTTTATAGCCAGCTATGTATAAATATATATTTAGTTCAGTTTGGCATCTGTTTTAAATAATAGGACATAAATTTAATCATGCCAAATAACTTGCTCTCAGAAAAAAATAACTTTTCTGTTTTTTTTTTAGATGGAGTTTCGCTCTTGTTGCCCAGGCTGGAGTGCAATGGTGTAATCTCAGCTCACCTCAACCTCCACCTCCTGGGTTCAAGTGATTCTGCTGCCTCAGCGTCCTGAGTAGTTGGGATTACAGGCATGTGCTACCACACCCAGCTAATTTTGTATTTTTAGTAGAGACGGGGTTTCTCCATATTGGTCAGTCTAGTCTCGAACTCATGACTTCAGGTGATCTGTCCACCTCCGTCTCCCAAAGTTCTGGGATTGCAGGCATAAGCCACTGCACCTGGCCAAAAATAACTTTTCTTAAGTCATGTTAATCACCAAAGAGTCTGGTTAAAACAAGTTTAATGAATCCCTGAAAATCCACCACCATGTGGGGAGGCCACACAGAGTACTTTATTTAAGATGTTGTGCCAATACTGTCATCTTTGTTTACAAAAGACAGAATTATAATTAGAATCAAATAAAGCAGTTTTGGCTAATTTGCTCTACAACTCTACAGATTCATTACTAGTTTGAAGCTTAATAACTAAAGCAAAAAGATGCCATTCTACCACATTCTTCTTACAGTTTTCTGCAGGAGAATTATAATTTTAAAAATGCCCCTTTGCCTGCCATGCTAGTAAAATTAGTGAACATAAAGGACGTCATTTTGACAATATTAAAGAAGAAGAACTTTTTTTAAAAAAAATCTAAGGTTATTTAAGACAGATGCAAAACCATGGGGCATGACACTAAAGCAACTGAGATAAATTTTTAAACAGGGTGACGGTGCTTTTCAGAATTTTTGCACCAAAATTGTATAAATAATACTAGAAAAATGATTTCTTCTCATTTTTATTTTTATCAATTTGCTGTGAGATTAAGATCAAATGTAAAATAAGATTGAGAAAAAGACAGAGATCAAGAGAGAAAGAGAAATTGATCATTGGATACAATGCCTTTAAAACATATACTTGCTCTCTTCACATATAAAGGCTGCTTATTGAATGAAGTTGGCCTATTATAACTTAAGTCCCAAAAATATAATCTCTTGTGAAAAAGAAAAGTTCATTTTAAGAACTACATTATATATATATATATATATACACACACTCATATATACATAATGTGTATATATATAATATATATCACATATAAAATATATTAATGTGTGTATATAATATATATAATAAATTATTATAATTTATTATATTATTATAATTTATTATATATATTATATTATATATATAATATTATATATTATATATATAATATACATAATGTTATATATTATATATAATATACATATTAATCATATATTATATAATATATTATAAAATATATTTTATATATTATAATATATATTTATAAATTATTATAGTAATTTATTATATATATTATATACACACATAATATATTTTATATGTGATATATACACACACAT